>NC_080618.1:6364972-6664972 GCF_027887145.1 Ammospiza caudacuta
GAGCAAAATGGAAAAACCCAGACATTAATTCAATACCTGATTCCATTTCTGGTGGAAACTGGAAACTGGAATTTGTTTGGTTGTTTGGAGGAGGCTCAATGAGTTCCTTTTGGGGGGTCTTGCCCAATGCAGAGTACAAAAGTCCATGGCAACACCAAATCTTTCACTATCCGTCTATCCTAAGGAGTAAAATGGAAAAACCCAGACATTAATTCAACTCCTAACTCCATTTCTGGTGGAAACAGGAAACTGGAATTTGTTTGGCTGTTGGGAGGAGTCTCAGTGATGTCCTTTTGGGAGGTGTTGTCCAATGCAGAGTACAAAAATCCGTGGCAAATCTTTCACTATCCATCTACCCTTATTCTGTCTGTGATCCCTAAGGAGTAAAATGGAAAAATCAGATATTAATTCAACACCTAACTCCATTTCTAGGGGAAAATGGAATCTGTTTGGCTGATGGACCTGTTGTAGATGCATAATGAGATGCTTGGCTCTCACAATTAAGGGATAACTATTGTGTGAATATTAAGAAAGGCTTTAGTGATTTTTAGCTAAGTTATTGTGGTTTAGATGTCCTCTGTTCTCCCCACAGTTCCCTTTTGCTCTGTTCTAAATTCTTCTAAGCCTTCTGATGTTGACATTTTTGTAATGGAGTTTCTCACACACACTTTCATGTAAATAACGATTGTTTTACATTCTTTTCTGCATGAGGAGGAGAAAATGTGGAATTCAGAGCCACTTCCAGCCCTTCTTCTGCCTGGTTGTCATCCCCAAGCCCTCTGAGCAGGGCAGTGTTCAATGGCTGGACAGAATCATTGCTTTGATGGCTGCAGTTTGTAAATCAATTAGCTAAATCAGGAGATAAAGAGCTGAATTGGCAGCAGGGCCGAGCTGGGAGCTCTGTTATTCCTTTTTCTAGGCAGAGACACAGATTCCCCAACACCACTGGCAAATTCTGGGAGGTTGGAACACAAGGGATTGAGGAGGACACAGCAACATCTGGAAGCTCCATTTGGTTAAATCACCTGTCTGAGGAGTCCTACAGAAATTCCAGGCCTGCTGGACCTGCCTGGAGCATCCTGGATTAGTGGAAGTTTCCCTGTCCATGGTACTGGATGGGAATTAAGGTCCCTTCCCAACCCAATCCAGTCTGGGATGCTGATTTTAAATTCAGAAATTTGCCAACACCAGCGGCAAATTCTTGGAGCTGCTCCGAGGTTGGAAGCACAAGGGATTGAGGAGGACGCAGCAACACCTGGAGGCTCCATTTGGTTAAATCTGTCTGAGGAGTCCTACACGAATTCCAGGCCTGCTGGACCTGCCTGGAGCGTCCTGGATTAGTGGAAGGTTCCCTGTCCATGGTGCTGGATGGGAATTAAAGTCCCTTCCCAACCCAATCCAGTCTGGGACTCTGATTCTAAACGAGGCAGCTCATTGGAAAAATCCCAACAAAATACTCAGTCAGGTACCCGGGAGCAGATGAAGAAAAGCACAGTAAAAGTTTTCTGAAGGAAATCTGAAAGGCAGAAATCAGAACTCTGCTGTTTACTCCTTCTGCTTTATCCTTCCCTCTAGAATTCCTTTTTTCTGCTTTTCCTTATGGTTCAGTGCTCCCTGCAACAAATTCTGACTCCTCCATAAGCAAATTCCTGTTGAATGAAACATTCCACAAGAGCGGTTTAAACCCAGACAATGGGCTCAAAAGTGCATCTTTCCCTTCAGCTGCTAATTCATCTGTTGCTAATTAGAGGAAGGACCAGATCAAACATTTGTTTTGCTTTCCAACTCGGAGACACCTGTTGGTAAAAGCAATTAGAGTTTTAGTTCAATAAAACAGCCTCTGGTTTGTTTTTGCAGAGATTTGATGTGGGTACATTACTGGCAGTCCATCCACATGAATGAAGCCCAAATGGTGAGGGGGGGAGGAAATCCAATTTCTTTTGTCTCAGCCAAAAAAACCCATGCCGCTCTAATTAAAAATCTGCATGGAATATTTATAACTGAGGAGAAGAAGCAAAACTCCCCACAGCGAATCTGCCAGAGATAATGAGAGCAGAGTGGAAATCCTCTGAGTAAGGGAATCATAAACTTTTCTGTAATGTTTGTCTTCGTTTTCCCAGCTCTGAAGGCCTGAATGACAGTTTGGATAAAATATATATGGTGTTATTAAAAAATAAATCCAGTTCAGTGCTGGAGCTACCAGATGAAATCATGTTGCTTGCATTATGCAGGAGGCTGGGAGATGTTGTAACGTTGCTTTACTGGTGTAAAATGGGAACAAAAGCCTCTGATAGGCAGAGTCAGGGAATCCCAGGATGATTTGGGTTGGACAGGAGCTTAAATCCCATCCAATGCCACCCCTGCCATGGCCAGGGACACCTCCGACTGTCCCAGGTGCTCCAAGCCCTGTCCAACCTGGCCTAGACCCTTGTGGATGACTGGAAAAAAGTTTCCTGTTCCTCACAAAGCTCAAAATTCCTCTTAGGGTCCTTTTCATGAGTGGATTTTGAAGATCGTGGCACCATTCCCCCTGTGCTGCAGATTTGTGGGGACATGGAATTGTGCTATTGGGTCACAGCAGCCAGAGGGACACATTGGTCAAAAAGTCAAAACAATTCCCATGAGACCAATGAAACCATCACCTGTTGGATGAACAATCTCCAAACGCATTCCAAAGCAGCAAAACACAGGAGAAGCAAATGAGATAAGAATTGTTTTCCTTTTTCTCTGAGGCTTCTTGGCTTCCCTGGAGAAAAATCCTGGGCAAAGGGATTTTTTCAGAGCATGTGAATGCCACAAAATGGAGTTTCAGCAGATGGGATAGATCTGGGCACGGTGTCTCACCTCTTTGGGGCTGTGCACAGCTCAACATTTCCTCCTCTCTTTGAAGAGCAGCACAGCTGCTTTTGACTCCTGAGTTTTGTCCTTCGTTCCAAAATTGGATTGTTCAGCCCTCGCCACTCCCAATCTGCCTGGGGAACAAAGGGGGCGAGCACAAAGAGGAGAACACAAAGAAACTTTGGGAAAGGAATCTGTCAGCTCTTGGAGAGGATTTTGCCGCGGAGAAAAGAAAGAGAAGAGTTTTATTTTAAAATCATGAAGAAGCTGTCAGGCAACTCTTAAAACAGGAGATCATCCCCAGTCCATTGTGTGCCACGCCAAGGAACTGAGCTGCAGCTTCAAGCACTTTGCAGATGCTTCAAACTGAGTTATTGAATCACAGAATTGTGGAGTTGGGAGGGATTTTAAATCCCATCCAGTGCCACCCCTGCCATGGGCAGGGACACCTCCCACTGTCCCAGCTGGCTCCAACCTGGCCTGGGGCACTTCCAGGGATCCAGGGGCAGCCACAGCTGCTCTGGGAATTCCATCCCAGCCCCTCACAGCCTCCCAGGCTGGAATTTCCTCCCATTATCCAAACTGAATCTACCTGAGTCCCAGCAGGAGGGGTTGTGGGGAGGAGGCTGCACCCAAATCCCTTCCCTGGAGATCTCCTGGACCCATCCCGGGCATCCAGCCAGGAAGGAAATGATCTGCTGGAGCTCTTTCCCCAAATAATTGGAGATGTGAGGGTGAAAGGAGTGGAATCCAGGCTTCTGCTGTCCTGATACACGTTTAATAGCGGGGTGTAAATGCCAATCTGATAAGGTGTTTAGTGAATTTAAATTCTATTGTTGACATTAATCCCTGGAGGACGATTAGACTGCAGTGAAAAGGAGCCTCTGGGCTGCTGAATGGAGATGCTCACACTCCTTTTGTGTTAATTAAGGCCACCCTTTTAATTAATGCCTCTCGGATCTCCTGAACATCCAGCTGAATGGGTGCTCACACCTGCGTGGTGCAAGGTGTCTGATACTTTGCAAATTGTGCTTTTATTTCTCAGAGCTTTCCTAAATGAATTCGAAGACAATGCACAACAAGCTCTTGTAAAGCCAAAATTAACATTAAAAAAAACCAAAACCACAAAAGAACTTTTGA
This sequence comes from Ammospiza caudacuta, assembly GCF_027887145.1. Classification (NCBI taxonomy): domain Eukaryota; kingdom Metazoa; phylum Chordata; class Aves; order Passeriformes; family Passerellidae; genus Ammospiza; species Ammospiza caudacuta. The sequence goes on from NC_080618.1 coordinate 6,368,951, forward strand.
TCCCCTCAGTTTTATCAGGGGAATGAATAGACTATTAAGGCTCAATATCCTTATATCATCTCCTGCCATCAGGACGGGCAGGAAATAAGTACCCAAATCACTAAATTGCTTCAAAGCTGCTTGGCAACTGCAAATTGCAAAATTGATCATCTGACTCCTTTATTCCCTTTTTCAAAGGGGAGAAGAAGGCTGGGAAGCAGCTCAGGATTGTCACCAGGAGTAAATCCTGGCACAGCCATCAGGGCTTGGTCAGAAGAAGGACACGCTCCTGATGTTAATTAGATCTTCATTCCTTGATTTTCTTATCAGTCATTTCCTGAGGAGACGTCTCTGACCCTGCCAGAGGCTGGGGTAGATGTTCTAGATGGTGTTCCATTAACGGCCATTTTGCTCCTTTATTTTTTGGGTTATGCCCAGTCTGCTGAAATTTTGAGTATTTTATTTGTGGGGTTCCCAGACAGAGGAAGGAATGATGAATCTGATTCCATGTTCTCAGAGGGATAATTTATTATTTTATGATACTATATTACATTAAAGAATCCTAAACTATACTAAAGGATACAGAAAGGATACAGACAGAAGTCTAAAAAGATAATAATGAAAACTCGTGACTCTTTCCAGAGCCTCAAAACAGATTGACCATGATTGGCCAATAAATCAAAATAATTCACATTAAACCAATCAAACAATCACCTTTTGGATAAACATTGTCCAACCACATTCCAAAGGAGCAAAGCTCAGGAGAAGCAAATCAGAGAATTATTGTTTTCCTTTATCTCTGAGGCTTCCCAGGAGAGGAATCCTGGGCAAAGAAATTTTTCCAGAAAATGTGACAGTGACTTCTTGACTTCATCAGACCCCACCTGGTGGAACAATGTCCTGGAAAAAACCTCAAAATTCTTTTTCCAGGGCAAAAAAAAACCACCCTTGACTAAAGTTATACAAAAAGATTTAAACTGGTATTTTTACCAACACCAGGAGCATCCCAGTAAGGTGTTGGCAGTTTGTCCACGTTGGTACCTGTGTAAGGTGCAGCTTAAATGGGGCTGGATGTGGAGCTTAGAAATGTGAAACAAACCCCTAAAAGACCTGTTCCTGTACCTCAAAACCTGCAGGGTCTTGCTGAAAACCCAAAATTTGCCTCAAAACTTGTGAAAAGAAATTTAGAAGCGTCAGTAAAACATTCCATCACCTTGGCTGTGCTCACCCTCTGCTGTGGTTTCTGAGAACACAACAGAGGCTCAGTTTTCACCCCTTTTTGAGATGTTTTTAAACAGTCAGCTCCTGTTTGTGTTTTCTCTGCAATGCTCCTGAACACAAACACTATCAGGGAAATGGATTTTGCTCTGGGCTTATCTTTCTTTCTCTGTGACTTGGAGAAAACCTGCCAGGTAAATGTTTGTGGCCTCACACAGGTCTGCAGATTGCTGCTATCATCCTGATGACAAAAATATGGGACTTCCATTTCTGCCTCCTGGGAGGCAGGAGGTTCAGAAAATTACTTAAATTTTCCCTTCATTTCCCAGAGTGTCCTTTGAAAGGAGAAATACCCACATCAGCCCCAGAACCAAATGGAACAATCAGAAAATTGACAGCCGAGCTCAAAGGGAGGGAGGAGAAACTTGAGGGGTCAGCAGAGCACAATTTCAGCTCCTCAAAAATCAACCTGTGCTGAAGGAAGGGTTGGGCACTCACTTAACCTGTGGTTTAGACTCAGTTCTGCTCCTTGCCTGACAGATCCTGGACATCTTGTGGGTTTTGCCCCCCTCACTTCCATTATTCTGCATTTTGGAGGATGCTGAAAATCTGTGTATAAAGCCAGCGGGGAGATTTAGGACCCATCTATTTACAAGAGCTCTGAGTTAGTTATGAGGAGTCAGATTTCATCATCATCATCATCAATATAATTTATTTCTGGTGATCATAATCATCATCATCATGGACTGGATGATCTCAGAGGTCTCTTCCAACCTCATCATTCTGTGATTCTGTGAAATATGATTTTCAAAAGAACAAAACTACAGGAAGGCCAAATTCCCACCCTGGGTGCTCACACAGACCCCTTCAGGTTTCCTGGTTCCTCTCTCCACAATGAGAATGAGGGCTGTGTCCTTCAGATGAATGAGAAATTTTCCATCTTAAACATTAAGAAAAATGTTTTGCGAGTTCATAAAATTCTTGGAGTCTTTAATAGTAGAATCACGTAATAATGGAATTATCCTGGAATGGATGGGACCCATCCATCCAATCCTGGCCCTGCACAGATATCCCAAAATATTTAAAATTCCTGGAGCTCTGGCAGTTTTGGGGCTGTGCCCATTCCCTGGTCAGTGCCCAGCACCCTCTGGGGGAGGAACCTTTCCCTAAAATCCAACCTAATTTAGCCTAAATCCAACCTAAATCGAGCCCTCTACCTGACCAGAGAACATCCCAAGAAAATAAAAATTACAGGTGGCCAAATGCAGGATTCTCAAGCAGATAAATAAGGATTTCACTGGAGGCAGTGCAGCCTGATTTTCAAGGCAGGTTCTGCTGGATCATTGAAAAATAATCTCATTTAGGGGTTTTATTCTTACAGCTAATGTTGGTTTCAGAAATCTATAGCTCACTGCTGCATCTTTCCCAGATTTGTCTCTTAATTCACCGGCCCATGTGATGTTGCACATTTTAGACATCAGAGAGTTTTTCCTGGAATAAGGAAATATTAACAAGTTATTTGCAGTCACTCAGTGTTCCCTCCCCTAATGGATTCTGTGGCACTCAGTGTGCACTTACCTCACTTTTATCTCTGCCCATCACCCTGGCACTGGAGTTTTTCCCATCACAGCAAAATCTCTTTCCCTGAAATGCTGCTGGGAGAATGGAAGGGCTGCTTGCTTTAGGAAATAAACCCAGGAGGACAAAGCCCAACGAATTTTGGAGACTCAGAGCCCCCAGACCACACCGAGGGTCTGTGAGAAATAGGATTCTCCTCCAGCCAGGTCTCACAAGCTCTTGGAGATCTATTTCACACCCTCAGCAACCTCAGAAGGTAGAAAATCAGCAGGATGGCTTTTTTGGCAGTGTTGGAAACAAAAATGTTTTAATAAAAGGCAAAATAACAAAACTCTTTACAGAGAAAAACCCAGCCAGGTGCAAGAGGTCCTTGCTCCTGGTAAAACACCTCACAAAGGCAATTTGTTTCTTCGTTCTCTTCTTTTTCTAGTGAATTGCTCAGGTGGGACTTTTCGGCTCCTGTCCAGTTGGCTATCCTTAAGATTGCGGTGAAGTCCCCCAGGTCCTGTGAGATGTTTTCACCTCATTGAGGAGCGAAACTTCTGGACTCTTTTCCTTTTTAATGGGACAAAGGAGAGCTTTGTCACTCCTTCAACTGAGGACACATTCCTGTATCTGTGTTTGGGTCTGGACATGATCAGGGATCTCCATGGACCCTTCCCCAGTGCCTGTTTTCCCAGGGTGGTGTCACACACTGCTGGCATGTTGGGACAGTTGGATGTGGCCCCTCACTTTTGGAGAGATTTTGGCAGAATAAAAAAAAAAAAACAACCCAAAAACTGTTTGGCCATTTTTGGTAGAAAACATCTGTTCAGGTGTTGCTGTAGGACACAAAATAACACAATGAGCACATGCAGCTCTCCCAAGGTAAAAAAGCACTTTTAATTTCTTACTTTAACATTTACAGTTTTCCAATGGCAGTGGATTGGAGGGTGACAGTGCCACCTCTCCAATGGGCAAACCAACAGTCCATCAAATTTCTCCTCCTCCAGAAAAGAATGCAAAAACAATAATTATCTACATAAAAGAGTGTGAGAAACTCCATTACGAGAACGTGAACATCAGAAGGGTTAGAAGAATTTAGAACTTAGAAGAACTCAGTCCTCTCAACTCCCCCCAAAGCTCCGTCTTTAAACCAAACCCTCCGTGACCTTTCCAAGAGATCTCCAAAGTTTCCTCCCCGCCCCGCGGGTGTTGTGAAGATTAATTAATGTTTGCAAATCCCCACGAGCTCTTTGGATGAAACTGCTGGGGCTCATCAATATTAATAATAACAGATGAGCCCCGGCAAGGCTGTGCTCCAGTGGAATGAATTAACATGAATCAAGCAATCAACAACAACAAACGGAGGCCGGAGCCGCGGGCAGGGCTGCAGCTGGTGGGATGTGACAGCTGAGCCCTCCTCAGTCACTTCCACTGGAATTCAAACTGGCTGCCCTGGCCCCGAGGCACCCAGGAGTCACCTGCTGCTCAGATTTGCTCTTTCCAGCCCAGACTTTTCGTTGTCATCCTCTGTGAGTCGTCTTCAGCATGACCTGAGTCAACAGAGGAGCTTTCGGGGGGTTCTGAAGGGACTGGGGGGAAATTTGGGTATATTGGCCCAGGAGAGACTTTTTCCTTCTGCAGGGATTTCACCACTGGGACTGTTCCTTCTCCAAAGGAGTTGACTGGAAAAAGAGAAGGGGGAAAAAAAAAATTAAGGAACAGAGACTGGAGGGAAATTTGGTGCCGTTCCCATGGGGACATTGGCCCAAGAGAGAATTTTTTCCTTCTGCTTTCACCACTTCACCCCATGATGGGGTTGTTCCCTCTCCAAAGGAGCTGACTGGGAAAATAGAGGGGGAAAGAAAAAAAAAGAAATGAAGGCACAGATGGTGGATAATCTGCCAGTGTATCCAAGGAAGAGTGGGATACACTTCCAGTACCTCAGGAAGGTTACAGGGGCTGGAGAAGGACTTTTCACAAGGACATGGAGTGGGAATAGTCTTGAGCTGAAGGTGGGGAGGTTCAGGTGAGATATTGGGGAGAAATTTGTCCCTGTGAGGGTGGGGAGGGGCTGGGATGGAATTCTCAGACCAGCTGTGGCTGCCCCTGGATCCCTGGCAGTGTCCCAGGCCAGGCTGGACAGGCTTGGAGCACCCTGGGACAGAGGGAGGTGTCCCTGCCCATGGCAGGGGGCTGGAATTCCATGGCCTTTAAGGTCCTTTCCAACCCAAACCATCCCAGGATTCTCTCCATGGAAATGCAGCCACTGCCCTCCTTTCCTGGCCATCCTTTCAGCTGCCAGATGCTCTGGAAGTTCAAGTGCCCAACAAATTCACCCTTTGCACTCCTCTGCTTTGATCATTCCCAGGACAGGATTTCACACCACAGAGCTCAGTCCTTCCCTGCAGCATTTTGCATTTTCCCTTGGGGGATAATTTGCCTGTTGTCGTGTTGAGTCATTTATTTAATGAGACAGGGCAAGCCCTGAGTGGATGCTTTCCACCACGACTGATTAGAAGCAGAGTCCCTGAAGTGCTGTGGGGAGACATCCAAAGACATTCAACCTGCAATTATGGTCGTGGCCAGCATTCCACACCACACACCACTGGCAAAATGTGCATTTGTTCATTCAGCACCATTTCCAGGGATTTTTTGGAGTCCACCTTTTCTGTAATAACCCAGTGTGGTGAGTTATTTCCACAGCCTGATTTCATCTCCTCTGCCTGTGCCCCAATATCCGTGCAGTTTGTTGTCATTTGTTCAATCCTTTTTTTTTGCTGTATTAAACTGATTGTATTAAACTTTGCTGTATAAAAGTCCTTTTTTTCCCTGTAGCAGCAGCCCAGTCACTTGGTTCATGTTTGTATTGCTTTTAATTCCCACTGAGAACATTAAATCCCCAAATCTCAGATTCCACCCCCCTCCATCCCCAAACAGCCCATGGAACTCCAATGTTTACGAGTTTAAAAATTATTGTGGCTTGCAAAGACATTGCTGTTACTTTAAACAACTCTGCCCAGCAGAGATTAGCTTTTAGCAACATCATATTGAGGATAATCAGGATGATTACATGAATATCCAGTGTTTTCTACATGAATATTAAACACCCTCAACTTCAGGAAAGGCTCTTCCACTGCATTTTTTTTTGGCAAACTGCTTTTTTTTCCCCTCAATTTCTGACACTGTGAAATGAGGGAGAACAAATGAAGTGGGCTGGGGAGTGCATGAAGTCGGAAACGTATCCCTGTCCTTCAGTTTTGTGGCAAATAATTGTGCCCCTGAGGAATTGGCTGTGGAGCTGCTCTCTTGGCCAGCGCTCAGAGCTGGCTGGGTTTTCCAGCTGCCTCCAAGCCGTGGATCTTGGCAGGAGCCCTGAGCAGCGACACCCCAGAGGAGGAGGAGGAGTGGGGGACTCAGATCATCCAGAGTTCAGTGGGGGAAAAGAAAAAATCCAAATATTTTTGTAAATTCCCTCTAGGAGCGGGAATTCCCTGCCAGGATTTTGTTGTCCAGCACTGGGCACCTGTCACTTATTTGCTTTTCAACCTTTATAACTCATTTTGCTCTGTTTCCATGTGTGGAGTTATGTGGCCTTGTAAACACAAAGAGGTCCATGGGTGTCGCCATCATATTTTCTGGAAAAATCCCTTTGCCCAGGATTCTTCTCCTGGGAAGATGAGAAGCCTCAGAGAAAAAAGAAAACAATAATTAACCAATTTGCTTCTCCAGTGTTTTGCTTCTCCTGTGTTTTGCTGCTTTGGAATGTGGTTGGGGATTGTTTATCCAACAAGTGATTTTTTCATTGGTTTAAGGTAAATTATTTTGATTTATTGGCTAATTAGGGTCAAGCTGTGTTGGGACTCTGGAAGGAGTCATGAGTTTCATTATTATCTTTTAACCTTTTGTAAGTATCCTTTCTGTATTCTTTAGTATAGTTGTGTATCATATATCATATCATATCATATCATATATCATATCATAATAAATTATCCTTCTGAGAACATGGAGTCAGATCCGTCATTCCTTCCTTTTTCTGGAAACCCTGCAAATCCAACACATGGCTTTGGGGTTTACTGGGTTCAGATTCAGCTGGAAATTCTGCAGGGAAATCTTTCCCAAGCCCTCAGCAGCTGAAGAGCAGAGATTTCTGTTTTGTGGTGCTGCTGCCCAAGGCTGGATGCTCCATATGGGATCAAAGGGTTCAACCAAAGAGAGGTCACAGATTTTAAGGACACAGGACAACTCTTCACTATTTTGGGCTAAATGTAAGTATATTTTAGCATTTTCATTCCCTTCCTTGAATTTAAACTCTGATGAATCTTTAGGGTTGGAAAAGACCTCCAAGATCAAGTTGAAGCTTTGGCTCAATCTCACTTTTCCCCCCAGTTTGTCCAAGGATGTTGACATTTCAGAGTCTCCCCTCTGCACTGCTGTTCCTGGTGGATGGACTTTCAATGGACCCAAACCTCAGGAGAATTCAGGCTTTTTAATGCTCAAATTATGTTTAAAGATTGAAATGAGGCTCCAGAGGAGCATCTCTATGTTGTTAAAAGCTGAAATTCCTCTGTACTCACCCATTTTCCTCCGTGAGCCTTCACCCAGCTTGAGGCTCCACTGGTTAAACCCAAAATGCAGCATTCTGGTTTAGTGCTGAGCATTATAATAAATGGGGGATGTTGTTCCACATTCCAGCACTTTTACAAACCTCTTGCCATGCAATTCGTCCATATTTTCAAATAACAACACCCAATTAAGCACTTGAATCAGTGCTGCCCTCAGCAGAGATGTAATTAAGCAGGTGTTTAAATCCCTTGTTAAATTAGTCTCTTATATTTTTCTTTCCTAATCTCCCATTACTATTCCTGTGCAGGAAAATAATGGGAAAACAAATGAATCCTGAAGTTCTGGCTCCAGGCTTGTAGGGGTCAAACTGTACCAGCCATGCAAAGAAGATCTATGGGATCTAATCAAATTTGGGGGGGAAAAAACAGCTTTAAAGAGGATTCAGTGAATAACAGCAGTGAAAGGCAAAACATTGCTTCCCTGGGAAGGGAGAAAAGTTAAGTGAAATAAAAATCCACTTCCAGAAGGGCATTATGTGGCACTTTTCCCAAGTAATGGCTCGAGTGCTGTAATTCTGAACGCTCACAAAATGCATCCGTGGCCCGGCCATAAAGAGAATGGGGAAACAAAGAGGTTGCTAATTCAATTACAGATGTTAGAGATCAAGCTCCCTGCTCTTCATCCAAATGAAAATTTACACTAAATAACATTCTCATGAATTGGCTCAGCGGCTTAATGGACTAAAACTCTCCCCACTAACAGATTGCCCAGGCTCAGAGAGGTCCTGAAAATTGTGCCTCTGGTGGGTGCCTTTAGCCAGGCCTCCTCTTAGAGGTTAAATGGAATAAATCCACATCAGCACCTTCCCTGTTCTCTTAGCTGAGGTGCACCCAAGAGTTTTGGTTACAACCAAATCCATTGGGAAAGGCAATAAATGTCCCAAACTTTGAAATGGCTTTGAAAGTGAGAGTCGAGCTCCCAAATCAGTTACAATTCTGAGAGTGGGAGTGATGTAAAACCCAGGGGAAAAAATTGTGGTTTTGTTCCATTCCCCCTTCAAAAAGTTTGCACATCCATGTGTGGTTCTGGTGCTTGACATGGAACACCTCAAACCTTTTTTATATGTTTTTAAATTCCCCAAATTCTTCCATTTTTCCAGCTATGACTTAACACTCAGGACAGCCTCAATTCTTTTGGGTGAATTTTGAATCCTAAATGAAGCAGCGAATAACACGTTTCTGCTTAATCCCATGATTATTAAATATAGAGTGTGAAAACGCTATTGATGAAGAGTTCCTTGCTTAAAAGGTTACTTTCCTAAAAATAAAGAGGAGCCCAGGCACGAAGGCTCATTTCTTCTGCATAGCAGGGACAAAAAGCTGCGTTTAAAGGTCATCGGTTCTTTTGTATGTTAATAAACAATTAGTGAGGCTGGGGAGGGAGCGGCACCAGCTCCTTCAGAACGGGTTCCTGAGCAAATTAACCATTCCTGACAGGTCCAGGATTCCGGGATGAGCATCTCCTGGATGATTTCTCAGCCTGAGAAAATGCTGCTGTTTAATCAGCTCTGGCTAACAATTATTTTTCTCCTTGACCAGCACCCTCTGGGACTCCAGCCCCCCCCCGTCCCTGAGATTATTATTTTTATTATTGTAACGTTTTAGATCGATAAGGAAGGAGCATTTGGAAGAGGCAATAAGTGCTTTTTGCTCGCAGGCAGCTCTGCTGTGGTATGCAGATGTGAGTTTGTGTGCTGGCAATCAGAATGGGATGTTCCACAAACCCTGGAGAGCAGGGCTGGGGGGAGATCCACGTGTGGCTGTGGGGGCAGTGCCCCCCTCACCCCTCCGACCCACAAACCCTGAGCATCTGCCCCATAAACCCTGAGTATCTGCCCCACAGACCCTGACTATCTTCCCTGCAAACCCTGAGCATCCACCCCAAAAATCCTGAATATCTCCTTTGCACCAACTCTGAGCATCCACTCCCCACAAACCCTGAGAATCTTCTCCACACAAACCCTGAGTATCTGCTCTGCACAAACCCTGAGCACCTGCTCTACAAATCCTGAGTATCTGCCCCATAAACCCTGAGCATCCATCCTACACAAACCCTGAGTATCTGCCCTGTAAACCCTGAGAATCCACTCCACACAAACCCTGAGCATCTGCCCCACAAACACTGAGTATCTGCTCTGCACAAACCCTGAGTATCTGCCCCACAAACCCTGAATATCTGCCCCATAAACCCTGAGCATCCATCCTACACAAACCCTGAGTATCTTCTCCACACAAACCCTGAGTATCTGCCCCATAAACCCTGAGTATCTGCCCCACACAAACCCTGAGAATCCACTCCACACAAACCCTGAGCATCTGCCCCACAAACCTGAGCATCCATTCTACACAAACCCTGAGTATCTTCTCCACACAAACCCTGAGTATCTGCCCTGTAAATCCTGAGCCTCTACCCTGTAAACCCTGAGTATCCACTGCGCACAAACCCTGAGTATCTACTCCACACAAACCCTGAGCATCTGCCCCACAAACCCTGAGTATCAGCCCCACAAACCCCAAGTACACACTCCACAAACCCTGAGTATCCACTCCACAAACCCTGAGGTGCCCGAGCTCCATTTTCCAGGATTTTCATGGAGATGCAGCTGCTCCTGGTGCTCCCCCCAAACCCCTTGGAACGGAGTTTTGTCTGGGTACAATTCAGCTGAAAAGCAAATGCTGCGGAAAATTTACATTACACCCCAGAGTTTCATTGAGCACAGAGCATTTTTCAATTCCAGAGTGAGCTGCAAAGCTTAAACCGGGCAAAGAATTCATTATTTTAATGATAATAATTTACACTTGCATGGGAGCTTTCATCCAAGAAAATACCACCTTAGAATTTTCCCTTCACAGCCTCTCCAAGATGGGATAATTTCACCTTGATAAGTGTGTGCATTATGTTTGCCTTTGCTGCTTCTGAAGGAAAAAAAAATGAAGATTATTATAGTTTGTACAGTTGAGTGTTTATTATAGAAATATTTTGCATTTATATTGTAGTTTTCTTAAAATCTGGATGTGGTTTTAAAACCCTACTTTAAAGCTATCAATCTCCTCTCAGGGAAGATTATCCCAGTGCTGTGTCCTTGGGGAAACTCAGGGAAAAACCTCCTGGGGCTGCTCCGGGTCTGTTTTTGTTTCCTTTTTGAAGGAGGCAGTGACTGATTTGCATCTCTGCGAATGGGGACCCATTAATTACATCAAATCTGTTGGTCCAGGTCAGCTGGGACCTTAAAAATCAAACATTTTCTCTTAAAAGGGAGTTCTCCATCTGCAAGCCTCAGAGTGGGGATATTTTCCTATTTTCCATGGTTTCAGTCCAGCTTTTAATATCTTTGTCTATGGAAAACACGTCAGATCTTCCTTTTCTTCCTATAATGGCAAATTGAGCCAATTTGGCCTCTTTTGATGAGTAATAAATTCCTCAGACCGAAGCTGTTTCCTTTCAGCTTTTGTCTTTTTGGAGGTTCTGCATAAATATGCAAAACTTTATTTCTATTTCTTTTTCTTCTGCAATTCTCTTTGCACTATTTACTCATTTTTAAAAAATAAAATTGCTCTTTCCCTCTCACCCCCCCAAATCTTTTGGGAACTTTTAATTTAAACATGTGGGAGCAGCAGAAGGCAGCCCAAAAACACGGAGGCAAAATCATTCCATAGAAAGGGGTTTAAAAATACTAAATGAGCCCAACTGGGCTTAAAAAGCATTTTGCAGGGGAAACATCCCAATTACAGGACAGATTGCAGGATCTATCCCCTTGGTGATGGATACAGTGTTGGAACATTGTTGAATTTATAAATAAGTTTAGATTTGATTTTGTGTGTTGGTTTGACAAGACAGGTGTCTGTTAAGAAAGGCAGGAAATGGAAAATGTAAACTACCTCTCTCTGAATTGTTATAATTTTGAAAGTAAGGGGGTCTCGGGCAAAGATATGGGAGTAGGAGTAATGGTTCTTTATTAGGAAAATTAAAAAAATGAAAATAAAGGTAAAAATAAAGATAAAGATAAAAGAAAACTAAATATAAAAGTAAAAATAAGAATAAGAATAAAAATAAAAATAAACTGCAGTAATACAAAACAGCACTGCCAGAATGAGAGCAGGCCCTGGCCCCCTGTGTGTCAGGGTGGTGGCACAGCCCCATGCCATGGTGGCTCAGTGCCAGCTGTGGTTCTGCTGGAGCAGGGATCCTGCACAAGGGGGGAGTTTTCCTCTGGAGCTCCAGGGCTGCTGGAGATGGGCCTGGAATTCCTCTGGGAATGCAGAGGAGAAGAAAAGAAAGCTGCTCCTCTGGGAATGCAGTGGGAAAAGGCTGCTGGGGTGTCCCAAAGCTCAGATTGTATCCGGGTAGGAATGTTTGAAAACCTCAGATTGTATCCAGGTAGGAATGTTTGAAACCTCAGATTGTATCCACGTAGGAATGTTTGAAACCTCAGATTGTATCCAGGTAGGAATGTTTGAAATCCCAGATTGTATCCAGGTAGGAATGTTTGAAACCTCAGATTATATCCGGGTAGGAATGTTTGAAACCTCAGATTGTATCCAGGTAGGAATGTTTGAAATCAGATTGTATCTGGGTAGGAATGTTTGAAATCCCAGATTGTATCCAGGTAGGAATATTTGAAACCTCAGATTGTATCTGGGTAGGAATGTTCGAAATCCCAGATTGTATCCAGGTAGGAATGTTTGAAACCTCAGATTGTATCCAGGTAGGAATGTTTGGCTCCTCCCCCTGGGCGGAGCATCTCCCCATGGGATGATGGGATTTTATCAGCCATGCAGGGACACTCACTGGCCATGAACAGAAGATAATTAATAATTATTGGCTCATTAACAGCAGAGATGTCCTGGAGGGAGAATTGAGTGCGGAAAAGATAAATTACCCAAAGAACAGAACTGCCCCACCTCTGACAGATGGAAATTGAATACAAACCCCACCCATATCTTGTATTTCCAACCTAAGGCATTCTATCACAAAGATTTCACAGATTATTTGGGGATTTTTTTTCTTTCTTAGCTGGTGGGAGTGACAAAATTTGATCAGACTTGAACTTTAACATAACAGTAAGGTAATATAGTAATTAAAATAGTAATAAAATAGTAATTAAAATAAAACAGCAATATATTAGTAGTAGGAATAATAATAGTAGTATAATAATGTGTGATAGTATAATATATAAATTCCAATAATAATTATTAATAATAATAATGAAATAATAAAGATAATGTAAATTAGTTAATGGACAGATATGACCTTATTCTGCCTTTTTCCATCACTGTCACAGCTGTCCCACTGCTTTAAAAAAACCCCAATACTTTGGCTTAAAACTTAGCAAAGCCTCTGATAAACTTGGAAAACCCTTTAATATTAGCACTGAGGACAAAACCATCAGGGCAATTAATTATTTCAGTCACATTCTAGATGGCAAAGAAAGAATTAATATGGTCTTATTTTTTAATTTAATAAGTCAATGCAAAAAGAAAATGTAATTTTTGGGCTACCCATAGGAACTCCTGCAGGATTTCATGGTTTGGATTCATGAATTTGGTGTTGCTCCAACTGGAAAAACAGGGAGTGGTGTTTTTCTTGTCTTCCCCAAAGCATCTGAGGCACGGGAATGATTAAAGGCAGTAATTATTCATTAAATGAGGTGGTTCCATTCAGAAATCCTTTGGATTTCCCAGCCGTTCAGTGGACCCAGCAGTAACTAAAGCTCCTCGTTCCTTTCCAGGCTGCTTTATGTCTCCCCATCCCCACTTCTTCCCTGTTTTTTAATTTTTTTTTCCACCAGTGACTTATTAATGAACTGTGAAAGCTGACATTTCCAATAAGGAACAATTAAATCTGGGACTAAATGAAATGAAGTCATTCATTTACAAAATAATAGCTAACAAGCATGAGGAGGGGGGAAAATGATTGCAAGTCAGGGGAAAAAAAAAAAAGGAAAAATAGTAAATTAAGTCTGACTCCATTAATGTTCTTTAAATACTTCTGCTGCTTGGAAAATTAAATGGGAAGCATCTTATTCCTTCCTTGCAGAAGGGAGGAGGGGAAATGCAGCATGGAAAGTGTTAAAGGCAGAAATCCTTCTGAGGTGTTGTGTGGGGAAGGGATTAAAATTGTTAATTTTCACCCTCCCTTCCTGGCAGAGGTGCTGGAGCAGGTCTGGAGCTAAGAATGGTGGAATTATGGAATGGTTTGGGTTGGAAGGGACCTTAAATCTCGTTCAGATGGGCAGAGATGCCTCCCACTGTCCCAGGTTGCTCCAATCTGGCCTTGGGCACTTCCGGGGATGGAGAATTCCCTGGGCAGCAACAGAGATAAATGTATTTTAGAGATAAATGCAATTCACCTAAAAATGCTGCTGGGATCAGCACTGAGGGTCCTTCCAGCCCTAAACCCTTTCCATGGGGAAGGATCTTGGATCCAGGGACCAGGAACAGGTCTGTGGATGTTGGATGTGGGGTGTGGAATGTGGGATTACCCAAATTACAGTGAATCCCCAGCCCCAGGGGAGGAATCCTTCCAGCCCTAAAAAAACTTTCCATGGGGCTCCAGGGCTCTTGGATCCAGGGAACGGGATGTGGGATGTGGAATTACCCCAATGACAGTGAGGAATCCCCCGGGTCTTGCTCAGAGGAGGGACAGAAGCAGGAATGGATTCCGGAGATCCTGTGGAGGATCCTCCAGACAATCCATATTCTCCATTCTTTGTTCCATCACACTGCAAGGACAGAATTCCCTTCAAACCTCAGAGGGTTGAGGCTGAAGTGTTGATCTAGGACATGAAATAAAACAACTTGGACACTGGAGCCTCCAAGGTAAAAAAAAGAAAGTTTAATTTCTGACTCCAACATCTATAGATTTCCAAAAGTGACAGTGCCTCCTCTCCAATGACACTGGACAAACCAACAGTCCATCAAATTCCTCCTCCTCCAGGAAAGAATGTAAAACAATGAGTTATTTACATGAGTTCATTACAAGAATGCAAACATCAGAAGGCTCAGAGGAACAGGGCCACACTGAAGTGCCCCTGCCTCAGTTTCTCTGCTCTGGGGCTCTCCATGGGTGCAGAATTTCCTGCCCTTCCTGAGACCCTTCAACTCCAGTACTGCATTTCAGGGAATTTCAGCTCATTTTCTATGCCCAGTTCCAGGTTTGCCTTGCTACTTTAATTCATTTTCATTTAAAATCTCCGAGGGATCAAGTTAATGTTTTGCACTCAATTATTGTTTGGGGAATTTGGAGAATTCACCATTCTTCCCTAAGAATTTGAGTTCTACTTGAATTAATCTAAAAATTTTCTCAAACATTCCCCACAACCCTGTGTGTTTTCTTCCCCTCAGACTGAGGAATATTTGAAAAGGAAAATTAGAAAGAGATTCAGATCCAGGTTGAAAAAAAACCCAAAAAATCCCAAAGCATTGATTTCCTCAGTTATACTTAAGGCCCTTTCCTTTTGTAAAATAAATAACCTGAATAAACACGTCAGGGAAGATTAAAACCTCATTAAAAAGTGTAAACAGAGTACAAAGGAGATAAAAAAAAAAAGAACTTGGCTGAATTGAATAATGGCAATAATAAAATCACCACCCAATAATGCCAGTTAAAAGTCCCTGCTAAGGGGGGAGATGGGAAGCAGAGCTGCTGTTATCTCACACTCAGGATGGAGATTTCTTCTCAATAATTAGATAACATTTTAATGAATAAATTAATTCCATTATCCAGGAAATGAGCACGGTTGATAAAGCTGATTCCAAGCCAGTTCCCAAATCTAATCAGGGATATTCTGCTTGGGAGAGAGCTGCAATATTTCTCCCTGCCCACCTAAAGGAGGCACAAATGCTGAGGCCACCACTCCATCCCTGCCTGCACAAGAGCTCTAAAATCCCAATATTAATGCAAATTATGGCGTTCAGGCTAGCAATTATGCATTTTTATTTCTCTGAGGTGAGCAGGATTGTTGCATATATCAAATGCTAAAGAAAACAACTTTATCTTCCTTTGAGGTGACATCCTTTTAAAGACAAATTCACAGAAGAGGTGAAATATTGCCTGGTGCAGGGAAGAACTTTTTGAGAGCAGGATGAAATTGTGTTAATGCAGTGGCAGCGCTCAAAATTCTTAATTTAAAGGGTAAGGAAAGGGAAAAGAAGCAGAGGGAAGGATTTAGCGAAGGAAAGGGCAAAATGAGTGCACAGAGGGAATGTTTCCATCGGAAATGACAGGAGCAAGGGATGGAATTATATTTTTGAATTGAAGGTGGAATGTAATGCAGGGGGAGGAGGAGGAGGGATGTGACTGGGCGCAGGCACCTTGTGATTATCATCCCTGCAGGGGACAGCGGGCTGGAAATGCTCTAATTGCCAGCCTGGCCTTTCAGTCAGGACCCAGCAGCGGAATTTCAATGATGAGAGCTTCGAGATTTCAGGGTTCGCCTCAAAACCTGGGGTTCCTCCCCTGATAATTCCCTCCCAGGTGTGTCAATCACCTCTGACCCCTCCCAGCGCTGTCTGTCAGTCCTGGAATTCCAGAAAGTTCCTCGAGTGATTGGGCAGATTCAAAGGATGCCCCCTACCCCTGGTGTGGTGTTCACAGGGGTCTCAGGATGGGGAAGAGATGAGAATCTTGACTCCATGTTTCAGAAGGCTGATTTATTATTTTATGAGATTATTTTATATTATCATAAAATAATAAAGATTTAAATATATATTTAATAATATAAAAGAAATTAAAAAATATATTTTTAAATATAAAAATATTTATTTTATGAAGTATATATTTTATAATATAAAAATATATACATCATTGAGGGTCATTTAACTCATGCTTAACTTCTCTTACTGACTCTATAAAAGAAATTTATTTATAAAAAATAAATATTTTAAATATTATTTTATAATAATAATTATTTATAATATACTATATACTATATACTATATACTATATAATATATAATATATAGTATATAGTATATAGTATATATAATAATATATTATATATTTATAATAATATATTAATAATACAAAATTATTTTTATAAAATTATTTTATTTATAAGAAACAAATATTTTTAAAATATTAATTTATTATATAATTTTATATAGATATAAATTCAGTTTGGGAAATCATGGTCAAGATCAGATATAAATTCATTTTGAGAAATCATGATCAGATATAAATTCATTTTGAGAAATCTTGGTCAGCATTAGATATAAATTAAATTTGGGACAACAATTTTAATGAGCAACTCAGGGTACCCAGGCTGACAGAAGAGTTACCCAGATTTTGTTTTTGGCCTTGTTGGTGTTAATTTTGACAGATGTAAAGGACAAATCCTTTCCCGAGGTTCCTCCCTGAAAAGTTCAGGTTTGATGTGTGTATTAATTTCTGTATATTAACATCAGGCTCTGGCAAGCACAAATATTTCTCCCATAAAAAATTCAGCACTCCCTGTTAAATATTTCACAGCAACCATAAACTTTTATCAGTCACTTTAATTGACAGGCTTCCTTTAGGTCTGTTTTGTTCTGAATAATTAAATCTTTCTGTCTTCATCAAAAACCCCCCAAACCTGTGAATATTTTGTGCCTGTCCCTTGGCAGCTGCGGGTTCTGAGTTTCTTGTTTGCCTCAATGCCTCAAGAAAAATGTCACTGAGCACTTGCCTGAAGTTTTTAGGGCTGCAAGGACTCAGGATTCAGAGGAAGAAGCTGACACTGCCCAGACAGAATCCTGTGTTTGAATGGAATTTATGCATCATGCATGAGGTGGATGAATATGCAACAGGTTATTGTTTTTAAGGGTTAATCCTCTGTTTACGTGGGGTTATTTTGCCCAGAAAATGGCACCCAGACTGTCCTTAACTCTTTGTTTTTATGGTCTCATATTGTCCTAAATCCAAATTGTCCAAATGTTTATTATCGAATTATAGTACTATTTTTATATCTATTTTATTACTATTAAACTTTTAAAATGTTAAAAACAATTTGTTGGCGTTTTTCACAAATATTTCTGTGAGGATTTCCTTCCTTCCTTCCTTCCTTCCTTCCTTCCTTCCTTCCTTCCTTCCTTCCTTCCTTCCTTCCTTCCTTCCTTCCTTCCTTCCTTCCTTCCTTCCTTCCTTCCTTCCTTCCTTCCTTCCTTCCTTCCTTCCTTCCTTCCTTCCTTCCTTCCTTCCTTCCTTCCTTCCTTCCTTCCTTCCTTCCTTCCTTCCTTCCTTCCTTCCTTCCTTCCTTCCTTCCTTCCTTCCTTCCTTCCTTCCTTCCTTCCTTCCTTCCTTCCTTCCTTCCTTCCTTCCTTCCTTCCTTCCTTCCTTCCTTCCTTCCTTCCTTCCTTCCTTCCTTCCTTCCTTCCTTCCTGTTTTTAAGGGTTAATCCTCTGTTAACTTGGGTCCTTTTCCAGGCTTATTTTGCCCAGAAAAAGGTACCCAGACTGTCCTTAACTCTTTGTTTTTATTGTCTCGTATTGTCCTAATCCAAATTGTCCAAATTTTTATTACTCTGATTATATTACTAGTTTTATAACCATTTTATTACTATTAAACTTTAAAAATTCAAAAAACAAGTGGTTGGCGTTTTTCACAAATATTTCTGTGGGGCTTGGATTCCCTTCCTTCCCTTCCTTCCCTTTCCCTCCCGCTCCAGCTCTTGTGTTGATTCTGTTCCTCTGAGTGGAGCTCGGAGTAAAACCCTGACTCAAGGAGAGTTTTGTCATTGAGTGAAGGAAAAAATAAACAGAATTTAACACTCAGCAATCATTAGAATCTGCTCCTGGAGAGAAGAGAGCTCCTCATCCCTGCTGGTTCTGATGTCAGTGACCTTCCTCCCCTTCCTCAAAAACCCATCCTGCCCCAAAAGCAAGGGCAGAAATTCCGGAGTGGGGCAATGAACACATCCTGAGGTGGATCCGAGGTGTTTTTGTCCCTTATCAGCCCCTAATGACAGAGCAGAGATGGCAGATAATGACAGGGCCCCCAATGACACCGCTCTGCCAAAGAGGTGAAGAGTGCACGTTTTATTTTGGAAAATAATTATGCAGCTAATTACGGCTCTTGACTCTCCTTCCCCTGCCTGTGTTCTTGGGGAGGCTGCTCTGCTCAACTTGCACACGACAGTGTCAGTTATTCTAAAGGTCAAAAGAGTCTCTTGTTAGCATTTGTAATTGCTGGTGATGGGGAATGAAATAAATACAGAATAAATACAGCAACGTTTGGGGTCATTTAACCCATTGTTAACTTGTGTGACTGACTCTATTCTGTGTTACACTCTGAGCCCACTACTAGGATGAGCTTACCTGAAAATTAGGATTTATTTTATGTGGGTGAAAGAGGAGAAATAACCCAAAAATGGAGTTCTAGACTCTTGTCAGAAGATGGGGAATAAAATAAATACAGAATAAATACAGCAGCATTTGGGGTCATTTAACTCACTGTTAACTTGTGTTATTGACTCTATTCTGTTACCACTGTTAGGATGAGCTTATCTGACAATTAGGATTTATTTTATAAGGGTGAAAGAAGAGAAATAACCCAAAACTGGAGTTCTAGACTCTTGTCAGAAGATGGGGAATAAAATAAATACAGAATAAATACAGCATCATTTGGGGTCATTTAAATAATTGGTAATTTCTGTTACTGACCCAGTTCTGTTCTGTTCTGTTACACTCTGTGCCCACTCTTAGGATGAGTTTATCTGACAATTATGATTTACTTTATGTGGGTGAAAGAGGAGAAATAACCCAAAACTGGAGCTCTGGAGCCTCAAGGCAGCTGGACACACAGGGATTGATCACACAAAGATTTCTTGAGAATTTCCCTGCAATTCCTGAAATAAAATTTCAGGAAACTTTAGTAAAACGCCAGGAAATGGAAATAAACACAATTTCCAGTGTTAGTCATTTTCCCCCTTTTAATGGGGTAGAGCTGCTCCATCCCACCCCTTTTGCATCCCAATTTTGTCCAGCTGGGGCTTTATTTTTTTATTTAATTTACAATCATCTGGTGCAATTCTGCACAAACACCCCATCCAGACTGTTTAATATGCACCAGAATTATTGTATTTGATATATATCAATTTTAAATCTGTTTCCACACAACCTTGACTGCCTTTCTGGCTGTATATCACTTCATCAGGCCAGCTTAACTAGAGCTTCTTTTTCATTTTTTATTACCCCCATAAAACCTAGGAATGGAACATTTCGATTTTTCTAGCAGTAATTTTTATTACTTTTTGCTTCTTTTTTTTAAGTACTTGTCACTGAGATGCACTGCTTTGCACGGAGTATATTTTCCAGCTCTGCATTATATTTTTATTTCAATTTATTTTAACCAGAACATCCAGCATACATCTAAATAATACCTCTGGTGGTACAAATGAGTGGGTTATGAATGCAATTAGGGGGGATATAAGGATTGCTGGATTTCAGACCCAGATATTTCCAAGTAACTCCTGCAAGGATAACTCACGTTGCAGTTTTAATGTTGCCCATAAAACCCCATTGCAACACAGGGGGGGAAAATGAATTTATTGCCATTTTTTATGGGTTTACTTTAATTCTTAGATTTTTCTAGATCTTTCCCCTGGGTGTGTTATTGCACTGCATTTTATTTTTTTTTTCTCCCTAAGAAGAGAGAAATTGTCATATTAGCCTTGATCTGCCCAGCCAGAGAATCTTCCCAAGCAGGAATAATATAATATAATATAATATAATATAATATAATATAATATAATATAATATAATATAATATAATATAATATAATATAACATAACATACAATATAGTACAATATAATACAATATAATACAATATAATACAATATAATATAATATAATATAATATAATATAATATAATATAATATAATATAATATAATATAACAATATAGTACAATATAATATAATACAATATAATACAATACAGTATAATACAATATAATATAATTATTATATCAAGAGAGACCTGAGATGGAATATGGACTTATTTCCCTTTTATAATTTTTCCTTTAAATTTTAAAAAAATTAAATTAAATTAATAATGTTTCCTTTAAAATTTTCTCTATAAATTTCTTGATCTCTACATACAGATTTAACCGATTCCAGCTCTTTTAATTGGAATAAAAAGCAGCAGGAGGAAGGGGAGCTCTCCAAAACTCCCAAGCAAGTTGAGAATTAATTCCTTCACAGAAAGGAGTGGATGGGGAAGTCTGCAGGCACAATAAATCCAGATCCCCTCAGGTTTTAATAAAATTCTGGTTTTTAATAAAGAATTTTGGAATAAAGGACTGTGGGGAGAGGCCTGGGAGCTGCTCCCAGCTCAGGAGCTTTGATTAAAACATCAGAATTCAGATGTTCCTCAGTGCTCGCTCAGCCTCATTCTAAGTATCAAAAGAGATTGTTCACACAAGGATTTGTTTGTTTACAAGGATAATTCTTGTTAAGTGACAGTTTAAAAAGAATTACTGAGGCCTCCAACATTGCTAGGCTGGGATTAAGGAGAGCATTAAATAAATTCTGGCTTTGGGTTCTGTTACGGGGTTATTTTCCCCCCCTCCCTTCCATCCAGCAGTCTGGAGGAGGAGTGGAAATCTAATAATCCAGATTATTAAGAAATTAGAATCCAGATTATAATTATTATTATTATTGGATGGGTGATGGAAATAAAATTTCCATTGAAAAGGGGAATGGCTGTAGAGTCCAGTCTCTAATTCTCTAATTTTATTTCCTATTGCAATAAGTTCTTTTCCTATCTCCATTATTTTCCTATTTCTGTATTTTTTTTCCCTATTTCTTTATTTCCTATTTCAATTTTTTTTCCCATTTCTATTATTTTTTCTTATTTCTATAATTTTTTCCTATTTAATTTACTCTCCTTGTTTCCACTGTCGGACTGCTCCAAGCTCCAGCTGGGATTCGCAGGCTCTGGAATAATTCTGAGTTGGACTCTGATATTGAATCCTGTCTTTTAAGAGCTATTAAAATGTTAAAAAAATTAATAATTGCCTCTCTCCCCACTGGCATCCCTTGAACTTTATCTCCTGCCTGTCAATCTTGGCTGTCAAAGGGATGGAAAGTATTAATTACTCAGCCAAGGCCATTTTATCTGTGATTTTTCCTCCTTTATATGGCAAAAAAAAACCCTCTGAATATTCTTATTCTTTTAAAAATGATGCCTGGTATTCTCTAGCTAAGTAGAGCAGAGCAAATTTTAAAAAATGGTTAAAAAGTTGTTTGCCAGACAAGAAAAATTTAGGATTTTTAGAGGATAGAATCCAGGGAATGCTGGCTAAAAACCCATGGATGCAGTTTGACAGCAGAAATCAAACCAATCTGGTTTTTTCCTATTTTTAAAGAGTTTTTTAAAATAATTGTATTGAAATTTTCGCTGCAACAGATTTTTCCAAATAAAAAGCAAAATTTTTTCATCATTTATAAACTTGTAAATGAAAGGTTTAAGCAATTTTAAATTCTTTTTATTATTTTTTTTGGCTGGCAATGCTTGGCTGAATTTCTCATCTGACAAGAATGAGAGTTTTCAAACTTGGTGAAATGCAGTTTGGGCATATTTTTTTTAAAAAATATCCCTCTAAATGATAATTTTCAAATGGATAAGAGAGTTAATGGTGTTCCATGAATTAAATGGGTTCTTTTGTCAAACCCCTGAATATTGGGAATTAACTTCTCTGACTTTTTGTTCTTGCCATGAATTCCAACCAAACAAAGCCCTCAATTTCCAGTGTTGTTATAAAGGATTCACCATTCCCACAATCCAGGAAAATCTCCTGGATTTCAGAAGGAATCCAAGCAGGGAGATTTTCAGGAGTCATCTCTGTGAGTGCTTAAATTATGTGGAGTCCTTCAAAAGGCAAAAAAAAATTATAAAAAATAAAGAAAAAAATTCAATTTGACTTTGGCAGCTGTCTCCACAATGGCTGCCAGTCACCAGAGGATCTTGGCTATTTTTAAGTCTCCTGAAATCAGTCAGCATTAAGGCAATAGCTGGGCTTGGATTGAAGCCCAGGACTCTATCAATAAAAAATGATTTGTTGGAAGTTTAAAGATGCTTCATCCCCATTCTCTCTCTTTTCATTTGCATTTTAAGCTTTCATCAAAACGTGGATCAACAATCCTCAGGGAGCTTTTTTCCCCCCTTCCATCTTTATTTTTTTCTCCAAAGAGCACCTGAGACTGGTTCTCAACCTCAGCCTGACACGAGGGGGGTTCTTTTGAAAAGTTATTAAGATGTTAAAAAAATTAATAATTGCCTCTCTCCCCACTGGCATCCCTTGAACTTTATCTCCTGCCGGTCAATCTTGGCTGGATTGTCTGTCAAAGGGATGGAAGGTATTAATTACTCGGCCAAGGCCATCTTATCTGGGATTTTTCCTCCCTTATATGGCAAAAAAAAACCCCTCTGAATATTCTTATTCCTTTAAAAATTATGCCTGAAATCCTCCGACTGAGCAAAGCATAGCAGAGAAAATAATGGTTAAAAAGTTGTTTGCTAGACAAGAAAAATTTAGGATTTTTAGAGGACAGAATCCAGGGAATGCTGGCTAAAAACCCATGGATGCAGTTTGGCAACAGAAATCAAAACAATCTGGTTTTTCCCTATTTTTAAAGACTTTTTTCCTTCTGTTCGAGGTTCTTCCTTCTCTTCAAGGTTTGAAGAAGGTTTTTTTCCTGAAAAATCCTCTTTGCCCAGGATTTTCTCCTGGGAACCTGAGAAGCCTCAGAGAAAAATGAAAACAATAAATATCTGATTTGCTTCTCCTGTGTTTTGCTGCTTGGACATCGTTTAACAACAGGTGAATGTTTGATTGGTTCCGTGTTAATTGTTTTTTTTTCTTTTTTTCTTAATGGCCAATCACAGTCCAGCTGTGTCAGACTCTCTGAGTGACAGGGTTTTATTTTTCATTTTTGTTAAGCTTTCTGATGTGTCCTTTCTCTTTCTTTAGTGTAGTTTTAGTGTAGCATCTAATATAATGCAATGTAATATATAATATAATGTAATGTAATATATAATGTAATATATAATACAATGTAATGTAATATAATACAATATAATAATATAATGTAATGTAGTGTAATGTAATGCAATGTAATGTAATGCAATGCAATGCAATGCATTATAATATAATATAATACAATATAATAATGTCATGTCATGTAATGCAATGCAATAGAATAGAATAGAATAGAATAGAATAGAATATAGCACAACACAATACAATACAACACAATACAATAGAACATAATACAATATAATAATAAATCAGCTTTCTGAGAACTTGAAAGTTCTCAAATTCCTCATCTCCCACCTCGTCCCAGAAACCCTCACAAACACCACAGAGGAGCCCAAACTGAGCCTTTCCTCGTTGCTTGGTCTGTGCTGAAAAGGCTGAGCTGATTTTTTTTACAGCTTTGCTGTAAATATTTGTTTAAAATAGCATCACTCGATGGCTTTGAGCTGACTCTGGTTCCTTACATGTAATTAAAGCAGAGCTGTTTGATCTTCTCTGTGGCTGAGGGAGTGGCTGACAAAGAAACAGCAATTTTCTTGCCTGTCCTGTTTCCAAATATGCACCAGATAATTCTACAAATAAAACTGGTTAGTTGTTTTTCAGCTCTTTTGTGCCCTCTGGGAATTTTGCACCAGCATTAACACCTCACGATATAAAAAAAAAAAAAAAAGGAAAGTTCATTCTCATTCGTTATTTAATTCCTTAAAGTTTCATAATTTGTCTAATTTCTGGGCTTTTGGCACGGAAAGCTCGCTGGCTCTGCCACTTTTTCCACTCGTGGCTCAGCATTTGGAGCTCTCTGGTTTATCAGCAACGTAAGGAAAATCTTGCTGGAGGTTTTCCATCAAACCCATTTGGTGATGAAGGAGGGAACATCTTTTCCAAGGCTTTAAAGCAGGAGCCATAAATTCTGCACTGAACTCCCAACGCCCTCATTAACAGAGAAGGAAATTTTTCAGCATCCCCCCGACCTGGGGAGGGAAAAGGGATGTGCTGGGAATGGGAATATTCTGAGTTGGGAGCTGGGCATGGTTTAGAGGAAGAATTTTTGCTCCTTGATGCCAAATTCCTTCATCCAGAGGCACAATCCCTGCTCCTGTCACATTCCGGGGCTGAGGGAAGGGATTTCAGAAACTTTGGCTTCCTCCAGGATGGTTAACTCTGGAATAAACTCCATAAAATCCATTTTTGGTTGGAAAATGATGATAGTTTTCAAAGCTTCCTATGAGTGTGCAATGTGCAAACTCTTTGTCCCATTCTTTAAAAAAAGTAGCCTAGAATTGATAAGATGCAAATCAAAGTGGGATGAAAAACAAGTTCTAACCAATCACTGCCATAAAAATATCCCCAAAAATCAGTGTACTCATAAAAGTGTCCAATCTCCGTGCTGTGCAGAGCCAATAAAATCAGTGTAAACAGAATATAACCTTGAGAGGGAATAAATCCATGCCAACGTCATGAAGGAGAAATAATCCCTTGGGCTCGGTGCCAGGCAGTGCAATGCTGGCTTCTAATTGCCTGGAGAGAATAAAAGAGCCAAATGTCCAAATCCAGCTGTTCCTGCAAGCCCAGGATGCTCCTGCTGACAGCCAGGGGCTGCCATCCCATTTATCAGGGATGTTATTTATGTTATTTATTCACTAACAGCTCAGCTTGTCACATTTCTGGGCTTTAGAGCCAAGGAAATCAGCAAAAAAATGACATTTTGGGATCAAAGATTTTTCCCCTTTTTCAGCTGATTCGCCCCGTGGAATTCCAAGGGACGTTTTCTACTAGAGCAGGTTGCTGAGATAAAGTTTTATCTGCAATCAAACACTTCTTGCTGGGTTCTTAGATATGCTCCAGGTGTCTCTGAGTGACTCTGGGATCAGATATTCCGTGGTAAGGTCTCCAAGCCATTGTGTCACCTGCTCTGAAAAGAAACCATTCACTGCAAGGAGATTTAACTTCTAAAGATTAAGTTCTTCTATAAATACAAACCTCACTAGCCCACTTTGCTGACCCACCCTGTAATTCCCATGAATTTGAAATATATTAATGAAGCATGAAATAGGATTTTTTCCTCCCCTCAAGGTGCTGAGAGTTGGGGTTTTTTGCCTTTTTTTCCCCCAAATATGAGGAATTAACAGCAAGGAAAGTGCGAGGATTAAAGCAGAGAGGGGCTGAGTTTTATTTTCAAGTATTATTAGAGCATGAATACATTTAGATGGGTTCATATATAAAATATATTATAGTTTGCTATTCAGCTGCATCTGAGAGAGGGGAATTACCTGGGAAAGGCAAGTTGGGAAGAGTTGGAGTCTGGCAGTGTGATTGAAAATAACTGGAAAGCAGCAGACAAGTCCCTGTATTGATTTTGGGATCATTTGAATTTCATCTCTGTAATGGGAATGGGAAGGACGGGAAAAAGGGATCCAGAGGATGAGAGGATTTAAATGCAGAGCAAGAACATCTTAAGGAGCAATTGAATCTTAATATCTGCCATTGCTTTTTGTTTGAGAGCCCAGCCTGTGCCTCACCTGGCAACTCCTCCTGAAATTCAAATCCTTGGGACCCATTTGTGCTCCAGAGCTGAGGAGGGAGGTCAGGAATTCCCCAGGACAGCAAGGAACTGAGGTTAAACAGGATAAGGAGCAAAGAAGAATAAATGAAACGAGTCTGAAGGTTGCCAAGGCAGGGGATATTCCATTGCCACATGTGTCCCACTGCCACATGTCCCATGTCCCACTGCCACATGGCACACGTATTCCCCTGCCACACATGTCCCACTGCCACACGTGTTCCATTGCCACATGGCCCACGTCCCACTGCCCTGTGGCGCACACATGTCCCATTGCCACATGGCACATGTGTTCCACTGCCACACGTGTCCCAGTGCCATATGGCACACGTGTCCCATTGCCACATGTGTTCCACTGCCATGTGTCCCATGTCCCACTGCCACATGGCACACACATGTCCCACTCCCACACGTGCCATGTCCCATTTCCACATCCCATTTCCACATGGCACACATGTCCCATGTCCCAGTGCCTCATGGCACACATGTCCCAGTGCCACGGGGCACACACGTGCCCCATCCCATGTTCCCAGGCTCTCATCCCAGCAGCATTTCCGTGTCTCTGGCATTCCCTGCATTTCCAGCCCAGAACCCCCAGCCTGGCTGTGCATTTTGGGCTGCAGCAGCCCCAGGGAGGTGCCCCAGGTGCCCCTTTTGATGCCCAGCGTGGAGCTGAAGTCTGGCACCTGCCCGGAGCTTTGTCTTAATTAGTGCTGGGTTAACGAGCTTCCCCCCATTCCAGCATTCCTTTCTGTCTCGCTCCATTCCAACACCACCATTGCCTGGCCAATTAAGGGCTGCTCCAGGTTTTTATGGGAGTTCCCACCGCAGAGCTTTGCTCTGATTTAATTCCAGGGCTGCAGGTGACACAAACATTTCACAGCAGGGCTAAAAAGGACAGAGCAAAGGTGAGCACGGGGGTGACACAAACATTTCACAGCAGGGCACAAGGGACAGAGTAAAGGTGGGCACAGGGGAGATGCTGTGCAAGAATTGGAGTGGTAGGTCAGGGAGGAGGCCAGAAGGTTGGAGCTCTCAATTTAAAATGCTCTTTCAGACTTTAAAAGCCTAATGGAGGTGAAGTTGCCTGCCAGGGTCACCAAAGGTGTTTATCACTAATTAAACACCAAACTGTGCAGGGCAGCTCGGCTTTGGATGTACCTGAAACTCAAGTTTTTTCCCTTTTCCAGTGTTGTGGATAAAATTTCCCCAGAGTGAACTGCTGGAGTTGGGTCTCTGTTTATGTTTCCAGTCTCTTTTTATGTTTCCAGGGGCCAGAGGAGACATTTTTCCCTTTAAAGGCTGCCCCAGGTTGCAGCTCCAGCCCTGCTTGTTACAGATCCATGAAATCCAGAGGGGACCTCTGGGACCTGGAGATGCTTTTCAGGAGCCAAACATCCACACACCAGGAATAAACCACTGCTGGAAAAAAATATCTGAAATTTGGAAACCTTTGACTTTTCAAGCCTTTGAATATTTCCACCTGTGCCTTGCTGGCTTTTTGTTCATCTGTACCTGGCGTTAATTTTTCTCTTCAGTAAATTATTCCCAAAAATACAGTTTTTTGGGGTTTTGGAGGTTCAGAATGAATTTGGTTGCCCATCTGCTTCCCAATCCCCAGGTTTCCTGAGAGTGCTGAGAGCAGGAAATCCAAATACCTGCTTAGAGACAACCCCCTCTTCAAAATTAGAAAGTTTTTTTGCAAAATGTCTGATTTGTGGCCACATTTCAGGAGTGAGAGGTGACCTTGAGGGAGAGCAGGATGCAGAACTCTCTGCCCTGAGAATCTGAACTTGGAAACTCCACCCAACGTGTCACCTGGAGGGATAGGAAATGATCATCCAAGCAGATTTACAACAAACAAATGCCCAGTAATTAAATATTATGGTTGTGCAAGATTCCATTTATTGGCTTTAAATAACCAGGTGAGGGTTTTGGGGAAGAGGGCAGATGTTCGATCATCATCTAATTATTTGTAGCTGAGACACTCTGGGACAAATTCTGTTCTCCTCTATCCAATAAATCCTGCAGGTTTTAATTTCTATTTTATCAACAGAGGAGCTTCACCTCAGCCCTGGAGTGGGGTGGGACAGCCCAGCTTGAGTTTAAATGACTTTTATAGAGGAAAAACCTCTTCAGCTGCTCCAGCTGCAGAGGAATTGCCAGGACAGCCTGGATTTATCATTTCTTGCACTCGTGCATGTTTATATCCCTGCAGGAAGGGGTACTTGGATGAAACCACTACAAATCCAAGGATTTTTGCACATTCCAAGGGTCAGGGCAGCCTTGGGCAGAATCGAGCCCATTTTCAACATGGGAACTCAGAAATCTCCAGGTTTTCCCAGTTACCCACAGCAATAATATTCAGAGTTAAATTCCATGGAGAAAACATCATTCCCCCTTGGAAAATTGCATATAAACAATCAAAATCTGCAACAGGGAATTGTAAAAGATTGTCTTTGATACTGGAAAAACAACAGGAAAAAACGGAGTTTGAGCTGTTTGCTCATCAGCTAATTGTGCTTTAAAACTTTTGTTTTAATGCCTGTTTACACTAAAATTGCAGGAGGAGAAAGAGTTCCTTAAATACAGGTTGCTATGGAATTTTTTTTGTGTGAGGAACAAGCAAATTGGAGTGATTGAGGAGGCAGAAAATCTGTGTGAGACACGGGAGCAAACAGGAAACAAACTGAGGCTGGTGTGTTCCTGCACAGGGGAAAAAATAACAGAGACGGGAATAAAAATAGTCTGAGATGCTCTTTGTACCCAACCCATCCCCAGCCTCACAAAATATCCCAGCTCTGGGAGGTGGGAAGTGCCACTTTTTGTGCTGTCTGGAACAACTTCATTGTGCTTTGGTTAAAAAATACTTGCTTTATTTCACATACAATAACTGCTTGTGAACCTTAAAACACAGTGCACAGAGCTCCATTATTAAGCTTAGAACTCCCTAATATCTCTCTAGATAAACTTTCTGCAGCTTAGGGAGTTATTCTAGATAAGGGTTCATACACAGACCATTGTTCCAATTTTCTTTACTTTTTATATCATTTTTCTGCTGACCAATCTCATGGCTACTGCTTAGCTCTGCTGTCTCTGAGGTCTGCCTTTTGCAGCTTTCCCAAAACCCTCTGATTTTATGGATTCCCACACATCCCACAGGTGATAACAGCTCCACAGGATCCTTGGGTGTCTCTGTTTGGAAATCCAGGTGCCTGCTAAGGAAGGCAGGAGCCTCCCCTGAAATGGAAAATGTAAACTCTCCCTACCCCTCTGAATTGTTATAAATTTTAAATTAAGGGGCTCTCAGGCAAAAAATATGGGAGCAGGAAAATATCAGTTCTTTAATAGGGAAGAAAATAAAAGGATAAAATAAACAATGCAGTAAACTAAACCAACACTGACAGAGTCAGAACCCAACCTGACACCCTGTGGGTCAGGGTGTTGGCAGCAGTCCCATTGGAATTGTGGCTCAGCCCTTCTGCAGTGTCAGGGGTGGTTCTGCTGGAGCAGGGATCCTGGACAAGGGTGGAGTCTCCTCTGAAGATCCCGTGGAAGATGCAGCTGCTGTTCCTCTGGGAAATCCAGTGCAGAAGCTGTGCTGGTGTTCCAGAATCCCCAGATTATATCCAGGCAGGAATGCTTGGCTGGTGTTCCAGAATCCCCAGATTATATCCAGGCAGGAATGCTTGGCTGGTGTTCCAGAATCTCCAGATTATATCCAGGCAGGAATGCTTGGCTCCTCCCTCTGGGCTCACATCTCCCAAGGGGATGCTGTAGTTCTTATCAGCCATGCAGTGACATTCAGTGGCCTCTTATCAGCAGATCTCTCCCCTGAGGGAGGAGTTATTGTGATCAGTCAGAGAGAGATAAGGAAAATTGCCCACCTGATAAAAGCCATCCAGATGGTAATAAATACATCTTGCTTTGCAATCTGGGATGTTGGGAGAGCATTTCCTGCTAGCCAAGGTGCCCGGGGTTAATTAATCCTTGAGGGCAGCCAGGATTGATCCTGAGCTGCTGTAAATTGGCTCAGGCAGCTTGAAAGGGCTCATCTTTACTTACACACCACGGGAGGATTAATCCTCTCTCTGCTCAGATCTGGATATCTTCAATTAGCATAGACAAGTTCTTTATCAAAGGAGGGATATTAATTATTCAGTGGATAATAGGGTGTGTTTCCAAGAGGAGATGTTCAGTGGTTTTCAGGTGGGAGCTGGAGCAGCACAGATCCTCTACAAGTCACTCAGGTTTATTTTTTTCCCTAATTGCCTCTTGGCCTGTCCCTATTTCCCTACCCCATGGATACAGAGCATGGCTCATGTCACAACCTCTGATTATGATGAGAAATAATCTCTTCAGGAAAAATGTTTCTTCCCCACGCTGAATCAAAATCAAATTAATCCACTGCAATCCTGCTGTAAACAAAGAGAAACATTTATTTCAGGAAAGCTGAGACCAGAAGGTTCCCAGGTTTCCCAACCCATTCTCGAAGCATGAAGTTGGGAAAATAATGTGAAAAATAGACAGGAGCAGAGTTTAGAGCCTGATTTCTTTATAGATAAATGGTCTGAGAAGTATCAAAATTCCAGGTTGGAAAGGACCTTAAAGCCCATCCAGTGCCACCCCTGCCATGGGCAGGACACCTCCCACACCCCAGGGTGCCCAAACCCCATCCAACCCAGCCTTGGGCACTTCCAGGGATGTGGAATCCACAATTCTCCAAACAAGGACTTGTTGCCACAAACATTCCCTCTCACATTTCCCCCAGAATTTGTCAGCTGCAAACAAATTTTTGTGACAAGTGTTCCTTGAAGTGGAGACATCCCCGTGAAAAGCTGCAGCTCCAAAAAATCAATATATTTTCAACAACAACAACAACAACAACAACAACAAAAAAAGAGCAGAAAATTCACAGTTAGTGCTGCTCCTGGGTCTTGTTCCTGACTCAGATATTTCCCTGTGGGATTGTGGGTTTGCCTGGCAGCAAAATGAACACAGAGCTCCAAAACTGTAAGGATTTTTTTTGTTGTTGTTAGGTTTTCAGGTACAGAGCAGTTTTTTTGTTTGCCCTGTGCCTCAGGCTCAGTGTCTCCTTTTCTGCCCTGTGTTAACTCCATCAGATTTCCACGAGCTCCACCTAAAACTGTTTTCCTCCAAACCTCCTCCAGGGTGCTGAATTTGGGGGTTTTGTGCCTCTCGATGCAGAGATTTTTCCTGCACACATACAAACAGGAATATCCATTAATATACCCATAACTATTTATCTGAGGAGGTTTTTTCAATTTGTTTCTTAAATCTTCCCAGGATTTTTATTTTTCCCAAAGGTACTTTTGGTGCAACTTGCTTCTCACATCCAAATAATTCCTTTTAGTTTCAAGCAAATGCTTTATTTTCCGAGCAGGATCTACTGAGGGATTCAGACTATTGATTCCTTTCCAACAGCCTCAGTCTGGAGCAGCTTTATCCTTTTTGTTCATTTTTTATGGGTAATGAAAAACACTTTAATATCATTATGCTCATCAGATAAAGCTTAAAAACTCGCCGAGGTTCAAAGGAAAGGCCTAAATAGGTTGGGAGGCTCAGCTCTGGATGCTGTCTCAGGGGAGCTGTGGATTTTCCAGGCTCCTGCATCCTGACACATCCAGCCCTCCCCAGTGTTTATTTAACAATGCCAAGGAATGCTCCTGGGCCATGGTTTGTGATGCCAGGGGGAATTAACTGCTTTATACCAACACAGAGTAATGGCAACACTCAAAACAGAGTTTTTCCACTCTCCAGCCCCACATTGGGTGCCAAATTTTACCCTGGTTTAGGGCAAATTTGGGAGAAAACCTCCAAAAGAGGGCCCCAGTGTTTATTTAATAATGCCAGGGAATGCTCTTGGGTTGTGTTTTGTGATGCCAGAGGGAATTAACAGCTTTATACTAACACAGAGTAATGGCAACCAAAAATGAACTCAAAACAGGGGTTTTTTCCACTCTCTGTCAAGCCCCACGTTGGGCACCAAATTTTGTCCTGGTTTAGGGCAAATTAGGGAGAAAACCCTTTCTCCTAATGTGTGTTTATTTCTTGAAAATCTCTTTTTTTTTTTTTTTTTTGGTTGTTCAACTCGTGTATTAATCTTCATTGAACTCTCCAAAAATGAATTTCAATCTTTATGGTAAAAAAAAAAAGGAGAATAATGTTTGATTCACACCCTCCTTGATTTTCATCAATCAACCTCTGCTGCTCAAGTACTGTTTAATCAAAAAAAAACAAAAAGAAAAAATAAAATCCCAGATGGCTTCAAAGATTTATCACTGGAATGGAAAATGCTGCCTCTCAGTCAGCTCCCACATTCAGTGCTTCCAAAAAGAAAAGAGAAAAGAAAAGAAAAGAAATTTTGGTAAAATTGTGGAATTTTAGTGCTCCCAGGTGAATTTTGTGGTCAATTTGTGGAATTTTGGGGTGAATTTGAGGAATTTTGTAATCCCAGGTGGATTTTGGGGGTGAATTTGTGGAATTCTGGGGAGTTTTTATTGGCTATTCTGATACAGGTTTAGAGCAAAACCACGATAGGGAAACTTTGACCTTCCTGCTCTGAAACAGCTGCTCTGTGTCTCTGAGACACGAGGAACAACTTGTTTGCAGTAGGAACACAGTTAAAATTAAAATTACCCTCAGAAAGTTCAGGCACAGCAACCCACTGGTTTCTGAGGGGCTGGGATGAATGGCAGAGGAAAAAAAAAGTCTTATTTTAAGCTCTGCTTATTTCTGGCTGCGGATTATTGAGAGATGTAAATGCAGCTGATTTGAGTGTGAGAAGTTTTTTGGGAGCTTTATCAGATCAACACTTCACGGCTGGGGCAATTCCACCTGAGCTCTTGGAGCCTTACAGTTATGTGAAGAATTCTGCTGGATACAAATTGATTTAAATTCCTCAGGAGAAAAAATAAAAAAGAAAAGAAAATGATAAGGGCTGGTCCCATCTGTGATAGGAGTGTGAAAATGGAGTTGAGTGTCTCAGTCTCCTCCCTCCCAATTCCATTCATCCCAGCCAGGAGTGTCAGTAACCTTGGCAACTCCGTGTTTGTGGTTTTTGTTTTCCTCTCTGCTCCTGTGACAGCTAAAATTCCCTTTATTTTTTATTATATTCTGTGGTGATGTAAAACCAGAGCCCAAATCACATCACGTTGAAGGGAGGCGGAGGGAGGAAAAGGCTCAGGAAGCTTTTTTTAATGCAAATTTTATGTATTTACAAGCTTTGGGGTAGCTGAGATGTGACTGTAATGTTTTCAACAGGTTTATTTTGTCTGTAGATCTGTGTGGGTGCATTTAATTTTATCTAGAAGCCACTGAAACAAAAATTTTTAATTCCATTTAAAATGCCACTAAAACAGAAAATAAAGAGATGGAGATGTGGTATCAAAAGCCATCATTTTTTGTCATCAAAAACCATCCTGGAGAAGTGGGCAAAGATGGGGATTTCTTCCGGACACCCCAGAGTTTTGCAGTCTCACACAAATAACTGAATAAACACAAGAAATTCTGTATATCCCCATTAATTACCCTGGATTTCGGTGCTCCATGCTCTGCTTGCCCAAGGTGCATTTTAAGCATTTAATCCTTTATTTTTTTTAACCAAGATGCTGCACTTGGAGGCTGCAGATCCTCTGCTGTGTTGTCCCACTCTGATCTATGATTTAACTTCCCAAGTTCTGCGCTGCCAAAGGACTCTGATAGAAGGTCAAGCTTGTTGATTATGAAAAAGTAATTGAAATTTGTTTTATTGGGGCAGGGGAAGGAAGGGAAGATGATTTGTATGTATCTGATAATAGAAAACATTATGGTCATTTATTTCAGTTTCTGTAATTGAATTTCAAACCTTTCAAGTCGAGGCTTGTGCGCTGTGGATGCATCCCAGCCCAGAAACTTTCTGTCATTCCCTCATCAACTCCTGATCAATTTTAGTGATTGTATGGATTTGTCTCTTCCCAGGCTGTGCTTAAAGAGCAGCAGCAGCTGAAGGAGCTGCAGTGTTGGCAAACAGCTAAAACGGGGGTCAGGATTGCTGATGGCTGCTGCAGAGCCTTCAGGGCTGCTGCCCCAGGGTGGGCATTCCCTGCATCTGGAATTCCCTGCCCCTGGCACAGGGCATTTTCTGCCCCTGGAATTCCTTGCCCCTGGCATTCCCTGCGCCTGGCACAGGCTGGGCAGGGAAATGGGGGCTCCTGGAATTTGTAGTGCATCCTTTCCCCTCTAACATAAGAGAGAGAAAGGACGAGGTGAGGGATTGAGGAATCTGACTCCATGTTCTCAGAAGGCTGTTATATTATATATATTATATATATATAATATATAACATATATATTATATATATAAAATATATAATATATATAATATATTATATATTATATGATATTATTTGATATATGATATTACATTACATTATATTATGCCATATATTATATTGTATAGTATTATATTGTATTATTGCTATTCTAAAGCTATAGTAAAGATAAAGAAAAAGATATATTATTATAATATATTATATTATATTATATTATATTATATTATATTATATTATATTATATTATGTTATGTTATGTTATATTATGTTAGCTATACTAAAACTATACTAAAGAAAGAGAAAGATACAGATACATTATTCTATTCTTCTATTCTATTCTATTGTATTCTATTCTATTCTATTCTATTCTATTCTATTCTATTCTATTCTTCTATTATTCTATTCTATTTTATTTTATTCTATTCTATTCTATTCTATTCTATTTGCTGTACTAAAACTACACTGAAGGAAGAGAAAGATACATTATATTACATTATACTGTAATATAATATAATTTAATTATAAGATCATATAATTTCCAAATTATCTTATATTAATTATACTAATACTATAACTATTATATAACAAATATAATTTATTATAATATTAATTATAATTAATTATATTATGTTAATGCTATACCAAAACTAAAACTACACTAAAGAAAGGGGCGACAAGGGGAGGCAGGGAAAGCAGCACAGCAGGGCAGGGAGAGCTCACCTGGGGCTTGCCATGCAAAAATTTACCTGAGAGTGCTCCAAAACTCTGTCCCAGACAGAGGGAGCATGGCAGGACACTGATGAGGGAACTCCTCGCTTTCCTGTAGATCCAGGTGATGCCAGAGCTGACAGAGTTCATCTCCCTGCAGGGAAATTTGGGGCAAATCCCTCTGTCCTTTGCTTTGATGCCCTGCTCCTCTCCCAGCAGCTGGAAATGTTGAAGTTGGCAATGCCTGACTGGTTTTTCCCTCCCCTAAAACAAACCAATTATCCAGGCCTGACAAGAATAGAAGCAGAATGTGGTAATTTCTTGCACTCTTTAATTGCCTCCCAAAGAGGATAAAGCAGTTACTTAAAAAGACTCGAGTCTTCATCTGCACTATTGAAATAAAGCCTTTGGAGGATAACTTGAAAGGACAGATGAAGAGCCTGGGTTTGTTCAGGGGAGCCAGGCCTGAATGAGCTGCTGCCTTTGACAAACCTTGCCATCATTAGGAATTCTCTCTGTCCCGGGAAAGAGTGCAGACAGCATGGGAATTAAAGCAGAGCCTCAAAAAAAAGGGACAAAGGTTTGGGATTCAGAAGCCACGAGGAGTGATTGGAGTAGAAAACAGTTCCAGGTTCTGAGGTTCCAGGTTCTGTCTAAGGGAGCAGAGGGAATACCCTGCAAATATCTAAGGAACGGGGCAGAATATCCTGCAAACATCCAAGGAGAAATTTTTTTATCTGATGGAAATATCAGAAAAACCATTAACAGTGGATCAGTACGAGGGGCTGAGACTCCAGGTTTTGTCTAAAGCAGCAGAGGGAAAATCCTGCAAGCATCCCAGGAGCAGGACAGAGTATCCTGAAAATATCCAAGGAGCAGGACAGAATACCCCGAAAATATCCAAAGATAATTTTTTTCACTGATGGAAATAGCAGAAAAACCATTAACAGTGGATCAGTACAAGGGGCTGAGGCGCCATGTTCTAAGAGAATAGAAGGAAAATCCTGCAAACATCCCAGGAGCAGGACAGGAGGGGGAGCTCCCCGAGCATCCCGGAGCAGATCCCTCCCTGCCTGGAGATTAGGAGGGAAAATCAGCTCCCAGCCTGTCCCTGGGATTGTTTAAATCCACCCGTGGCCCGGCTTTGAACCAGACCCCAGAGGGTGAAGGGCTCCTCTCTGCCTCAATCCCCGGAGGATGCAGCTGCTCCCGACACGGATTTGTGACAAATCCCACCCCGAGGGCAGCAGCCTCTGCTCTGCTCCCTCTGATCATCGGTGGCAATTTAAAGATTTCCCTTTCTTCCCACCCCTCCCGTGCCCGCTGCACCCTTTTCTTCCTCCTGCCATCTAAATCCAGCTAAACCTTCTGAAAGGAGATTAGGAACTGGTGGATTTCAAATATCATAAATCAAGGTGGATGCTCACATTCCGAGGGGGTTTTCCCCCAGATTTTTAATAGACAAAGTCCCGAGCTTAATCTTTGAAGACTCAAAAAAACACGTGAACAAAAATGTAAATATCCTTGAGCAGAGCATTTTCTTTTTGATTCTAACCCTGATCAACCTCTTCTCATCAATCCCTGCTCTGCTCTTCCAGGCATTCCCTGCTTCACCTTCCTTTTCTTGTCCCAAAATTGAACCAGTTTAACATAAATAAACTTTCATCATTCTTATTGATTTCAGGGGGGTTCGTATCCGAGCAGCATCAATGGAGATTTTCCACCCTTTGGCCTCCTCTTCACAGCCACTCTGTACTCCAGGAGAAAACAGCTCCAGGATGTCCCTGTGGAATTCCTGCTGGGATGTTGGGTGTGGAAAATGTGAATTTTATGGTTGGTTTTTGGCAAATATTAAAAATTAATGTTATATGTGTTATGTTAGAAAGTGATGCTCTATTACTTTTCTTAAATAATGTATTAAAATATAGTTTTAGGTTATAACATAATGATAAATAAAAACTAAGTATGTGGGATATTTCTTTAAAGAAAGGAATGAAATACTCACACCAGAGAGCAGCCACAGGACACCAAAATCTTTCAGAGAAAATGAATTTATTGCTCCATTATCAAGTTCTTTCTGTTTCTGCCATGAAGATGCCTCAGGATTCAGAGGAAGAAGCTGATGCTGCCCAGACAGAATCCTGTGTTTGAATGGAATTTATGCATCATGGATGAGGTGTATGAATATGCAACAGGCTGTTGCCTTTAAGGGTTAATCCTCTGTTCACCTGTGTCCTTTTTCGGGCTTATTTTGCCCAGAAAAATTACCTAGATTATCCTTAATTCTTTGTTTTTATTGTCTTGTATTGTCCTAATCCAAATTGTCCAAATTATTATTACTCTAATTACATTACTATTTTTATAACCATTTTATTGCTATTAAATTTTAAACATTTTAAACCCAAGTGATTGGAGGTTTTCACATTGGGTGTTTGCAGCAGGGATGAGCTCTTTGCTCAGAGAGAACAAGAAGAGCAAGGGCAGAACGTGGCCGTGGTGCTGCTCAGCTCTGTTTGCTGCCACTTTCTGAGGTGTTTATAAAATAGAGACAAGGTGATCAGCAGCTGACTGTTAATTAATGCAAATGCACGTGTCTGCCTTCAGCTCATCCTCCAAGATCCCACCAGTTCCTCTCTTGTATATTTTCCAAATTTTATGACCTCGTAAGACCCCCTATTCTTTAAAACTGGATTAAAATCACAGTATTACCCTTGTGGTTCATTTTTCTAAACGTTATTGTAAAAGAACCAGCAAAAATCAAGACTTACAGTGATATCAGGGAACTCTCAGGGTATTTTTTGGAGAGTTGAGACAAAGGGGATGTCACAATGACTCTGTGTCATTG
The DNA here is from genome assembly GCF_027887145.1 of Ammospiza caudacuta. Taxonomy (NCBI): domain Eukaryota; kingdom Metazoa; phylum Chordata; class Aves; order Passeriformes; family Passerellidae; genus Ammospiza; species Ammospiza caudacuta. The sequence continues at coordinate 6,406,794 of NC_080618.1, forward strand.
TCCTATTGATTTCAGGTTCCCTGCCATGCTCGGTGCAGTGAGGAGTGAGGGGTGACACTTCTCAGAGCTTTATTTTGGGTTTGGCAGCCCAGTCTGGAATAATTTACAGGAGAGAGGTTTGAACTTGGAGCTGTCCTCGGCGTTTATTTGTAGATGGCTGGAACCAGGTAAGGTCAATTCTGGATCTCTGCCCAAGATCCGTGTTGATAATTTAGACATTAATCAATCTCTGTGCTGTCTCCTTCCTCTCCTGAGCATTCCTGACCTGGAACTTGAGGAAGCAAGGAAGACAAGTGGGAATGTCTTCAACAGCCCCACAATCTCACTCAGCCACGCTGATTTATTCCTCTCCTGCTCTTGGAGAAAATTCTCTCTTGGAGACAACAGAAACTTTCTCCTCTCTTGTCGCAGACCTCATCTTTTATGAAAAATCCTTTCCTTGGGGTTTTTCCTCCTGAGAAGCTGCGACGCCTCAGGAACAAAGTGTAAACAATGGTTATCTGCTGCTGTGGGATGCAACAGGTGCATCTGGGATTGGTCTCATGTGGTTGTTTCTAATTAATGGCCAATCACAGTCAGCTGGCTTGGACACAGAGCCCGAGTCACAAACCTTTGTTATCATTCCATTCTATCCTCAGCTAGCCTTCTGATGAAATCCTTTCTTCTATTCTTTTAGAATAGTTTTAATGTAATATATATCATAAAATAATAAATCAAGCCTTCTGAAACACGGAGTCAGATCCTCACCTCTTTCCTCATCCAAGAACCCCTGTGAACAGGGTCACACTCTCTGATTTCAAAAACAATCAATCCCCTCTGATCCCTCAGCTTCCCTGCCATGTTCCTTGGGAGATTTTCCTCCAAAGTTTTGTCAGAGCAGGGCAGGAACATCTCCCCTTGTTCTCCCCTGTCTCAGATCAATAAAACGACCTTCAGCAGAGCTGTAATTGCATTGGGCAGGGACGCATCAAACCTCAGAATATTTGATTTGTCCTCAACCCAAGCTGAGGGCTCTCAGTGTATTTTTTTTTTCCTCCCTGGCTTTCTGCAAGTGTAATTCTGTTTAAATCTGTGGGGATCACTCTGAGATTGCTCTCATAAAGGAGGTTGGGTTAATATCCCTCCTGTCCTTGGCTTTTCTGCAGACAGAGGCAACCAGGGGCCTAATTAGTGTGATTGGGTTGGTGCTTATGGAGGCTGCTCCAAGATGAGCTGGACTGACACCACGAAACTCATTAAACTCAGCTCCTCCAACAGCATGGCTTTATGTGGCAGAGAAAAGAAATCCAGCAAGGGGGAAGTCAAAGTAGAATCCTCATTAGAGTAATTAGTGCAAGTCATTATTTCCTAGAAGCCTGGAATGGGCACATTTGTTCTGAGGAGATGCCAAGGGTATGGCTGGATGGAGGGGAAGCAGGAGAGGGGGTTTGCCCTGGGAGGGGATGGGTGATCCCATTAACTCAGCACAGCTAATCCCCCTTCCACACTCATTCCCTGCCTTTATCTTCACTTGGCTGCTCATTTCCCTCATGGAATTCTTCTGTTGTTCCTGTTGAGAAAGGGGAAAAATCCTGCCTGGGCTGTGGCAGGGTTCCTGGAAGGAAAAGGAGCAGCTGGAAGGTCTGAGAGAATCTTAATAAAACCTTAATAAAGCCTTAATCAAACCTCAATAAAATGTTCTGCTGGTGGTGGCACCGCCTTGGAGAATCTGTGTTCCTGTTCCTGGAAACCATCATGTTCTTTGCTGCTGAATTTTGAATGCCTTGCCTCAGTCAACATTAACAAAGAGTTCTGCCAGCAAACTTCCTTGGAATGGCTTGGAGTGGAGGACTTGGAATGGAGGAGAAAAGGAGATCATGGAATAGAGCAGAAAAGTGATTTACCAAAGTCCTGGAACGCATTCTCGGGGCCCCACTTGCAATTTCAATGTTTGGAGCACATGAGGTCAACCCTTGGACCACTCCTGAGTTTTCAAATTGTGAGTACAACCTTCAGAACCTCCTGCTCTGATCTCTGGCCAGAATTCCTCATGGATGGGCCTTTTATGGGCCCAATTTTGTCTCTGCACCCTTGGAAGTGCCCAAGGCCAGGCTGGACGGGGTTTGGAGCACCCTGGGATTGTGGATGATGTCCATGCCCATGGCAGGGTCTGGAATTACATGAATTTCAAGGTCTCTTGCCACCCAAAGCATTCCCTGATATTTTATTTCCATATTTTATTTTATTGCTGGGAGTTGAGTTATTGGGGAGGCCATTCCCTTGGGGTCCCTCAAATTTTTGGAGGACACAGCCTCCCTTTTTATCCCAATTTCCAGCCACATTTCCCTTCTCTCTTTCCCCATTTCTGAGGTACTTGAGAGGTTCAGACTTCCAAGAACACCTGATCCCAAAGATTCCCCTCTAATGTATAACCCTCGCTTTTCATTTTCAATTCTTACAGAATTTAGGGTTTTTTTCCCCATTTCTGAGGTACTTGAGAGGTTCAGACTTCCCAGAACACCTGATTCCAAAGATTCCCCTCTAATGTATAACCCTCCCTTTTCATTTTTAATTCTTATGGAATTTAGGGGTTTTCCCCATTGCTTCTTTCATCTCTCAATGTCCAATTTCATTGACCAACAAACCTAAAGTTTATTTGTAAAAGCAAATATCTTCTTCCATTCATCAATCAGTGGAATCCTTCCCATTGTTTCTTTTATCTGGTTTTATCCACCAGCAGACCCACAGCTTGTTTGGAAACACAAGTCCACTATTCGTCTCATAATTGATAAATGAAAAAAAAAAAAAATTAAGTAAAAAATCACCTGGTTGTGTTCTAGAGGTCATATCCTACACTTGAAAAGGGCAGCAAAGAGGAAAAATCTCCCCACCCTGATGCCGGGGATGAGCAGCAGTGACCTTCTACAACATTTCCCATCCGAGCAGGATCCCCCCGCAGGCACGAGACCCCCGGGCCTGCCATAAACCCAGCAGTCAGAAAGGATCATAATTATTGCTGGCTTTTAATGATTTTAATAAGCTGGGAGAAGGAAAGGCAGGTTAAGCATTCATCTGTACCTGACAGATCCCATTAAGAGCTCGGGGCCTCTCCGTGCTGAAAGGTCTCGTTTGACACATTTTGTCTGCAGGTCAGAACGCGGCCCTTCCATCTTTCCAGTTGCATTTGCAGCATCTCTGCTCTCCATGACAAAGGAAGGGCTGGAGAGGCAAACACTGCCTGACAAATGAGCTCTAAACCAGGAATTATCCCCGTGGCATCGCTGAGTTATTTGTTTCCCTCGCTTTGGCATCCACTGCTGGAGATGGGGAGGGTCCAAAGGGAGGCAAAATAAATCCATAAATAAAAATTATTGTTTTTTTCCACCATGAAAGCATCACCCTTCTTGTTGTATTGATAAAGCAGGGCGATATAGAGTGATGCAATACATATCTTTTATTATTAAAAAACCCCAAGATGAACCACAGCCATAACCCCAAACCAAACCCTCCCTCCTCAATAACTCAACTCCCAGCAATACCATGGAAATAAAATATTTCCATGATAGTGCTGGGAGTTGAGTTATTGGGGAGGGCCATGGGGCCCTAAAAATCCTAAAAGAGGATTTTTATACACTTAGCACTTCAAAACATTTTTCTACTCATGTATCTCATAGAACTGAGGGTGATGGAGCTAATTTCTCAAAGCTGAAAATACAGACTGCCATGGAAATCCATGGGAAGAAATCCATAGGAAGAAATCCATAGAAAGATTCCTGTTTGTTTTATATCAAACAAAAAAAAAAAAAATCACTTTTATTCCTGAGTTCCTTGCCAGCAAGGGAGTCTTGGAGACAAAGAATTAAATATCAGATCTGGGGGTCTGACAGATTTTGGAGGGGTTGTGAAAGTCCCTGTCTGGTTCCACATCAGGCATCGACAAAGCAATCAGTGGAATTCTTCTTCAGCACAGATTATGCTGTAAAAGCAAAAAAAAAAACCCAACCCAGCATTGATTTGGGTTTGTAATAAGATGACAAGTCTGTAATGATCAGAGATTACAGAAATGTACTTTTCATTTCTCTGACACCATGTCAATACTTTTTCCAGCTGTTCTGAATGCCCTGAGAGGTTTTATCTTAAAATCTGGGTTTGAGAAAGAGAAGCGAGAGAAAAGGTTATTGAAACGGTGTCACTCCTAAATTCTTTTGTGTTTGATTAAATATATTTTATAAAGTACAGAAATGGGGTCAGGGAAGCACCTTTTGCTCCACTTCAGGTTGACCTAAGCCCTGTGTTTGGGTGATTTTCAGAACACAACATTCATTAGGTTTTGGGCTGTGAGGTGAATTTTTCTCATATCTTGGCTTGCCAGAATTTTTTGCCATTTAATTAACCCCCTTTTTAAACCCCTTTTTAAGGGGATTAACCCTTAAAAACAATAATCTGTTGCATATTCATACACCTCATACATGACACATAAATTCCATTCAAACACAGGATTCTGTCTGGTCAATGTCAGCTTCGGAATCCTGACCAAGGCAGGAAGAACTAAGAGAGCAATAATAATCAAATAAATAAAATAAATAAAATTAAAATAAAATAAATAAGAGAGCAATACATTCTTTTTCTCTGAAAGATTTCGGTATCCTGTGGCTGCTATCTCAGAGTCCTCTCTTAAAAAAATATCTTACATAGCATAGTAAGATACTATTCTATTTTAACTGTTCTATTTTTCTATTATTCTATATTATTCCATTTTTCCATTCTATTCCTGTAAGATACCATTTCTATTTTAACATTTTGTTATAACCTAAAACTATATTTAACACACTCCTTAATAAAATTATTACAGCATAACTTTCTAACACAACACATATAATATTAATTTTAATATTTGGGAAAAGCCAATCACAAAATACGCATTTTTCACACCTGGCAATGGATTTATTCTGGGTACACATTTATTAAGTGAGCTCTGGATTGGGTTTCCCAGAAGAATTCCCTTTCTCTGCCTGTGGGCCACACAAACCCTTCTTGTCCCTCTCTTTCCCCTCTCCACCCTCTGCCCCGCAGCCCCGTGAATTTGGGGAATTTAGTTGAAATTCAGGCATTTGTTTTGTGTTCATGTCACACGTTGTTTCTGCCACAGTTGGTCTCCTTCCCCCCTCAGCCAGCAGCATACGGAATAAAAGGAGCTTGTGTGAGATTTGGCTCAGCAGCCTCAGCTCTGCCTCGGTGCCAAAGCCCTTAAAGCTGCAGCAGCCCGGCCTTGGCAGGGATTTTCCTTTTTCTCTTCTCTTCTCTTCTCTTCTCTTCTCTTCTCTTCTCTTCTCTTCTCTTCTCTTCTCTTCTCTTCTCTTCTCTCTTCTCTTCTCTTCTCTTCTCTTCTCTTCTCTTCTCTTCTCTTCTCTTCTCTTCTCTTCTCTTCTCTTCTCTTCTCTTCTCTTCTCTTCTCTTCTCTTCTCTTCTCTTCTCTTCTCTTCTCTTCCCTTCCCTTCCCTTCCCTTCCCTTCCCTTCCCTTCCCTTCCCTTCCCTTCCCTTCCCTTCCCTTCCCTTCCCTTCCCTTCCCTTCCCTTCCCTTCCCTTCCCTTCCCTTCCCTTCCCTTCCCTTCCCTTCCCTTCCCTTCCCTTCCCTTCCCTTCCCTTCCCTTCCCTTCCCTTCCCTTCCCTTCCCTTCCACCTTGAAGCCCATTTGATTTTGTAGGGGTCTGTCCCAGACATCTTTTATGGAAAATCCTTTCCTTAGGATTTTTCCTCCTGAGAAGCTGGGAGGCCTCAGGAACAAAATGCAAACGTTGATTATCTGCTGCTGTGGAATGCAACAGGTGCATCTGGGATTGGTGAGAGGTGCTGCCTGTAATGCAAACCCCGTCTGATTTTCAGAGCAGAGGAGCAGAGCTCTTTGTTTGTGAGCTAATCCTGTTGCTGGTAATAGGATTAGCAGCAAGAACAGATGCAGAGCAGTTCCTGGTGTCTCTCTGTGAAAAACGCCAATCACTCGTTTTTTAAAATTTTTAAAAGTTTAATGATAATGAAACGGTTACAAAAGTAGCATACCCCTCCCTTTTAATTTTTAATTCTTATGGAATTTTGGGGGTTTTCCCCATTTCTGAGGTACTTGAGAGGTGCAGACTTCCCAGATTACTTGATTCTGAAGATTCCCCTCTAATGTATAACCCTCCTTCTAATTTTTAATTCTGATGGAATTTTGGAGTTTTTCTTCCCCATTGTTTCTTTCATCTTTCAATGTCTAATTTCATTTAACAGCAAAAGTAAAGTTTATTTTCCTTTGTGTCTGCTGCTTGTTGGACACTCAATTCCCCAGTGTTGCCTCTTCTAGAGATGGAGAACTGATTCTATAAAATCAGGGAATCAATGGGGTTGGAAAAGGCCTCCAAGAGCATCGAGTCCAGCCTTTGACCAGATCCCCACCTAAACTAAACCACAGGGGCCGCATCCACTCATTGTTTAACTCTCCAGGATCTGGGACTCCACCTCTGCCCTAAAAGAAATTTTCCCTAAAATCCAACCTGAGCTTGGTATAACTTGAGGCCATTTCCCCTCATCCTAGAGGGGAAAAGATGCCAGACTTCTGGAAAAAAAACCATAAATTTTCTTGGAAAGACCAGAAATTTGAGTTTCTAATTCATCATTTAGGATTGTAGCAACTCAGAATTCCAAATGTGCTCAGCTCCAAATTCCATCAGCACCAAGGGCTTATCAGTCCTGGAAAACGAGGCCACGCATTCCAGCTTCCTGTGGAAGTTTTATTTTTCCATTTTCTTCACCCAAACAGCAGCTCCGAATCCAGGTGCTGCCTGTGGGGAAGGATTGGAGGGACAGAGCTGATCTCTCACCTCTCTTGCCTCCAAATTTGGATTTAATGGCTCTAATTTCAGATTTCCAACACTCAGATGGAGCCAGCAAGGGCTGAAACACTTCAAATTCACCACAACCCAAAGTGAGGAGTAAAACAACAACAACCATGGAGAATTTTCATCTTTAAAATGAAATTTTGGTCTGGTCATTCCCTTCCTGAGGAGCCTTCCATAAAATTCCAACCATTTTGTGGAAAAGCTCCACCAGCTTTGTGGGGAGTTGGCTCCTCCTGCTCTGGGATTTTTTGATTCAGAGCTCTGTGCTATTCTCTGGAGGGATGCCACACGTGTTCATTTTTCAGTCATTAATTCCTGCTAACAGTTCAATCTCTGCAAGATCAAAGGTAGTTTTTTGCTATTTAGGTCAGCCATATATTTTTTTTCTTCCCCAAATGAACCAAAGGAAAAGTTTATGCACAGCGCTATTTAAAAATAGTAATTAAAAAAATAATACATGAATTAAGTATTTCTGGATGTTTGCATGGTCTGTAAGGAAAAAATAAGTAAAAAAATATAAATATAATATATATCATTTATTATAATTATATTTAAGTAGAAAATTTTTTATTTAAAATTTAAAGGGAATTCCTATATATTTAAAGATATATTTATATTTCTATTAATATAGAGTTATATGAATTTCTATATATTTAAATATATATTTATTTTATTTATAATAAATATAAAATTATATTTATTACCAAACTTGTTGGAGCAAGAAGAATCCCAAGAAGGCACAACTCAAAAGGAAAGTAGAGGGGGAATGGCTTCCCAAGGCAAAAGGACAGGTTTGGATGGGATTTTGGGAAGGAATTCCTGGTTTGAGGGTGAGGAGGGGCTGGGATGGAATTCCCAGATTTGCTGTGGCTGCCCCTGGATCCCTGGAAGTGCCCAAGGCCAGGATGGAGCCACCTGGGACAGTGGGAGCTGTGGGACCATGGTGGCACTGGGTGGGGTTTAAGGTCCTTTTCAACCCAAACCAGTCCATGATTCCATGAAATTATTCCATTATTCCATTAAATACTCCATTAAATATTCCATGAATATTTCTCCTTCCCTTCTGCCCACCCAGGGCACCCCTTCAGCTCCCCCTTTCTGCCCCCAGAGTCCCCAAACCCAGATTCCCCTCCTGTGTTTTCCCATTTTAATTCCAGTCCTCGTCAATATGCATCAAACTCAACTTTTAACCACAGCTTTCCTTTAATATTTTACGAGCAAGCAGATTTACAAATTATTCCATAAAGCTTCTGCTGGATGGGCTTTCTGATGTTGTAATGCTGTCAATTTATCATCTTGTAAAATTAATTAAAGGCAGCTCAATGCTATAGACTTTTTAAAGAAAAAATAAAAACCAAACCAGGCGTGCGTTTTCCATGGGATTCCACATTTTGTGTTTATATCTCAAAAAAATGGGAATATGGAGGATGGATTTGGATGAGGGGATTGAACTGGGGGATTTGTAGAGTCCCTTCTAAGCCAAATTATTTTGCGATTTTATGAAACGGGGAGGAGGAGGAGGAGGAGAAGAGAAGGAGAAGGAGAAGGAGAAGGAGAAGGAGAAGGAGAAGGAGAAGGAGAAGGAGAAGGAGAAGGAGAAGGAGAAGGAGAAGGAGAAGGAGAAGGAGAAGGAGAAGGAGAAGGAGAAGGAGAAGGAGAAGGAGAAGGAGAAGGAGAAGGAGAAGGAGAAGGGAAAGGCTGCTGTGTACAGCCCTGGTCCCAAGTATTTCATTACAGTTCATGCACAAAAATCACTTTGATTCTCTTCCATTTCTCCTCCCCCACCATGAGTATTTTTTCCCCAAGAATTCTCACCGCTTTGCATTATTTTAATTAAGGGCAATTCTCCTGTTATCATTGCAGGAAGGAAAAGGCAGTGAGTGTTCGCAGCATTAGAAAAGGGAGATAATTTCTTTATTTTTATATAAATATGATTGTGCTTAGTAAACAGTGCTACAGAAATGCTTTTAGGGGTGGAAAAGGCTCCAGACTTAATGAAAATATTTAATCTCCAACCGCAGGTGATAACACCAAAGGCACTGAGCTGCAGACAAGGCAAAGTGCTGTAAATGCTGGGATGGAATTCCCAGAGCAGCTGTGGATCCCTGGATCCCTGGAATTATCCAAGTCCAGGTTGGAGCAGCCTGGGACAGTGGAGGGATGGAGGACGATCTTTACAGCCCCTTCCAACCCAACCCAATCTGGAATTCTCTTTGCTCTCAAATCCCCCAGACCAGTCCCCCTCTCATCCCCATGGATCCAGCCCAATCCCACCAGCATGCTGTGAAACCTGGAACAAACCAGGATTTAAATCTGGCCTCACAATGGAAAACTGGACCAATTGTTTAATGATTGATGAGGGAAATGTCAGGTGAATTATTTGCCAAATGATACTGGGTCCATCTGTTGCAGAATTTTGCATGTGATGACAGAGAGAAATTAATTATGTCTCCTTCAGAGATAGAAACATTCCAAACTGTGGATCTCAGCTCTCCTCATAAACGAGTCCAGCATCGTTATCTCCATCACCCAAGGAAAATGGGAGCGTCAGTGGAAGGGGAGTCACAAGCCTGAACTTCAGAGAGGTGAGGAGCCTAAATCTGCATAAAAACTGACCCAAAACTCACTCCTTTCACAGAGGATGTGAGTCACAGAGGGATCTTTCTGTCTCCAGGTGAGATTCAGGGATGGGAGTGCCCCAAATTTACCTGGGCACCGGGCAGGACCAGCACAACCCAGGGCTGGCTGTCCCCACATCCCTCCTCCACAGCTCTGCCTTGTCCACTGATTTTTCATGCGCCTCCAGTGGCCTCAATTCCCAATTCCACTGGTGTGTTACATCAAAGGCAGCCGGATTTAACACCATTCAGATTTCAGGAACATTGGAACTGCAGCATTTTAATTTTATTTTTTTTGCCTCAGATTTAACTCCTTGCTAGCCCCCGCCTCCTGTGAGAGGATACCAAGCATGCAGAGTTTTCCACTCCGTTTCACAGCACGTTCCCCAAACATATGGATCTTCCAATCCCTTCATCTATTGGGATTTCTCAAACTAAGAATGTTTTGACATTAGGAAAAGGGAAAAAAAAAAAAAACGTGCAACAGGAGGAGCATCCCTGTGGCACAGGGTGCCACACTCCGGATGGTGCCACATATTGACAGTAACTGAGAGGTGCCAAGAGGTAAAATATCAACATTTAACCTCTTTTTGCTTTAGTTTAGGAATGACAATTTCATCCTCAGCCAATTCTGCCCTGATTTTCAGTTAAAACCACATTTCACACTCATGTTTCAGAGATGAGGGATCTCTCATCTCTGTGCTGCACTTAGAGATCTTTACATCCAGGTTCCTCCAGGCTGTCTCGGTGAAATTTCTCTGCTGTATTTCACATTTCTACACAAATAAAACCCCCAAAGCAGCAGCTTGACCTATGATAACCCAGTTCCACTCACTCCTCATTTTTAATTCATCTTTCTCCTTTTACTCCAGAAGACAATCCTTCTTTACAGGCCATGAAAAATTCAGGAGATGTAGGAAGGGAGATTGAGAGCAGCCCAGTGAAGAGAGATTTGGCAAAGGCAGGGTTTAGCCCAGGATTGAGGATGTCACCGGGCAGGTGACAAATGCTAAATCAGAGTGTAAATCACTGTAAGGAGAAGATTTTAGAGCAGCCAAATCTTTTAATTTGGGGCTGGGGCAGCTTGAGCTCCAGGTGCAGGGAAAAGCTGGGAATGGCTGAGGTGGGTGCACTGAAGGGAGCAAATCAACCTTGTGAAAAATGCTGATCACTTGTTTTTTAAAATTTTAAAAGTTTAATAGTAATAAAATGTTTATCAAAATAGCAATATAATTAGAGTGATAAAAATTTTGGACAGTTTGGATTAGGACAATATGAGACAATAAAAACAAAGAGTTAAGGACAGGCCGGATATCTTTTCTGGGCAAAATAAGCCCGAAAAAGGACCCACTTTAACAGAGAATTAACCCTTAAAAACAATAACCTGTTGCATATTCATACACCTCATACATGATGCATAAATCCCATTAAACACAGGATTCTGTCTGGTCAGTGTCAGCTTCTTGATCTGAATTTAACAGCATCTCCAGGGCTGAGTGAGGTAGGAAGTTCATTTCTTCTGATAAGACAACAATAAATTCTCTTTCTCTAAATAATTCAGGTGTCCTGTGGCTGCCATCTCAGCGTGACACATTCAGCCCTGATTGGCCAAAGAGTCAAAACAATTCACATGGAACCAATGAAACAATCACCTGTTGGATAAACAATGTCCAAACACATTCCAAAGCAGCAGAACACAGGAGAAGCAAATCAGATAATTATTGTTTTCCTTTTTCTCTGAGGCTTCTCAGCTTCCCAGGAGAAAAATCCTGGGTGAAGGGATTTTTCCAGAAAATGTGAATGCCACACCAGCCTTGGTGCACGGAGGTGGATTTGGGCTCAGTTTTGTTTCCTCTTTTGAGTGGAGAAAATGATGAGGAAAGAGAGACAAGAGGGAAAGAGAGGAAGAGCAGCAAGGAAGGAGGTGAGGAAGGGAAGTGTGGCGGTGTTCACTGGGGTTTCAGGGCGAGGGAAAAAATGAGAATCTTGACTCCATGTTTCAGAAGGCTGGTTTATTATTTTATGATACATATTATATTAAAGTGATGCATTAAAACTATACTACAATAGAAGAAAGGATTTCACCAGAGGGCTTGAAAGGAATAGAAAGGAATGATAACAAAAGCTCGTGACTCTCAGAGAGTCTGAGACAGCTGGACTGTGACTGGCCATTAATTAGAAACAACCAACATGGACCAAGCAAAGATGCACCTGTTGCATTCCACAGCAGCAGATAACCATTGTTTTTCTTTTCTTCTGAGAATCTTCTCAGTTTGTCAGGAGAAAAAAATCTTAACAAAAAGATTTTTCATAAAATACATCTGTGATAGGGAAGAATGGCCCCGTCTGGTCCTGAAATATTGAATCCAGGAGATGCAGCAGCACTGACAAAAATCCTGCTTTTGTCAACTCAGCTCACATCATCCGAGCAGCTCGAGGAGCGGTGCCAGCACAGAAAGTTTGCCTGGCATATGCTCAGGTCCTACAGGGAGGAGCTGCCAGCAAGGCTTTGCAGAAATGATTACAGGAGCAAAGAACGAGGCTGTGCTGCCCTTCAGCTCCTTCAGGGAGAGCTCACAGATGTTCTCCCCGCTCCCTTCCCCATCACGTCCCGACACCATGGGTCCCACTCCTCCCACCATCCCAGGGTGCTTCAACCTGGCTTTGGGCACTTCCAGGGATCCAGGGACAGCCACAGATCCTCTGGGAATTCCATCCCAGCCCCTCTCCCAATATTTCTTCCCAAAATCCCATCCAAACCTGCCCATGGAATCCTGGAATGGTTTGGGTTGGAGGGACCTCAAAGCCCATCCAGTCCCACCATGGGTCCCACACTTTGCACTGTCCCAGGGTGCTCCAACCTGGCCTTGGGCACTTCCAGGGATCCACAGCTCCTCCAGGAATTCCATCCCAGCCTCTCACCACCTTCCCAGCCAGTAATTCCTTCCCAATATCCCATCCATCCCTGCTCTCTTGTAGCTTGAGGCCATTCCCTGTGCCCTGTCCCTCCATCCCTTGTCCAAAGTCTCTCTCCATCTTTCCTGTCTCCTTGGAAGTCACAGTTTCATCACCCGAACCTTTTCTTCTCCAGACTGAACTGATGCCTTTTGGGGCTGCCTAAAAGCAGAGTCAGACAGAATTAAGGGAATAAAAAGCATTTCTATTTATTGAAGGGACTTCAGGTACATTTAGGGTGGTGACTACACCCAAAATGGACTCATGGGTTTTCACGCTTTTGAAAGTTTGGTCCATTTGCATATTGGGCGTTAATCTAATTACAGCTTCAGCTAATGAAGTCATTTACCCCAAATTTGCTGCCCCCAACTCACTTTTGTTTAATTTCTGGGCCCTGAGGCAGTGAGGTGTCCTTGGTTGCCAGGCCTGGAGAGGAATTGTTGTGTCTGCCCAAAACTGAAATTTTGGAGGGGAATTGTTGTATCTGCCCCAAATGGGAGAGCAGGAGCTCTCAGCAGCTCATACTGAGTGTGGAGTTCAGAGTTATGCCCTAAAGACCTGCAGGATTATAAATGTATGGAAAATATAAAAGCGGAAATCCTGGAGAGGAATTGTTGTGTCTGCCCAAAATGGGAGAACAGCAGCTCACACTGGGTATGGAGTTCAGAGTTACGCACTAAAGAATTATGGGATTACAAATACATAAAAAATATAAAAGTTAAAATCCTAAGCCATCAGAATGATCCCAATTTTCTCCCAGCAGAACTCCTCCATCCATTTGACCCTCCAGCGGCTCCAGCTCCTCCCTGTGCTGGGGCAGCTCTGCAGGTGAGGTCTCACCTGAGCAGGGCACAATCCCCTCCCTGACTTTGTGGGGAAATTTCCTGATTTTCCATCACTTTCTGGAAGTTTCCATCACTTTCACTATCACTTTCTGGACATCCCAACTCCCTGCTGGCATGAAAACCCTGCCCCAGGTTGGTGAGCTGGCTCTGTGTGGTTCCAGCACAAAGGTTTGTCACAGCTGACCTGGGTGAATCCTGCAGCCTCATTAAACACCCAATAAATCCTTTTTTTTTTAAATAGTCTCTTGAATTTTTAAATCTTGGAATTGCTAATGCCCAGGCTGGGGATGTATGGAAATGGATGTTTCAAAACTGGGCCCTAACTAGAAGCAGGGTGATTTGGATAAATGATTTCGCTTTTCTTCCACCTTTTAATTAAAACCATTCTGTGCTCCAACACCTTCCTTTAATAAATGGCATTAGGTGCCATTAAATTCCAGGGATTACTCCAGGTTAACTCTCTCCTTTCTGGGATTTCCTCAGCTTTATTTGGCCTTTTTCTTTACTCTTTTCTCCTGCCACGTCTCTCTCTGCAGATACTTTTCTTATATTTAATTCTAAAAGAGTCCTGTGAAATAGAACAGCATTGTCCAACCTATTTATCCTGCCAGAAACACAAAGGGGGATGAATGCCCACTTGTCATGGAGAGGGAGCAGGAATAGGATCGGGAGTGAAAATCTCGACCTCAGGGTGTGTCACCTGGGCCCTGAGCTGAAAAGGAGCTGCTCCCCATCCAACACACGTTCCATTGTTATTCTCAAGTGCAATCCTTGTCCCACAAGAGGCTCCTTGGGGAACTCGGGGGAAGGAAATTGGTTTGAGGAGCTGAGTGCCCTTGATGTCGATGGGTGTGAAGGATGCTCAGCCTCTGCAAAGGGAGCTCTGGACGAGGCTTTGACCTGGCCGGGAAGAGCTGGGATAATGAGGAGTTTCAGGGCAGGGTTTCCTGGTGGTGCTGCTGGTGTTTCCTTCACCTGTCAAGTCTCCTGGGTGAATCTTCTCAGCTTTTTGTCATGTGGAATTGTTGGTGGTCAGCCCAGGGGCTTGCAGGAGGGAATTATTCCATCTGGGAATTGAGGGAAATTGGAAGATTCCTGTGAGCAGCAGCATAAGGGGCGATGGGGAAGTTGAAACAGGAAAGCCTTATAAATGTGATTGCCTGGCAAAAGATTTGGAGAATATGGAAACTATAAGTGAGATTGAAATGAAAGCAAGCTTTGAGATCCCTCAGTTACTGAACAACTGGAAAACAATGGTGTGGCTGGCTGAAGGTGATCCCCTTTTGATGGAACAACACCCTCTGCTTGCAGACAGCTCCAAGGCTCAGAGCAGACCCTACAGCTTGGCAGAAGGGCCCAAAGAGGAGTTTTTAGGGTTTAAAATGTAACACAGGATGGCAATGTAATGATTCTTATAGGCTGTATGGAAATGCTGTAGGATTTGTATCTTGTACTGGATTGGTTAGTGAGAATGAGAATATTCAACACAGAAGAAGATTTATTGTGTTGTAATGGGAACTTCGCTCTTTTACCCTCTCATCCTCTCTCTTTCTCTCATCCTCTCTCCCCCTCTCCTCTCTCAGCCCTGCTCCGAGCTGTGGCTGCAGCTCCCAGCAGGGCCCTGCACTTGGCCCTTTGCAATAAACCCCAAATTCCATGACCAGAAGAAGATTTATTGTATTGGAACAGGAACCTTTCTCACTCTGTCATCCTCTTTACCACTCTCTTGCCTTCTTTCTCTTTACCACTCTCTTAATCCTTTTGGGGCCTGCTCTGAGCTGTGGCTGCAGCTCCCAGCAGGGCCCTGCACCCAGGCCCTTTGCAATAAACCCCAAATTCCACCACTTGGCTTCAAAAATCTCTCATCACCATCCATCCCGACTATCCTATCCTGACACTCCTACAAATTTAGAATTTGTTTTATTTCCAACATTTGGGCTACAAGAGAGGTGAGCCATGTGTGGAATCACACCCGGGGATCCACAGGGGTTTTCTGCACTCGGGTTTTAATGCACCAGCCCAAGGCAGAAGTCATGGATTGTTGACAATTAAACACTTAGCACATGAAGAGCTGGAGATAAGGACTTGGATGCGAGTTCTGTCATCAATAATTCACAGGACATTAGAGCCTCAATGTCAGAAGTTGTACCAAGCACGGCCCTGACAGGGTATTAATGAAGCTGCTCCAGCCATTACACGCAAATTGCTAATTTATTCATCATTTACCAGCGCTGGGGAGAGGGGGGAAAGGGAAACCCAAGGTGTGAACAAAGCTGCAGATCCCTGAGCTCTAGATCTGTTTCATCCTTGGAGAACGAGTCCAAATTAAGTGGGAATTTTTTGGGTTTTCTGTGCTGATTAAAACTTCCCCATTTCTTCTCCTTTGGCAGTGGGTCTGTTTTCATCAGAAAATGTAAAATTAAAAAAAAAATAAAAATTGAGGGGTGGCTTATTTTGCCCAGAAAGAGGCACCTGTACTGGTGCCTTAACTCTTTGTTTTTATTGTCTCATGTTGTCCTAATGCAAATAGTCCAAATTATTGTAACTCTAAGTATGGAAAAATAGAAGAGAGTAGGGTTTGTTTTCATCAGAAAATGTAAAATTAAAAAAAAAATTAAAATGAAGGGGTGGCATTTATGCTGCAGGTTGAAAGCTCCCATGGTTCAGCTCAGATCCTCAAGTTTTCTGCCTTGGAATTGATGAAATTTTCCATTGGGGCATCACGGGAATTTTAAGGCAGGAAAATCATGGCCAGCTTTTGGTGGGAATGTGGGGATTTTGAGGCTCAGTCAGTTCAGCTCAGCTCCTCAAATTTTTTGCCTTGGAATTGATGAAATTTTCCATTAGGGTATCACGGAATTTTTAAGGCAGGAAAATCACGTCCACCTTTTGGTGGGAATGTGGGGATTTTGAGTCTCAGTCAGTGGTAGAAGGAGAGCTCCTGGCTGTGCTGTTTCAGCTCCTGTAGGATCCAAGGATTTGGGAAAAAACATCCCTGGAATTGTGTGGAGCTCCTGTGGACAGTGCTCTGCTCACTCCCAGACCTGGCAGGGTTTCAAATGGACCCATCCTGGAGAATTATCAACCCCAGGTGGAATAAATAACTGCACACTTCAGCTTTTACATTTATTGGGAATAATAAATATGAATTCCTGCTCCAGTGCTCCTGGCTGAGATGCAGATGGGGTTAACTGAGATATGGGAGAGGTATTTTCAACATCACTTATGATAATTAAGTTCTGAATCTTGTTTGAGGGAGTTGTGTGTGCTGCTGTCCAACCCGGAATAAAAATAGTGATTAATGATGATATTTTTCATATGCAAATGAATATCTGATCTATAGGTAGCGAAAAATTGTCATAACAGAACAAACCAAGCAAGGGTTTTTATTCAGAAGTGAATATTTATGCAGTGTGGGTGCAGATGCAGTCTGGATGCAGATATAGGGGAGGACAGGTTGGTTTCCATGGATTGTTTTGTGGGTTATTATTTATTTTTCGGAATGGAGTTGAACTCTTGGCCCATCCTATATCCCAGGTTTTTCCTGCTTCTTCAGAGGATCCTGGGGCTAGTGACTCCATCTGGGATGGATTTCAGGGACAAGCAGCAAGCCAGGAATGAGGAATTGGGATGGAAGGGCTGGAATCTGACCTTGAGATCTGTGCAATTTTAATTTTTGGTACACAGTGGGATCATCAGAGGAATCACCCCCACAGATGTGGAATACTGAGCAGGGAGATCCTGGGCCACAGTGGGAAATATTTTAGATATTTAAAACTTAAATAGCACCCGATGGTTGGCTCATGACTGACTTTATAAGGCACTGACACCATTCCGGGAGTTGTTCCCCAAATAACTGATGGGGATGTTTAGCACAGGGACGGATGGAAATGGCACAAATATCCAAGTTTTAGGAGCTGTTCAGAACAGGCCAGTGCTGCCCTCTGAGCAACCTGAGTGTGCTGGGGCCAGAAATGGTCCCTGAGGGATCCTGGCCCTGCCCTGAGCATTCAATTCCTTGGAGTTTTTGGCTAAAGAGGCTCCCAGAGCCAGCTCAGGGAGCTGCTGCTGCCCCTGCCCCTGTTCCACATCCTCTGGCACCTTCCTGATGAGCTGGGAATTAACCCAGTCTTGGTAAACTGGGAATTGACCCAGCCCTGGTGAACTGGGAATGAAATCAGCCCTGGTGAACTGGGAATGGACCCAGCTCTGGTGAACTGGGAATGAAATCAGCCCTGGTGAACTGGGAATGAAACCAGCCCTGGGGAATCGACCCAGTCCTGATGAACTGGGAATTAATCCAGCACTGGTGAACTGGGAATTAACCCAGCCTTGGTAAACTGGGAATGAAACCAGCCCTGGTGAATTGACCCCACCCTGATGAACTGGGGAATAAAATCAGCTCTGGTGAACTGGGAATTAACCCAGCTCTGATGAACTGGGAATTAATCCAGCCCTGGGGAATCAACCCAGTCCCGATGAACTCGGAATTGCCCCAGTGCTGGTGAACTGGGAATGAACCCAGTCCTGGGGAATCAACCCAGCCCTGGTGAACTGCGAATTAAGCCATTCATGGTGAAGTGGGAATTGACCCAGCCCTGGTGAACAGGGAATTAAATCAGTCCTGGTGAACTGGGAGTGAACCCAGCCCTGATGAACTGGGAATTCCAGCCCTGGTGACCTGGGAGATGACACCTGGGAGGTGGCACAGCCCAGGTCCCACCCTGGCTCCAGAGGTGACACCTGGGAGGTGGCACAGCCCAGGTCCCACCCTGGCTCTGGGCTGGACCCTGCAGGATCCCAGCCCCTGCTGCGATGAGAGGAGCTCAGGAGGAACGAGGTGTCACTGATTCTGCATCTTCACTCCTGCCCTCTTTATCAAAGTCGGTGTTTTTCTGACTAAAAGGCACTTGGATTTAAAAAGAAAAAAATTACAGGCTGCGAGGCAGGGGATTAACCCTGTCCCAGCCGCAGCAGGACGCGGAGTGTTTACATTTGGAGTTGCTGCCTGCAGTCAAACCAAACGCCTTTTGTGGGGATGATCGGTGTGATCACAGCCCCTGCACCAAGACCTCACTTTTAACCTGCAAACCTTCCTTTTCCTGCCTCCCCTCCCACGGGAATACAGGAAAAAAAATTTAAAAAAAGAAAAGAAGAGCAGTTTAGAATTTGCCCAAGCCAAACACACAGGTCAGGTGGATTAGAGCAAGCTCAGGTTGGCAAATCCCAAAGGGGAGCAGATGTTTTGTTTGGCGTCCCTTCCCGAAAATCCCACGCCATGAACATCCCATAATCCAGGGCAGACGGAGGGAGCCGGGCAGGGGACGGACGGTGGGCAAAGGCAATGCTGTGTCTTTAATTTTCTTTTCCGAGAGGGAAGCGAAGTCTGCAGAGCCATGACAGCCTCACTTGTTCAGCCTTTAATGCGCGCTGGGTTTTCTCCAGTGGAGGGCACTCGGCGCTCCGCAAACTCCATCCTCGGCACCCGCCAGCTCCGGAGCATCATCGCTCTCTGGAAAGCCTCGGAATTAGACGAGAGCTGCCTCTCAGCACAGCTACAAAACACTTTAAACCCGACCAGCTGAATGGAATAAACCGAGCCTGCGGGGCTGCCGAGCCGGGCTCTGGCACAGCACGGGAGGCCCTGCGGAGGATGGATCGCGGTGCCCGGCCATGGCAAGAGGCAGCAGCGGCACAATGAGGGATGCCAGGCACCGCCAGAGCATCGCTCCTTCCTCCCGCAGAAGTTGGTTCGTCTCCATCGCCTGCTCCGGCTTTTCTTTCCAAAAAATCGCCACTTAACGCCGCCGCTCCTCTGATGACTTCCACAATGGCTCTCAGAGCTTAGAGTCCCTCCCTACCCCCCCCACACTCCCCCCATCCTTCGTCCTGTCTTCCCCACCCCCAACCCCTTCCCTTCTCCTTTTCCCTTCCCCTCGTCCCCCAAAAAATTCCGGCTGCTCCTCTCCGGGGAACTTTGTGGGGTTCCTGGCGGGCAGGGCTGGATGGCGGCGGGGCGAGCGGCAGCGACGTGAGGATGCTGATGGTTTAAAGAGGGAGAGAAGGAGGCGAGGGGAAAAAGCCGAAAAAATTTTAAAAAGGGGGAAGAGAGAGGAGAAAACATCTGGAGGAAGGCGAAGGAGGACGCTATTGATGACAAAAGGATGGGTGAGTGAACTTTTTGTGGTTTGCTGGCTGGCACAGCTGCAGCTGTGGGGTGGATTTTGCAGCTGGATTATTCGGTGGTGGCGGCGGCGGGGAGGGGGGGGGGGCAGCAGCCAGCGGCGCATTCCGCTGTGCCAGGTGACTCACGGCACTGAAAAATCGCCTTTTTAGCCCTTGTCCCCCCCCTCCGGGCACACAAACACAGAGACACACACACCTTTCCTCCCGCAGTGGCACCCACGGGCGGCTTCCTCAAATCCCACCCCCGCACCTGCAGGGCACCTTTGGGGTCCCGACCCCCCCAAAAACCCCTGCCGGCTTCACCCCCCCGGCACCGTTCGGGCTGGGTTTAGCACTTTGCAGGATGTGGGAAGCGAAGGGGAGCTGTTTGCATAGGTGGGTTTTGAAGAGGCTGAAAAGATGCCCCCGGTACCTCTGCTACATCTCCAGCAGTCATTTGGCAGTCGGGGTTTTTTTGGAGTGTGACAGGTTTATTCCCCTCCTTCCTTCCTTCCCCATCCCCAACCCCCGAGTCTATAACAGCCAGAACATATTTCTTTCTAGCTGGCTGCTGCTGGCAAAAAGAAGGAGCCAAAAAAAAAATTATAGAATTTAAATTACAAATCTACCCATTAAACTGTAAGGCATTCTAGATCAGGAATTGTTTTTGCAGGTTTAAAATTGGATTAAAGACCTGCAGCACCGGGTTGGTTCTCTGTGAGTGTGTGTGACAAATAATAAAGTGATTATTTATCAAGGAGATATGAGCCTTTGAAATATTTCCTGTTGGAAGAATGCATTTTCATTCTCAGCAAGGCTGCAACTCTGGGAGGCAGCAGCCCTAAAATTATTCCAGGCGTGCAGATGGGTGTTGGGGGTTCTGACACCCCCTCCACGCCCTCTCATAATTATTCAGGATTCCATAGATTCAATTATTACATATGTCCTCACATCCAGCGCTGCTGCATGACAAACATGACATCTTAAAGGCAAACCCTTAAAATCAGTCAGGAGAGGGGAATTGAAAGAGAAATAAAAATCCTCCTTTAAACTTTCTGGGTTTGCTGCTCTCTGGAAGTGTTGGGGTGGGTATTTTCATCATCTGCTGGATTAATTCAAATTAATAACTGTTTAGGTATTCACCTAATGAATTAAATGAAGTTTCATGGGTTAAGGTTCATTTGAAAGGAATATGTCTCCTACCTTTACCTGGCATTGGGGTCCTGTGACAGCATTCCTGGTGCACTTCTCTGCATGGACAAACTTTGTTTCTCTGCATCTATTTCTGTATTTTAGGTACATAAAACTCACGAGTTTTACTTAAACCTACTCCTAAACCTGAATCACTCAGTGCAAAAAGTAAAAACCTTCACTTAGTGCCTCGTTTTACAATAAATACAGGTTACAAAGGTGGATCAAAACTTCAGGAGAAGTAGATTTTCCTGTTTCTGAGGTAGTTTTGGGGGGATTGGATTTGCAGTTGCTTTCCTTGGGGAGCACGTAGGAGCAGGAGCTCTGGCTCATTTCCTCTCCAGCACCCTGGAGCATCCAGCACAGTGACTTGACAAATATGTTTATTGTTCAGAGCTCAGCACAGAGCACTGAGGACACCCCAGCTCCTCGGAGAGCTGGAGGACAGGAGCACAGAGGGGAGGAACAGGCTCCTGGAGCTCCTGGAGCTCCTGGAGAACCCTCAGGGTCATCATGGTGCTTCTCTTTCATTTCCCCACCTCAGCTGGGTCCTGAATTTGTTCATGGGGAAAATCCCAGGCTGTATGTTCAGAGAATCCTTCAGGATTTGCCCCATATCCTCCCATTTCCCACCCTACTCAGGATTTTCCATACCGGGGTCTACTCCTGGGTCAGGGGTCTGGAAATCTCAGCCCTCATTCTGGAGAAGCTGCAGGCTGTACAGAGGAATTTTACCAGATTGAATAGCAGAAAGATGCTCTCTTTAACATTCAGGAGAAGCTGAACATTCTCCAACAGGGAGGCAACAGATCCAGAGGAAAAGAAGGAAAGAAAAGGCTGGAAACCTCATCCCCTGCTCCTCCTCTAACAAACTGGGTGCATGAAAAACAACCAGGGGAGTCTGGTGGTGGTGAGGGCCACCAGATGAGAGGAGGCCAGGCAGGCACTCCAAGGATGGAGATTTGCACCACAAAGAGATGAGGCAGGAGGCAAACAGGTTTGTGTCTCCCAAATCCCCAAATCCCAGCTGGGCTCAGGCTGTCCCCAGTGACGCGGTCATCTGGTCATTTATGACGTGGTCATCTGGTCATTTATCTGCAAGGTTTTCCAACCATATGGTGATCTGCTCATTTATCTGCAAGGCTTTCTGATGGTGTGGTGACCTGGTAATTTATTTTCAAGGCTTTCCAATGGAGTGGTGATCTGGTCATTTATCTGCAAGGCTTTCCAGCAGTGTGGTGATCTGGTAATTTGTCTGCAAGGCTTTCTAATGGTGTGGTGATCTGATAATTTGTCTGCAAGGCTTTCCAACAGTGTGATAACCTGGTAATTTATTTGCAAGGTTTTCCAATGGCATGGTGATCTGGTCATTTATCTGCAACGTTTCCCGAGAGTGTGGTAATCTGGTATTTTATCTTCAAGGCTTTCCAATGGTGTGGTGATCTGGTAATTTATTTTCAAGTCTTTCCAACAGTGTGGGGATCTGGTCATTTATCTGCAAGGCTTTCCAACGATGTGGTAATCTGATAATTTATTTCCAAGGCTTTCCAATGGCATAGTGATCTGGTAATTTATCTGCAAAGCTTTCCAGTGCTGTGGTGATCTGGTCATTTATCTGAAAGGCTTTCCAATGGTCTGGTGATCTGGTAATCTATGACGTGGTGATCTGGTTATTTATCTGCAAGGTTTTTCAACTGTGTGGTAATCTGGTAATTTGCCTGCCAGGCTTTCCAATGGTGTGGTAATCTGGTCATTTATGATGTGATAATCTGGCCATTTATCTCCAAGCCTTTCCAAGAAAGGCGTGGTGATCTGGTCATTTATCTGCAAGCCTTTCCATCTGGTCATATATCTGCAAGGCTTTCCAACGGCACGATAACCCGGTAATTTATCTGCAAGCCTTTCCAATGGCATGGTGATCTGGTAATTTGTCTCCAAGGCTTTCCAACAGCCCTTTTTCCCTTTGGCTCTTGCAGGTTTCCACGTGACCAAGCAGCGGGGAGGCTCCAGGGCGCTGCTGGGGCTGCTGCCCCTGGCGCTGCTGGCGGGGCTGGCGGGCGCGCAGCGAGCCTGCCCCAAGAGCTGCCGCTGCGACGGCAAGATCGTGTACTGCGAGTCGCACGCCTTCCGCGACATCCCCCACAACATCTCCAGCGGCTCCCAGGGCCTGTCCCTGCGCTACAACAGCATCCAGAAGCTCAAATCCCACCAGTTCGCCGGCCTCAACCAGCTCATATGGCTCTACCTTGACCACAACTACATCAGCTCCGTGGACGAGGACGCCTTCCAGGGGATCCGCCGGCTGAAGGAGCTGATCCTGAGCTCCAACAAAATCACCCACCTGCACAACAAGACCTTCCACCCTGTGCCCAACCTCCGCAACCTGGACCTGTCCTACAACAAGCTGCAGGTGCTGCAGGCGGAGCAGTTCAAGGGGCTCCGCAAGCTGCTGATCCTGCACCTGAGGTCCAACTCGCTGAAAACGGTGCCCATCCGCGTTTTCCAGGACTGCCGCAACCTCGACTTCCTGGATTTGGGCTACAACCGCCTGCGGAGCTTGTCCCGCAACGCCTTCGCCGGCCTGCTGAAGCTGACGGAGCTCCACTTGGAGCACAACCAGTTCTCCAAGATCAATTTCGCCCACTTCCCGCGGCTCTTCAACCTGCGCTCCATCTACCTGCAGTGGAATAGGATCCGCTCCATCAGCCAGGGCTTGACGTGGACCTGGAGTTCCTTGCACAACTTGGATTTATCGGGCAACGACATCGCGGGCGTGGAGCCCGGCACCTTCCAGTGCCTGCCCAACCTGCAGAAGCTGAACCTGGATTCCAACAAACTCACCAACATCTCCCAGGAGACCATCAACACGTGGATCTCGCTCATCTCCATCACCCTGTCCGGGAATATGTGGGAATGTACGCGGAGCATTTGCCCCCTGTTTAATTGGCTTAAGAATTTCAAGGGAAACAAGGAGAGCACCATGATCTGCGCGGGCCCCAAGCACATCCAGGGCGAGAAGGTGAGCGACGCCGTGGAAACCTACAACATCTGCGCCGAAATCCAGGTGGTGGCCACTGAGAGGTCCTACCAGGCCCCCAGAACCCCCCAGAGACCCGTGTTCATCCCCAAACCCACTGTGTCCAAACTGGAGAGCCACCAGCCGACGCCGGCGACGCCGAGCCCTTCCGCGGACATCCCGACGCCCGCGGTGGAGCCGGAATACGAGCACGTGTCCTTCCACAAGATCATCGCGGGGAGCGTGGCCCTCTTCCTCTCGGTGGCCATGATCCTGTTGGTCATCTACGTGTCCTGGAAGCGTTACCCCGCCAGCATGAAGCAGCTGCAGCAGCACACGCTGATGAAGAGGCGCAGGAAAAAGGCGCGGGAGTCAGAGAGGCAAATGAACTCCCCTTTGCAGGAATATTACGTGGACTACAAGCCAACAAACTCTGAGACCATGGATGTATCCGTTAATGGATCTGGGCCCTGCACCTACACCATCTCTGGCTCCAGGGAATGCGAGGTATGAACCATGAATCCTCCTAAAACCATTTCAGCTGCTGGGAAGGAGAGGTAAATGTTTCGAAGCTCTTGAGGTGTCTCTGAATGTGAGAAAGATTGATGAGATTTTGGGGTTTTGGGGTTTTTTTTTTTCTTGCCTGCATCGGGGTTTGCTCTGTGGAAGGTTCTCTGGTGTTAAATGACAACAGGCAGGGAAGGGATGGTGATTATTTTGAATAATTAAGACTTATTAAAAAAGCGATTAAGTTGGAGTCAACAACTGTGATAAAGGCATCTGGAGTGTTGTTCTCCCCCTGTTTGCACCCATTTGATGAGCTGTGGCTACAACAGAATCCTATTTTTAATGGACTGGTAGATGCAGAGGAGCTTAAGAGCCTTTTCTGGTTTAAAATTAAATATGGAAACCTCTTTTCTCCAGACCCCACATCAAATCTTGAGGGGTTTGTGGTCTATTTAATGATAAAGCCAAAGATTTCCTGCATTTTTGGTCTGGTCCAGGAGCAAACCAGGGGACAACAGGACTGCAGCAGGATCTTGGAGTTGTTTTCCTGGAGCCAGCAGGAACACAGAGGCTCCTCTGGACGTGAGCCTTTGTCAAACAGCACGTTTGGGTTGGGAGAAGGGGATTCTTGGAGGGTTTAATTGCATTTCAGTGATCAGTGGAGGCTTAGACAGCCCTGCTGGAGCTGATTCCCACAATCTTGATTTGACTCAGCAACACGGGGAAACGCAATCAGGAAAAGCTCTCAGCTCTCTTCTCTTCTGCTGTCCAGCTTGGCAAGGAAATTCCAAATTGCTGTGTTGCTCCACTGCTGTGAATGCAGGGGATGGGTTTGCTTGGGATGCTGCTGCTTGTTTGGAGCTGGCAAAGGAGGATTTGCACAATTCCACTGCAGTCCTGCTCACTTAATCCTGATTGTGATGTGGCACCAGGTGGGCTTGGCTTCCTTGGTCGTGGATGTTCTACCTGAGGGTGTTTCGTGCACCTGTTGGAGTTTATTCCCCACAGGTTGGGGTTGACTGTGGGAATTGTGAGCCCTGGATTTGGCACCTGGGTGTGGTGAGGATGAGCAGGATGGGATCTGGATAGTTCAAACCCCGATGTTTTGAATTGAATTTTGAATTTTGAACCCAATTCTCTGACAATGTGAGAGGTTTCATATTTGGCACCTGGAGTCCCCAGGTGGTTTTGGACTGTGGAGTTTAAGGGGAAGGAATAAAAATGCAGTGATGAGGAATAAAAATGCCGTGATTTGGGGTTGCTTTCTCTGGTGCAGTGTTGTCTTCAGAACAGAAAACCACTTTCCACGTGCCTGTTGCTGATGGATCAGATCCACTCATGTGCCTGTTGGAGTTTTTGTGCACGTTGGGGTTGGGATCTGCAGTTCTGGGATCTGGATTGTTCAAAGCCAGTGTTTTGAATTGAATTTTTAATTTTGAACCCAATTCTCTGATAATGTGAGAGGTTTCATATTTGGCACCTGGAGTCCCCAGGTGGTTTTGGACTGTGGAGTCTAAGGGGAAGGACTAAAAATGCAGTGATGAGGAATAAAAATGCCATGATTTGGGGTTGCTTTCTCTGGAGCTTGTTGTCTTCAGAACAGAAAAACACTTGCCACGTTCCTGTCATTGCTCCAGGAAAATGCAGAATTGGAGGTGTGAGGTTTGCTTTGCTCACTGCTACCAGCACAAGTGGAAAATGAGTGATGTTCAAGTCATTTTGAATTCCCCCTGTCTGTCACACCTGGTCTGGGAGGCTCTGCCCTCTTCACACTCAGGTTCAACACCCCTGAAGTTTCATTATCTTGAATAAATGTTGTTTAATTTGGTGGGAAACAGATGAATGTGAATGTGCATGTGGTGAATGAGAATCCAGGAAATGCCACCACCAACCCCGATGCATTTTGGATCCCAGAACACAGGCACGATGTTTGGCAGGCTGGAATTTGGATAATTCAGATTACAGCAGGCAATTACAAAGTCCAAGAGGTGCTGTAACGTGGGGCCAGCCTGGTGTAATTCCCCCAGGTGTTTGTGGTTGTTACACACAGCATTAAACACCAGGGGACCCCAGCTCACCTGGATTCCAGGTGCTGTGGCAGCACCAGAACGGTTCCTGGGTTTTAATTTGGATTAAATTACGCTGATGACAACAATTTCTGGTTTTTAATTTGGGTTAAATTAAACAACGATGGATTAATTTGGGTTAAATTAAATATTAATTAATGGACTGAGGGGGATTTGTGGTGTAAATCAAACTGTTTGGGACACCCCAGCGCTGTCTCTAACAGGTCACTCTGTGTCCTTCTTGAGCTTCCAGTGGTTCTTTGCACACTAATAAAATCTGGAGGATGATAAAGACTTCAGGAGGTGGAAAGCAGATCATTGAAGGCACATGTAACAACCCAAAGCCCCCACTGAAATCCTGTCTTCAGCTTGGATTTGACATTCTGCGTCTCCATAGCTACAAGGTTCCACTTGTAAGAGGAGAGATATTCAATGTACAGCACTTAAAAATGGTTTAAAAAAAATCCCTTGTAGAGTCTTCAGCGGTGGAAAGGGTTTGTGTTTGGTGGAAGGAAAAAAAAAATAGGAAATGGAACCTCTCTTTATTTCATAATTTACCCGTGCTTGTGGAAAAACTATTATTTTGTGCAGGTGTGATGCAGCTCAGGCCCATCCCTCATTCCCTCTGCTCAGCCTCAGCTTTCTCCCAAAAATAGAAGCCCTCAGAGGGGAGAGGAGTGCCTGGATCCCTGTGTGAGGGCAGGCAGGCTCCAGGACTCATTGATTGATTGATTTTACCTCTTTTAGCAAGATTTTCCAAAGCATTTTCTGCTTCCGTGGGTTCACCCCCTGTGCTGAGGGTGCAGGAATGGTGTGGGATTGGGAAAAGGTGATGGATCAGCTCCATTTGGAGTGGGAAAGGGAAGGGAAAGATTGATGAGATTTTGGGTTTTTGGGGTTTGGTTTTTTGCCTGTGTCGGAGTTTGCTCTGTGGAAGGTTCTCTGGTGTTAAATGACAACAGGCAGGGAAGGGATGATGACTATTTTGAATAATTAAGACTTATTAAAAAAGTGTCGGACCCTGGGGTGGGGTTTGGGGTCGGGTGAGCCAAGCTGGAACCTTCACAGGGATCAGTTGGGGTGTGGGAGCATCCAGCTCATGTTATCCATAAAACACTGATTTTTCAAGGCAGAAAAGGAGCGGAAGAATCCAGCTCACCTCATCCACAAAACACTGATTTTCCAAGGCAGAACTGGCCTGGGAATGATGCACTGAGGTGTTTCCACAGCTCTTTTCTCCACAGCTTTAAAATTCCATGGGGCTTGCAGCATCCAGAGGTGGGAGCAGCTTTGTGGGGCTGCATTTCCCATTTCCCATTCCCCTTGTGGGGCTGCATTTCCCATTCCCTGCCCCAGGAACGATTCCCTGTGCTGGGAATGGGAGCCCAAGGCAGGCTGGCTGCAGGCAGGAGTGGCTTTGGCAGCGCTGGGATTACAATCACTGACACCTGGGCTTTTACCTCTTTTAGCAAGATTTTCTAAAGCATTTTCTGCTTTGGGGCAGCTGAGGGTCTGGGAATGGTGTGGGTTTGGGAAAAGGTGATGGATCAGCTCCATTTGAAGTGGGAAAGGGAAGGGATGTCTGGTCAGACACTGGGGTGGGATTTGGGGTCAGTGAGCAGAGCTGGAATCTTCACAGGGATCATTTGGGGTGTGGAAGCATCCAGCTCACGTTATCCACAAAACACTGATTTTCCAAGGCAGAACTGGCCTGGGAATGATGCACTGAGGCATTTCCACAGCTCTTTTCTCCACAGCAGCCCCAGGGATGGTGCTGCTTTAAAATTCTATGAGGTTTGGAGCATCCAGAGGTGGGAGCAGCTTTGTGGGGCTGCATTTCCCATTCCCTGCTCCAGAAATGCTTCCCTGTGCTGGGAAAGGGAGCCCAAGGCAGGCTGGCTGCGGGCAGGAGTGGCTTTGGCAGCGCTGGGATTACAATCACTGACACCTGGGCTCTCTGCTCAGTCTCTTGGCAGGGCTGGCTGAAATGACTGGATGCTCCCAATTTGGGCTCTGGCCATGCAGTTTAGCAGAGTGCTGCTCCCCCAGCCTGGGGTTTGCTTTGTGCATCTCCCTCCCTCTCATTTTCCCATTTACTTTGTGCTTTTTCTGGAGATCTGGAAGCTGTGAAAAGGGATTTCACAAAGCTCGGCCGTGGTGCTGTGCGTTTCATGCATATCACACTCACAGAATGGCTGGGAAGGTGCTGTGGGGAGAAGGAAAATGTTGAAATGTTTCTGTCTCCTGGAAGGTCATTGCTGTCCCCTTTCCCAGGCTGGCAGGGAAGAACAAACAAGAGGCAGACAGGTGAACAGATTTTCTGTGTGAACTGAGATTTTCTGTGTGAACTGAGCGCTGTGAGGTCGCTTTTTACACCTCTCCTTCTCCATGTCTGGCCGTATACCCCACAGTGGATAAACAGCCACCTGTTTTTATTATATATTTATTTGTTAAACTCACAGGGACGGCTCTGCTGTGCTCTCCACAGGGCTGGGTGTCACCTGCGCTCACAGCTTTTAAATCAGGCACTCAGCAAGGAAATCTGCTCCTTTCCCCTCTCTCCATTGGGAGGAAATGCATTGATAAATTGAATAAATTTACAATTTATAAATAAATAAATAAATGGGGAAAATACAAATGTAATATGTATATAAATATAATAAAAATATAAATATAATTTATAAATAAAGAAATAATTGATAAATTGAATTAAAGATACGCAGGCTTGGTGGGGCTGCTGCAGAGCTTCTGCTGAGCCTAATTTAAGGGAAATGTTGACACGCTGGTTTTTATTATTTATTTATTAAACATCATGGTGTTGACATGCTGGTTTCTATTATTTATTTATTTATTAAACATCATGGTGCTGCTTGAAACAAGAGGATAAACCAGAATAGTTTCCATCTCCAGAGAGGCTTGAGGGTGACGTTCCAGTTCCATTTTAAATTGTAAAATGGAAATTTTACATTATGTAAATTAATTTAACATTAATGTAAAAATTTTACACTTTTAAAAACTCTTAAAAGAGCAGCGGTTGGGTTTCCTTTGGTCATCAGCTGAGCCTAATTTAAGGGAAATATTGACACGTTGGTTTTATTATTTATCTATTAAACACCATGGTGTTGACATGCTGGTTTTTATAATTTATTTATTTATTAAGCACCATGGTCTTGACATGCTGGTTTTTATTATTTATTTCTTTATTAAACATCATGGTCTTGACATGCTGGTTTTTTTTTTATTTATTTATTTATTTATTTCTTAAACACCATGGTGCTGCTTGGAACAAGAGGATAAACCAGAACAGTTTCCAGAGAGGGTTGAGGGTGAAGTTCCAGTTCCATTTCTCTGACTCAGCATTAAAAGGGGCGCCCTGGGGGCTTTTTTGCCCTTGGCATTGCAAATATAACCCCAGACTAAGGAGGTGTGTGATGGAGAGGCACCACTGAGGCAGCAAGAAAATGCACAGGGGCAAAATTTCCCTGCGAAATTTTGTGTGTGAGAGTTCCCAAAAAGACGTTCCCAAAATGGAGCGGCCGCGTTTCCGGCGGAGCTGAGCCAGCTGTGCCTCCTGCAGCAATTGAGGGCTGCAGATTTGGGAAAAAAAATTGGAAAAGGAAATGCAGGAGGATGTGGAACACTTGAGAAACTCTTACTCGGTGCTTCCTCTGGTGCCTGGCTGAGAGAGGAGCTCAGCAGGAATTTGGAATTGTGGTTCAGGCCCCATCTTTGCCTGGATTTGCCCCTTGGAATTCTCAGTCTGCCCTGGTGGGAACTTCCAGCACTTACAGAGCAGGAGGTTCTTTGTAATTTTTATTTTTCCCCATGTAAACTGTGGTTAAGATTTTCCTTTATGTTGTGTGTTGATCCAATCAAGGAGCAATTGATGGTGAAATATGGAAGAAGTGGGATTTTCCTTTATGTTATTTGTGTGTTAATCCATTTAAAAAGCAATAGATGGTGAAAGAAGGCAGGAATTATTTGTGTTTGGGCAGCAGCTGACAGCTTCCAGGTTTAATCACTGCATGGAAACACCAGAGGAATAATTTTTTGTGTTTGGGAGAACAGGACACAGCAAATAATCTCAGCCAGAGAGAGGAAATGAGACCTGAGGTGTGATTTCTTTGGAGGAGCTGGCCAGGGCAGTGGGGCAGCCCCGGGAATTCCCAGAATTTGGGAATTCTTTGGCAATATCCTGGGTTTGGGTGCTCCAGCTCTCAGCTCAGGGGTGGAACAGTTCAGCCCAAAGTTAGGCCAAGGTTAGGCCAAGGTTAGGCCAAGGTAAGGCCAAGGTTAACCCGAGGTTAACCCGAGGTTAAGACAAGGTTAAGACAAGGTTAAGCCAAGGTTAACCAGGGTTATGCCATGGTTATGCCAAGGTTATGCCAAGGTTAGGCCAAGGTTAGGCCTCGGTTAAGCCACGGTTGGGCCTCCAGGGCACCATGCCAAGGACACTCAGTGCCAAGCAGGTCCTTCCACTCTCATCCACCCAATCCCCATTTTTCCAGGTTTTTCCACCACACCAATGCTGTCTTTGACGAAGAGACTTGAGTTCTGTGGTTTTGCTCATTTTCAGTCCGTCCTCATTAAAAAATCAGCCTTTCCTTCTGTGGGATGGCCCCTGAGAGCCCTGCTGATTCCCCCCATCCCTCACTGCCACATGTGGATTATCTTGGAACATGATGGATGCTTTAAAAGGAACCAACACGGCCATCAAAGCCCTGCCCTGGCTCAACCAGCATTCCTAAATCATCCTGGGCCTGAAATGTGCTGCTTCTTAAATTTAGAATGACGTGATTGCCTCAAAACCTCTCCATGTGTTAATTAAATCATCATAATTGTGTTTCTGGAGACTGACAGGTTATAAATAGTTTTCCTTCTCCCCTCATCCTGCAATAATTGGTGGGAATGATGGGCAAGCCAGGCATTGTTTAACTGTGCCTCTGACACTGCTCTTCCCATTCCAACCCCATTTCTGGATTGTCCTGAAATAATCAGCGGTGTCATCCTCAAAGGCTGCTTAATTGCCAGGCACTTCTCACATTGCTGGACGAGGAGAGAAGTGCTTTCCATCATTATCCCGTTAATTTAGCGGGAGGGGAGGTCAGGAGCTCCGAGGTCAGGGCAGAGGTTCCGCGTACGGGACGCTCTGAATAAACACAGATATTTTAGTCATGGCTTCACCCCCATCTATCCTGCCTTGTCCAAGATTTTGTGGAAATAGAACACAAAATCTCTGCTCTTGGTGTTCTGAGCTTTGTTTTCTTCTGTTGCTGCCATGGAATGGTTTGGGTGGGAAGGGACCTTAAATCCCATCCAGTGTCAGGGACACCTCCCGCTGTCCCAGGTGGCTCCAACCTGGCCTTGGACACTTCCAGGGATCCACAGCTGCTCTGGGAATTCCATCCCAGCCAGGAATTCCTTCCCAAAATCCCATCCAAACCAGCACATAGAATCCTGGAATGGTTTGGGTTGGAGAAGACCCCAAAGCTCATCTGGTCCAACCATGGGTCCCACACTTTCCACCATCCCAGGTGCTCCAAGCCCCATCCAACTAGCCTGGCCTTGGGCACTTCCAGGGATCCAGGGGCAGCCACAGCTCCTCTGGGAATTCCATCCCAGCCCCTCTCCCAATATTTCTTCCCAAAATCCCATCCAAACCTGCCCATGGAATCCTGGAATGGTTTGGGTTGGAGGAGACCTCAAAGCCCATCCTGTCCCACCATGGTCCCACACTTTGCACTGTCCCAGGGTGCTCCAACCTGGCCTTGGGCACTTCCAGGGATCCAGGGGCAGCCACATCTCTGAATCCCTTAAAGTTTATGTCTCAGCTGCTCTCCAAAAGAAGAAAATCAAAGCAAGGTCGCGTTGACTTTTCATCAGAACCTGAGCACTGCAACCAGCAATTGAACCTTTGAAGATCCCTCCTGTCTGTCTGTCCCTGCCCTCCCCTCCACTTAGAGGGGTGCCCTGCCTTTCTCTGGAGCAGGGCTGGGCTTTGGCTGCTGCTGCTGCTGCATGAAAGGCAAAAGCAGAATTGTCTGGAGCCTCGGGGGCCTCCAGCTGCGCCTGTTTTGTTCCTGCCATCAAAGCCAGCCTGAAGAGCTCTGCTTTGTCTTGGGGAGGCATTAGCACAAGGCTGTTTAGTGCCTTTTAAACCTCCATCCCATATTCAGATGCGAGACAGACTGACTTGGAGCCACTCAGGTGCTGCCTCATCCCTGGAGTGAAATCGAACGATTTCAATGGAAATTTCGCAGCCGTTCCTTCCCCCCAGAGTTATAATTTTCCTTCTCAGAGCCTCTTAAATCACACGTTGGGCTGCTGGCTTTAAAAGCCACATCAATGTCACTTGTGAAGGCAAATGAAGGCAGAGCTTGGTCGCTCTGCAGTGGGAGCACAAATTGTACAAATCAGGAAAGGAAGGAGCCCACCGGCGGTTTTGAATTATGAGAAATTTGTATTTGAAAACAAAATCTATGGGTATTTTCTTTGGTGCCATTGCTTTGTTGAATATATTAAGGGCCCCAGTGTGTATAAATTCCTCAGCAATCTGAGGAATTGATTAACCTCTCTCTAGTTATGATTAGCTCCCAAATTTATTCTATTAATTTTCGAGAGTGAGGTCTGGACGCCGTTGTTTTGCCGTAAAAGGTGAGTGACTGGAATTAATGTTGCCTCAATCAGTTTTCCATGCAGGTGATAAGGAAAAGTAGAGGAGAAATTTCATATTTCCCTGGTATTTTGCCATGAGTTTCATAAAAGTATTGGTGTAGTGAAGGTGTCTCTGTCCATGGCAAGGCAATGGCACTGGGTGGGCTTTAAAGTCCTTCCCAATCCAAACAATTCCAGGATTTTCTGAGTCTACATAAAAAATGGAAGTGGAGAAGAGGAATTTCCCCACCTTGTCCATCCAGGGCCACTCAAATGACAAATTTTGCTTTTTCTAAAAGGTGCCTCCAGAGAGTCACCTGAAATCTGCCTTTTACTTCGAGCTAGAACAGCAGGTTAAATCACTACTGAGGAGAAAAACCAAGATCCAATGGGGGAGAAAAATATTATTCCCTTTGAAAGTGTGTCAGATTAAAAAAAATTGAATGGATTTTTCTCCATTCCCAGCAAGAGTTAAATCCCTTTTTCACCAGGGGGTTGGGGAGTGGCAGGGCAGGTTTAATCTCAGCTATTCAAAAAAAAGGAAAAGCCTTTGAGTGATTGAACTATTCCACGTTCACTCTTTTGAGTAATTATCAGTATTAACCCAAATTAGCAGCCTACAGCTCAATTCAGGTCAAAGGAAATCAAATAAATTTTAAACAAAACTCATAGAAAACCCCATAACTTTTCCCCTACCCCATTTTTTTTTTTGTAATTTTATGGTTTTTACACTCGATCTCTGGCTGTTATTTTTCATCCTGACCTCATGGCCAGGTAAGACAAGGCAGGCGCTGGCCTCAATTCAAACTGAGAGCAGCAATTAATTAGCGGCTGTGTGTACATTCCGTAAGTGGTTTAAGGAGTACTGGTTAAACATTGATGAATTTTAAAGCAGGATAAGCACATAAATAAGAGGTCACATGTGATTTCTGATCATTTCTTACAGCGGTGTATTAATTTTTTATTCATTCTGGAGAGCTGTTTACAAACTGCCTGGCACCAGCTGCAGTCAGAAAGCAAATAAAGCCCTCAGAAAAGGAAAAAGACCTCAAAAAAAAAAAAAATTTCCCCCCATCCAGGGGCATCAGGATGAAGAATTCAGGGAAAAAATAATGGGGTGGAGCTGAGTGGGAGCTGAGATTGAGAGTGGGGACTGTATACTATATATTATAATATATAATATTATAGTATATATTATAATATATAATATTATTATTAACATTATATATTAATATAATAAATACTCTGAGATTGAGATTGGGAACTGTGGGACCTCTGGGCCAGTCCTCATTCTCAATCACAGAGTATTTATTATATAAATATATTATATTAATAATTATTTATTAATTTTATTAATGTATTTATTATCAATAATTATAATAATAGTCGATTATATTAATATATACTGAATACCTTTAGATACAGATTTATTATTATATATATTATAATTATATATATTATCATTTAATATCATATAGATATATATTTATATGATATATTATATTTAATATATGTATTATATATAATATAATACAACACAATAGTCTATTATATTAATATATAATGAATACCCTGAGATATATATTACCCTGAGATATATATTTATTATAATAAACATATAATTTAATATAATAATAAACATATATTACAATTTAATATAATATATAATATAATATATATTTATATTATATGTTATATATAATATAATATAATATAATATAATATAATATAATATAATATAATATAATATAATATAATGTTATATAATATAATATAATATTATATTATATTATATTATGTTATGTTATGTTATGTTATGTTATGTTATGTTATATTATATTATATTATATTATATTATATTATATTATATTATATTATATTTAAACTATGAAATGTATTAAATTATAAATATAATGATAAATTTATAAATTATTATAAATATAATTAAATTATATATTATATTATATTAGTACAAATTATATATTGCATTAAGTAACAAACATAATTATAAATTTATAAATTATTTCTAAATTTTGGTTTACTGAAGATTTGAATTTTTTGGTGGGTTTTGGGTTTTTTTTTTCCTTTCTGCAGCAGTGAAGCACAAAGTTGACCAGGGTTGGGCAAGCACCCAATGGCTTTTGGCTCTTCTGGGCTAATTAATGTTGATATAAGGAACCCTCACAGCTTCAGGACTTTATTATCCGCTGTTCAGAGGTGCTGAGAAACACTCTGAAGCCCAGAGGAGCTTCTGATTTTCTGTCAGATCAAGATTCTGACTGATCTCACCCAGCAAAATTCATCTGCTGCCTCCTGAGCTCACCAGCCCTGCCTCGGCTCCAAAGCAGGACCCCGCGAAGTGCCAATAATTCCTCTCCGTTTAATCACCCTGTGCTCCCTCCCGGGCCCCAATTTGTGAATTTTGCTCCCTGATGAGACCGGCAGGTACCACATTGAATGGATCTGAAGGGGTGTAGTGATCCTGCTCCGAGTTATGGTAAAAAGGATTTCAACCTGAAGGCTCTGCTTAGTTAATGAGTTAATGATAATGCCTGAGCTCATTACACCTCACAGGAGCTGTACAAACATGAACTAATTAGTACCCCCAACTAATACATCCTATTGTGCACTGTAATTATGCATTGCTATCAGAGGTGGAGGAATTATTCATTGAGAACAATTTACCCCACACTTTTTGCCTTTTTTTTTACCCCCTTTTCCTGTCGTGGATCTGTTTGCAAAATATTCCCAGGTGTGGTTGTAGCTGCTCCAGTGGGAGTAAAATCCCTTTGGGATTCTGAGCCATCGCTTCCCCTTCTTGTTTGATCCCTGAATGGGTCGGGAGGAATCTTAAAATCATCCAGCTCCAACCCCCAGGGCTGGTTTGGGGGCTGTTGTTAATTTTGGAATTATCATTTATTTTGAGATTTTTGTTTTCTCATTTTCTGCAGGTTCAGGTGAGTCAGGCCCCCAGAGCAACCCTGAGTGGGAATTCATGGCTGAGTTCTCTTGGAGGGCTTTTCCAACCCCAATAATCCCAGAAATTGTTACCAATTGTTATCAATTGTTGACTATTACTTATTTTGGGATTTTTCTTGTCCCATTTTCTGCAGGTTCAGGTGAGTCAGGCCCCACAGCATCCCCTTTACAACGCTGGGTGGGAATTCATGGCTGAATTCTCTTGGAGGGCTTTTCCAACCCCAATAATCCCAGGAAATTTTTATTGACTGTTATCAATTTTCAGGGGCAAAGTGGTGGGTAGGGAAATGCATGCAGAAAAATGGAATAAAAAATCCAAATCCCACTAAGGAGCCAATCCATTCTGGTTGGTTATTTGGAATTTAATGTAATGAAAAGCTGTATATATATATATCTCTGTATATAATATAGATATCTATAGAGAGATATTTATCTATAAATAGGTTTCTATCAGGAGGGAAGTGCAGTCTGTCACTGCTTCTTCTGCAAATGTCTGTGCACTCAGATTTGCTGTTTAATTGTTGCTTTCCCAGCACTTTTGGGAGCAGGAGGGAGATTGGAAGTGTTTAATCTTGGAACAGACACGACTGAAGATGAGGCGTGATTGAAGAATTCTCAATAATGGCTGATTTCAATGAGAGTTATTTGGAGCTCCTCTCTGTCTTGCTGCTCAGAAATTAGGAGATAGTGAAACTGAAAGATGGGAGAAAAAAAATAAATCAGGAAAAAATACTTTTCTTTATAGAGAAATAAATCTGGGGGAGTCACAGACATGAGATGTCCACGGGCTGAGATTTCCTGGCTTCAAAAAGAACTGGGTAAGAACAACTGAAAATCCATTGGGTGATGCTTTCAAAATATATAAATATATTTTAGAAAACATGTAGAGATATTTTAGAGATCGTAGAGATTTTAGAAAACATGTAGAGATATTTAATGAAATGTCAGTACCTATTCAAAGAATTATTTGCAGCTTGCAATGGACGCCTCCCTGCTCATGGTAGGAGTTGGAATGAGAGGGTCTTAAAAGTTCTTTCCACCCCAAACCACTCCATGAAATGATGATTTATGATATAAAATTTCATTCTTTGAGTTTAACTTTCAAGATACGTAGAGATATTTTAGAAAACATGTAGAGATATTTTATGAAAGTTTTGTACGTATTCAAAGATTTATTCCCAGTTTGTAGTGGTCAACTTCCTGCCCATTGAATGAGAAGGTCTTAAAAGTTCTTTCTACCCCAAATAACATAATGAAATGATGATTTATTATATAAAATTTCATTCTTTAACTTTCAAGATATTTAAAGATATTTTAGAAAACATGCAAAGATATTTTATGAAATGTTTGTAAATATTCAAAGAACTATTTCCAGCTTGCAGTGCACACCTCCCTGCCCATGGAATGAGAAGGTCTGAAAAGTTCCTTTCCACCCCAAACCACTCCATGAAATGATTTATTATATAAAATTTCATTCTTGGAGTTTAAACCAGCCTCAGATCATGAGGAAAAAGATGATTTTTCTCATCTGGGAAATTCTTTTTATTCCTCTGGCTGTCTCTTTTGGCTGCTCTGAGGGAGCTGAAAAGTGCCCGGATCTGAAATGTTCCTTTGGGTGAAACGAGGCTCTCCCTCCCCAGAAAACACCCCTAGGAGCGCATCCCTTATGGAACTCCTCTCCTGTCTGCCATATTCACACTTTTTGTTAACAGTTGCTCGGATTTTGGTCTGCTGCTCTAAAAATTCCACCCCACCATCTCCTGGATGGAGCAGAAGGGGAAGAGCTGCAGGGGAAGTCTCTCCTTGCCTCATTTTTTTTAAAGAAGAGGAGGTGAAAACACAAATCTGGGCTAAATGCAGCCTGTTAGTCTGGGAGAGCTCTGGGATCACTGTGGTGGGCACAGCATCCTCCAGGTAACCACAGCAACTAGGAGGGGATTCAGAAAATGCCGCTTCTTGCCCAAAAATATTCAGAAAATGCCACTGTTTTGCCCAAAGAGGGGAAATTATAAATACCTGCTTCCCAGAACTGGTCCCCGTAGTGGTTTTAATTGTGTTCCAGTTAAAAATAAAAGAGTTGTTAAAAGGTTTTACTGAGGAAATAAAAGGAAGGGCCACTCGTGTCTCAGGTAGGAATTTTTCTGATCTCTGTGTTCAGCCCATCCAGGTGTGCTTGGCTGGTTGATCTTCAAAGGATTTCCAAGAAGAAAAGTCATTAATGGAGTGGTTTTTGTGCACTTTTAGGATTAATTAAAGCAGGTCTGGTGAGGGATGCTGGGGCAGGATTCCAGTGCCTGGGAATATTCCTTCCCCAAGCCCAAGGAACAACACCTGGAATCTCCTGCCCATGACCATGGATGAGCTTCAAGGCCCCTTCCAACCCAAACCATTCCATGATTTTATGATTCTTTGATCCTTTCGATGATTCTTTGAGTGGGGTTCACTGGGGGAGATTCCAGGTGGGCTGGGGCTGCTGCTCTTGATTCTTTAGGATTTCAGCTTTTTTATTTTCATATATTCGTAATCCTGCAGTTCTTTAGTGCATAACTCTGGACTCCACACCCAGTCTGAGCTGCTGCTCTCCCATTTTGGGCAGA
Organism: Ammospiza caudacuta; assembly: GCF_027887145.1. Classification (NCBI taxonomy): domain Eukaryota; kingdom Metazoa; phylum Chordata; class Aves; order Passeriformes; family Passerellidae; genus Ammospiza; species Ammospiza caudacuta. Next base: position 6,445,242 of record NC_080618.1, read on the forward strand.
CACAACAATTCCTCTCCAAAATTTCAGGTTTTATGTTTTCCATCTATTCGTAATCCTGCAGTTCTTTAGTTCATAACTCCAAACTCCACACCCAGTCTGAGTTGCTGCTCCCCCATTTTGGGCAGACACAACAATTCCTCTCCAGGATTTCCGCTTTTATATTTTCCATACATTTATAATCCTGCAGTTTTTCAGTGTATAACCCCAAACTCCACACTCAGTCTGAGCTCCTGCTCTCCCATTTGGGGCAGATACAACAATTCCCCTCCAAAATTTCAGTTTTGGACAGACACAACAATTCCTCTCCAGGCCTGGCAACCAAGGACACCTCACTGCCTCAGGCTCAGAAATTAAACAAAAGTGAGTTGGGGGCAGCAAACTTGGCGTAAATTACTTCATTACCTGAAGCTTTAATTAGATTAACCCCCAATATGGACCAAGCTTATAAAGGTGTACAAATCCCATTGTCCATTTTGGGTGTAGCCCCTGAGGGATTTCTCTGCTTTAAATCTACCTGAAGGCCCTTCAATAAATAAAATGCTTTTTATTGCCTTGGTTCTGTCTGCCTCTGTTTTTAGGCAGTCCCAAAAAGGCATCACTCTCCTGCATCCCAGCCCAGCTGCTCTGGCTCCGTGTCCCTGGAGATGATGTTCCTAAATGCCTGTTTCCCTGACAACCACAGCCTAACAAATGATTGGTCAATTGATAAATATTTTTAGGATCGAGCACAGTTTATAACCTGCTGCCAAATTTCCCAAGGAATGGGATATTGGAGAGCTGAGCCTCAGCTTTGCACTGACTCTCCAGGCCTGTCTAAACCTAAATTTCCTTTTTTTGGTGGTTTTGTGCTTCTTGGAGCCATCAAAGCCAAGTGGGTGCTAATTAATGCCAAATAAAAACCAGCCTGGATTCTCAGAGATGCCACGCCTGGCTCCTTTCTCCCCCCAGAATTATCCAAGGGATGTCACAAAGGGCTGCTCCAAACCTCCATCTCAGTTTCTGTAGTTGAGATTATCCTAAGGTATTAAAAAGTGGTTTTTTCCCTGCCCTATGACCAAAGAAGTTGAGATTCATCAGTTCTGCTTTTCAAGGTTTATTTATCTTAATCTATTTTTATGACATGTTTATTAAAATATTTATAATTTTACTATATTATAAATTATTAAAATATACTGTAAAACAATATATTATAAAAATATCATATAGAATATCTTTTATGCATATAATATAATATAATATAATATAATATAATATAATATAATATAATCTATATTTGTAATATATAATTATATTTATAATTATATATTATTTATTAATAGATTTAGTATATTTATTTAAAATAATATATTTATTTTCTCCTACCTATCCCATTCTTTCTCTGACCTGCTGAGATCTGTCCAGCAGGTCGGGTTGTGGCACAGTCCCAGCCATTGGGTTGGTGTTAACTTTTTATGCTAAAAATTACCTGTGCTTTATTTACAATAATTTTTTAGTTACAATAATTTTACTTTTTACAATAATTTTATTTTTACGATAATTTTCCAATACCTATCACCTGTGTTTTACTGTGGAATTTTCAGGCAATCCCAACAAGGCAAGAGACGAGGATCTGACTCCATGTTTTAGAAGGCTGATTTATTATTTTATGATATATATTATATTAAAACTATACTAAAAGAATAGAAGAAAGGATTTCATCAGAAGGCTGGCTAAGAATAGAAATGGAATGATAACAGAGGTTTGTGACTTGGACTCTCTGTCCGAGCCAGCTGACTGTGATTGGCCATTAATTAGAAATATCCAACATGGGTCAACCACAGATGTACCTGTTGCATTCCACAGCAGCAGATAATCCTTGTTTTTCTTTTCCTCTGAGGCCTCTCAGCTTCTCAGGAGGAAAAATCCTGAAGAAAGGATTTTTCATTAAATGTGTCTGCGACGCCTTTCACGTCAGGATTCCGAGCAGAGGCTCCTCTCCCTTTGAAAGCCTCACCTGGGTGTGTTTTTCAGGGATGGATTGAAATCAGGCACCCAAGAAGTTTTTGCTGCCGGTTTGAAGTGAGCCAGGATTCCATTTGAAGCGAGCAGAGGAGCAGCAATAGTCCAGCAGGGAATTCCGTGAAGGGAATTTGTGTGGAAGGGAATCGATTTCCTGCCCGTCCTCCACTCACAGAGAATTCTTGCTGGTTCTGAAACAGCAGCCAATACCTGTGGGGTGAGCTCAGCTGCGTTTGCCTCTTTTAGATGAAGAGACACAAAAGTTTCTTTTATTTCCCTGAAATCTGCTCTGAAGGCAGCACTGGAGCAGCCCGTGGCTGGGGATATAAATCTTCATTTGCATGGAGAGTCCTGGAGCGCCAAAGCCAAAACTCTGGAGCTGCTCTGGTGATAAATGAGGTACATTTGGGGAGCTGGAGGAGCAAGTTAACATGTTTACCTCCCAAAAATGTGTCCTGGATGCAATTCCTCATTGCCAACTGCAGCTGCTGGCCAGAGCATCATTTCTGTGTGTTCCCGTTGCTGTTGGAGCTCACATTCCATTGATTTCATTGCAGATTCTGTTTTATTCCCTCGCTCTGTTATCAGGCAAACATCACTAAAAGGATGAACATTTACAAACTCAGAGCACAAACCAGCACAAAAGCATCTGTCTTAAGTGGGAGAGAGAGGAATAATGTGCGTGACAACAACAAAAAGAGATTTGTCTTGCTGAGAGCTGGGCCGACTCTCATTTGCTGTGTGGGGAAATTATGGCAGATATTGCATTAACACTGCAGCGCCCTGCCTCAGATCAAATCACAGAACACAAAAATAACCCCGGAGCTGCCACCAACAGCAGAACTCAGGGGACCTGAGCACACAGAGCAGGACAGAGGGAATGGCTTCAACCTGAGAGAGAAATAATTTAATATTGGGAGGGAATTGGGGGAGCAGTGGGATGGAATTCCCAGAGGATCCCTTAAGTGTCCAAAGCCAGGTTGGATGGGGCTTGGAGCACCCTGGGATAGTGGAAGGTGTCAGTGGGAATTCAGGAATTCAGGACATCCCTCTGGCTGTCCTGGATTGCCCAAACCCCTTCCAAGGAGCTCAGAGAGCCTGGCATAGAGCCCAAGATGCCTGTGACTTTCATTTAGCCCTTGGAAAAAAATTACCAACCTTATATGAGGATCTGCAAGCCACGAAAGTTTAAGTAGAATAATAATTAATTTGTCATGGGGTGAAAAATATTTTTTGGGGGGTTTTTTAGAATGGGGATTCAGGGGGCAAGATGGAGGAATCTGGGTGTGTCCAGCCTTTCTCCTTCTTCTTCTTCTTCTTCTTCTTGGCCTCCATCTTCTGCTGTGATGTTGGCACTTTTGGATAGGTTTAGAGTAGAGACAAATTGTCTAACATAGGTGATAGGTATTGAGAAGATATTGTAAATATTGTACATGTAATTTTTAGTATAAAAGGATAACACCATCCCAAGGACGGGCAGCGTGCCTCTGTCTGTCTGTCCTGCTAAGCGGACCTCAGCAGGACAGGAGAAAGAATTTTATAGATAAGGAACAACAAAAAACCTTGAGACTGAGAAATGAAGAGCTCTGACTCCTTCTTCAACTTCCAGGCTGGGAAAAGAGATTTTCTAACACATCTCGGGGTCACTCTGAGCAGCAGAAGTCCTGAGAGGTGTCCAGAGGTTGGAACTGGTCCTTTCCAACCCATTCCATGGTTCCATGATTCTCAAACCCAAACCATTCCATGACTCCACGATTCACAGATTTGGAAATTAAGGCGTCCAGGTGTTGGAACTGGTTGTTTCCAACCCAAACAATTCCATGACTCCACAGTTCTGCAGATGAAGGTGTCCAGAGGTTCAAACTGGCCCTTTCCAACCCAAACCATTCCATGATTCCACGATTCTCAAACCCAAACCATTCTATGACTCCACAATTCTGCAGATGAAGGTGTCCAGGGCTTGGAACTGCTCCTTTCCAACCCAAACCATTCCAGAACCCTCATGATTCTCAGATTTGGAGATGGCACCAAGCTGGAGCAGGTGTGGATCTTCTGGAGGGCTCAGCAGAGGGACCTGGACAGGCAGGAGGGAGATGAGGGTTCCCCCTGCAGAGTCATTAATTATTTATGTTCCACCTCTTGTCATTAGCGCTCGCTCTTGACTCGGGTTTCTCTTTAATCCAGATCAAAAACCAGAGTTCAAAACCTGCTCTGAGGGAATTTATTTAGACTTGAAAAGAATGTGAAGCTGCACAACAATTTCTTTTTTTTTTTAGCAGCGACTTCACGCTTTTCCCTTCTCCCGTCTTTTCCTGCTGCTTCTTGACCAGAATTTGTGGTTCCTCTCACAGCTCTGGGTTCAAGACTTGACCCCAGAGCCTTGTCATTGCTCTGTCCCCAAAAGCCACCTTGAATCCACCCAAAGTCATCTGGTAGATGGCACAATCCTTGTTTTTCCCCAGCTCTGTGTGCAGTCCTTTCCACGGGACAAAAAGAGGCGTGAAATTCATGTTCTGTCAGGAAGATAATGATGAGCATCCTGTTTTCCCAGCTCTGCACCAGAGCTCTCCGAGGCTGAGGGCAATGAATAACATGAATAAAATAAATAAATAAATAAATAAGATATTATCTGAGCCGCTGCTCCTCTGTGGCAGCAGGGACTGCAGCCAAGGCTTCACCTCAGCTGAATGAAGAGGCCAAAATCCTCAAGGGTTTTTGGAGAGAGGCTTCAGGATTTAGGCCTCGGATATTTTAATTCTCTCAGATTTAGGCCTCAGGTATTTTAATTCTCTCAGTTATAGTCATTTTCATGTATTTTAATTTTCTGTGTTGCTATTAAAACAGAGCTCTGGAGCACAGATTTGGTGGGGTGGTGGCTCTGAGGGGTTAAATCCCTTTATGTCCTTTGTGGTCCCATTTCTTTTCCACCTTGGGGTTCTGCCTGTATTGGTTTTTGATAAGTTTTGTTCTAAGCTTGAGCCAAATTATCTCGTATTAATTACATCAGACACCTTTAAAAAAAAAAAAAACAAACCAAGGGAAAAATGAGCCCAAACATCCCAAACCTACTGGACAACATGGAGGTGTCCCAGAGACAGAAATGGAACCACTTGAGCCCAAATTTCCCTCAACCCTCCCAATCCTTGGTGACCCCAAGAACCTGCAGAGGCACGGGGGCTAAATCACCCCATAATGGCCCCCACAAAAATATAATTTGTGATAAATGTATAATTTATTATAGATACCATTGGCATAGTTATTATTTTGTGCTATAGTTTATCAGCATTGCAGGACTCTGCTAAAACAGGCAAATCACCCCATAATGATCCCCCCAAAATGATATTTTTTTATAAATGTATAATTTATTAGAGATACAATAGTTGTTATTTTGTGTTATAGTTTATCAACATTGCAGGACTCTGCTAAAACAGGCAAATCACCCCACAATGGCCCCCACAAAACTATAATTTGTGATAAATGTATCATTTATTATAGATACAATTAGCATAGTTATTATTTTGTGCTATAGTTTATCAACATTGCAAGACTCTACTAAAACAGGCAAATCACCCTATAAAATTATAATTTTTATAAATGTATAATTTATTTTAGATATAATTGACATCATTGTTATTTTGTGTTATATTTTATCAACATGGCAGGACTCTGCTAAAGCAGGCAAATCACCCCACAATGGCCCCCACAAAATTATAATTTGTGATAAATGTATCATTTATTTTAGACATAATTGGTGTAGTTATTATTTTGTGCTATAGTTTATAAACACTGCAGGACTCTGCGCTGGTGGGCACTGCAGAATTCCAGGGTCTTTGCAAGGAGGAAGGTGGAGAGGAATTCCACCAGGGAAGAGGCAGAAGGTGTTGGGGAGATGGTTCTGTGCCAGCGCAGGCTCTGGATTCGGTTCCTTCTCCCAGCCTGGGGGAGGAGAGCTGTTAAAAGCACACAAATTGTAAATTCCTGCCGAGAACACTGAGAATTCCTTTTCTCTTTAAGAACCAGGAAAAAGAAAAACAAACCCAGCGAGGAGGCCCCTCTGTAAATCTGAGCTGATGGGGGAGTTCCGGGAGCTGCAGATGTGCAGATCCAGCCTGGGGATGGCTTTGGGAACACCGTCATCGTCATCATCATCATCATCATCATCATCATTCCTGCCAGAGCTTTCCCTGCTCACAGCTCTGCTCTTGGGGATGGGCAGAAAGAAACCCTGAGACAGGTTTGGGAGAAATCTGTTCAGCACCATCCTCCAGCTCCATGGGCTGAGCTTTCCATATGTTCTGACTCTGAAATGAGAAGAGGCTCCGAGAGAGGATTTATCACAGTTAATTGGGAATATCCAAGCTCGCAAAACGCTGCAAAATGTTGGGGTTTTGCTCCTGGAATCTTCTTTAGGCCCAATATAATTTGGTTTTTTTCACTCAAAGTATTCAGGAGGAATAAGTGATTTATTTAATGCCATTTAATGGATTGCAAAGGAATTTTTTTAAATTTTTTTTTTTTCCATAGGGGTCTTGAGGTCCTTTTGAAGGTTGAAGTGAATTAAATCAGCTCTCAGAATTACCCTTCCCTCTTCACTCCCTGAGAAAGCCATCTGAGCAGAGGCAGAGCAGGTTTTCTATTCTGGAAGAAAAAGATCTGCAGATCTGTCCCGTGGTGCCACGGAGCTGCAGCATCAAAGGGAATTTTCCACATGGATCAAAGCACCAGGAAGTTTTGACCACACGGGGCAGATTGAGGTTTTCAGCCCTCCTTTAATTAATGATGGAGATAAAAAGTGGGATGGGAAATCCACTTAAGCAAGAGGAAGTAATTAGTCAGAGAAATCAGGGATGTCCTGAGTGGGAAGGGAGCCACAGGGATCATCAAGGTCAAGTGCTGGCTCCAATTAATCCAAGGGAAATGAAAAGAATGTGTGACAGCTGGAATTTTGGTTTGGGGAGGAGCCTTCTCTTTCCAGAGCAGTGGAAATTAAAAATATATATATATATCATTTTATAGGAAAATTAAGAAAAAGAAAATTTGATTTTATAGGGCAATTTAAAAAAAAATTAAAATGAAAAAAAATATTTATAGGAAAATTCAGAATTCTGATGGCATCCAGAAGGAAAAGTGGTGATTCAGGGAATGTTTTCCAGCACTTGGAGTTATCCAAGTGGGAGAGGAAATTTTGTGTGTATTTTGGGACTGATAATGCCCTGTAGGTGTCTGACCTTCTCCAAAAGGGCTAAAAATGTTTAAATTTGTTGGGAAAATTGCTGAGCTCCCTGAGCTGGCAGCTTGCAGTGCTGATGTTCTCCCCAGGGTGTTGGGAAGCAGTGCTGGGGAATTCTGGGCCCATGCCCAGCCCTGCAAGTATTATATTATTATATTATTATATTATTATATTATTATATTATTATATTATTATATTATTATATTATTATATTATATTATATTATATTATATTATATTATATTATATTATATTATTATAATTTTTATATTTTATTTATTTATAATTTACATATTATAATATATAATAATTATATTATTATATAGTAATAATATAGTATAATGTATATAGTATAATATAACATAATATATATAGTATAATACAGTATAATATAACATAATATAATATTGATTTACCATGATTTTCCCCTCAGTTTCCCCTTGATCTCCCCTTGATTTCCCCCTCAGTTTCCCCTTGATAAATATATTTATTTATATTCATATATAAAATACAGGAATATATATATATTATACATCTGAAATTGTATTTATATCACATAGACATGAAATGATTCACATTGCATGACATATTCCATGTTTAATAAGCAAAATTGCAGGGGTGGGGTTGCTGTGGAGCTGTTTGAAGTCCAGCTCATGGATAAACCATTCCCTCCTGGTGAGAAATGGAAGTTGTTAAACTGGAAATTCCCCCCGGGACAGCTTCCCTGGCGTGAGGGTGACAAGGACACCAAACCCAGGGGACTTTGTGCCACCCCCGGCGTGGCACAGGGACAGCCTGCGCTGCCAGGAGTTATTGCTGATTCCTCAGAGGCGCCAAAGAAGCTGAGGAGATAATTCCCTGTGAATGAACAGGGAATGGGATTGCAGGAATCTTTCTGACTTCTTCAAAACCCTTCATCAAAGAGGATTTTTTTTATATTTTTTTCTTTCCCTCGTTAAGTTATTTAAATAAATTACCTGGAGATTTTGAGGCAGGGACTGAAGTTGTGTCTGGCTTCAGACAGAGGCAGTGCCGGGGGGGAATAATCTGATTATTGAATTAATTCTTTCCGCTCCTTTGCCCCAGTTTGTCCCCAGTTTTACCAGGGCTGGAGGGCTGGGAGTGATCCCTTCTCACCCCCTAAGCACAGCAACAGCAGATGGGGGTAAAACCAGCTGTGGCTGCCCAAAATTTTTTTTAAGAAGGTTTTTTTTTTAAGTTGTTCTGTGTGACTGGAGCTCAGGCATGGATCTGGAATGAGGGAATTTGCTCCTTTCCAGCCCAGCACACAAAGCCATTCCTAACTCAGCAATAAATTAAAGATGAGGCTTTGCTGTCACAGCAGCTCAGCACCAGGGACAGCTCCCGCTCCCGGCCTCTGGAATATTCAACAAATTCCAGCTGCTAATTGTGGTCAATCATTCAGACAACAGCACCGAGGGGGTGAAAAGTCCAGACAGCTCCATAAAGGCTCTGCATGCTCTGATTTGCTGTAAAAATGGGAATTTGTCGGGTCTCACATGAACTGAATGGAACTTGGGATGCTCTGGATTAAGGACGACTCTCCGGGATGCAGGAAAAGCATCCCAGAGAACCCAAATTTCACTTCACAGCCCAAAGAATAATGGAACCTTTCGAGGAGCTGACAGGAAACATTTAAAACAAAAGCTTTTTTTCAGCTTATGTAACATAAAGTCATTCCTTGGAGCTCACGACTCCGAGATGGCTTCGAGATCCAGAGCACCAAGGGGTGAAATAAATGAATTTTTAAATGGCAGGTTTGTGGCTAATGAGGATATTCAGGGTTATAATTCTGGATTTTTGGTGGAGATGCAAATTCTTAAGTTCAAGGACTCAAACTGAGTAAAATAAATGCATTTGCAAAGGGCAGCTGTGTGGTTAATGAGGATATTCAGGGTTAGAATTCTGGATTTTTGGTGGGGATGCAAAATCTTAAATTCAAGGACATAAACAAGTGGTCCAAGACTGGTTGGAAATGTTGAGTAGTGTTGGAGTTACCTCCTCTGTTAATGATACCTGTGGATTTATACCCGCACTGCTCCTGTGCTCCTCTCTGGTGTTCAGATTCATTTTCTCTCCTCTCATCCCATTAAAGTCACAATCCAAGAGCTCAAAGCCTTGGATTTGTCCTCTTGTGGATTTTTGGGGCAAGGGAAAGCCGGGCAGTTTGTGTCACACTAAATGTCACTGCCAGAAGAAGAAATCACACATCCCCTGGAAATGCAGATTTTTATCAATCTGTATTTTATCAGCTTGGGATGAAACTCTGGATTTTTTCCTGATGTTCTTCAAAATACACAACTGGGATGGAGTGGCGTAGAATGGAACCATGGAATTCCAGAGGGGTTTGAGTTGGAGTGAAATTAAATCCCATCCAGTCCTCGCCCTGGGCAGGAGAACTTCTCATTGAAAACCTCCCAGCACACCGAGACTCCAGGGATGTGGATTTTATCCATTAAATAAATGTTTGCAGGACTCTGAGTCAGGACTACTGGATGGATATGGGATAACACAACAACAATTTGTACTCACCGTGACGCTGGCAACAAAAATAAAATAAAATAAAATATAAAATAAAATAAAATAAAATAAAATAAAATAAAATAAAATAAAATAAAATAAAATACCTGAACAAGGGCCAGTTTTGAGCATCAAAGGAAAAACTGGTTTTGGGCTCTCAAAAATGCCATCCCAACACACTCTGAGGGCAAGCACTGAACTGCTCACTTATTATAGAGCATTAGTCACTCCAGCACACCTCCAACCTTGCTTTTTGTTCTTTTCATTTCTTCTGCACCAGCTTATTTTTAGAGGGCCGCGCTCAGATTCATGCGCAGCAACGCAAAGCCTAAAATACCAACCTTTAAATTAATTCTATTTCCCTCCCCAGCCCCCCCTTTCTCCATCAAAAACAACTAAAATTACAGTGCCTGGCAGATTCGAGGCTCTGCCTCTCCCCACCCTCTGCTTTTCATGGAGGAAAAATCTCTGCAGTCCACGTGCGGCAGCTGGGCCGAGCCAATTCCACCTGATGGCGCTGGAAAAACTCTCGTTTCTGCTGAGCTCCCAAGTTTGGGGACAATTCCTCCAGATGAGTGGCTGGGAACGTGAGGAGGAGCTGAAGGGGTTCAGTCCTGGAGGTTGAGGTTGATTGGGATCTCTTCTGGTGGCCCCAACTGGGAGTTCTGGGCCATATTTTCAATTTCCACCAGGTTCTGAAGATCTCTGGGTGCTCTCTGCTGGTGCAGCTCTTTGGGAAATCTCCTTTATTCCCTGCAGTTGAAACCTGAGTTTCTGGGCAGATATGGAGGAACAATCCTGGTTTTCCTGAATTCATGTGCTGGAAACACTTCATAGAGGCACAATCCTGTTTTTCCTGAATTTCTGTGCTGGAAACCCCTCATGGAGGCACAATCCTGTTTTTCCTGAATTTGTTGCTGGAAACCCCTCATGGAGGCACAATCCTGTTTTTCCTGAATTCATGTGCTGGAAACACTTCATTCTCCCAACCAGACAGAAAACCCAGGACTTTGACCCCAAATTTCTGCAAGAAGCTGCTTAGAAGAGGCTCTGTTTGTCCTGGGAATATTTCTCTGCGTCAGCTCACTCTGCACTTCAATATAAAACCACAAAAATGTTTTTTGGGGCTGTGGCTGCAACACAAACCTGCCCTGGGACAGAGCCGGGGGCACCAGGATGTGGGGTGTGGAGGAGCACGCAGAGAGTCACAAAAGGGGTTCCTGGTATCCATCCTGACCTCACCTGGGTGATTGCAAACCTTTAGGAATCCTTCTCCTCAGGGATTTGGGGTGTCTGAGCTCCTGATCCCATGTGGGTGATTCTATTCCTTCAGAAATTTTCCTCCTCAGGAATCCAGGGTGTTTGAGCCCATGACTTTGTGTAGGTGATTACAAACCTTCATAAATCCTTCTCCTTGGGGTTCTGGAGAAGGATTTCTGAAGGTTTGAGCCCCTGATCCCACGTGGGTGATTCCAAACCTTCAGAAATCCTTCTCCTCAGGGATCTGGGGCATCTGAGCCCCTGATTCTATTCCTTCAGAAATCTTCCTCCTCAGAAATCCAAGGTGTTTGAGCTCCTGATCCCATGTGGGTGATTCCAAACCTTCATAAATCCTTATCCTTGGGGATCTGGAGAAGGATTTCTGAAGGTTTGAGCCCCTGACCTCATGTGGGTGATTCTATTCCTTCAGAAATCTTTCTCCTTGGGAATCTGGGTTAGTCTGAGCCCCTGACCTCATGTGGATGATTCCAAACCTTCAGAAATCCTTCCCCTCAGGCATCCAGGGTGTTTGAGCCCCTGATCCCACATCAGTGATTCTACCCTTTCAGAAACCCTTCTCCTCAGGGATCTGGGGTGTCTGAGCCCCTGGGCCTTGCCTGGGTGATTCTATCCCTTCAGAAATCCTCCTCCTCAGTAATTCAGGGTGCCTGAGCCCCTGATCCCACGTGGGTGATTCTATTCCTTCAGAAACCCTTCAGAAGTGGGGATAATAATGGTGATTTTGGCCATGAAGTGCTGTGACAGCGACAGCGACAGGCCGTCCTTGTGATGGGGAAGATGAGAATTCCCTCCCCTCTCATCAGGGCAGGCTCAGACAGGCAGCTGAACTTTAGGAACAGACATTCCATCACCCCAGGGCCCAGCTGGTGGCAGCTGCAGGTGCTTGGATGTGCCAGGGACAGGAATGGGACAGCTCCAAACACACAACGAGACAGGATCATGGTGCAGAGCAAAAAGAGCCTCCAATTAAAGAGAATTCTCCAATTAAATCCCACCCTGCTCATGCTCCCCAGGAATATCAGATGCCATTGGGCTCCACCATGTGTTCCTTTTTTTTATAATTTTTTTTCCCCTTTCCCTTGGTTTTTTTCCCCTCTCCCTAAGCCTGCTGCCTGGTAACCGCAGTATTTTTGGGACTGATTCTTTTGCTAATTGCTCACCAGAAATAGCACCTAAGTTTGGCAGAGCTTTCAGGAGAAGAATGAAGGCTTTTCGTGCTGGGGGGGAGAAAACCCTGATATGCATAAAACTTGCACAAAAAACCCGGTTTGTTCGTCTTGCTGAAAATTCCCTGCTCAGACAGGGTGAATGTGATGCTGACAAGTGGGAAAGGGCCTGGAAAAGCCAGGATGGTTTAGGGAGGTTAAAGTTCCAAAAATCCTCTTTTCAGCCTTAAAAAGGAGTTGGGCCTGGAGGCAGAGGCTGTGCAGGACCCAGGGATGTTTGTGCTCCTGCTGGGAACGTTTGGGATGGTGAGGGACAGAGGGAGCAAAAAGGGATGGGAGGTTTGGGATGTCCCCAATGTTTGACAAGGGCTGTGCAGGGGTGAAGGGGCCTGAGGGCTCATTCCAGGGCATGGAAATGTGGGATTTCTGTGCTTGCTGGACCTGCTGCAGCTCCTGCTGGAATTTGGGATGTTCCTCACTCCACATCCTGGCTGAGAGCCTGTCCTGCTTTGGGAGCGGACATCGGGAGCTGCAGGGCTTCTGTGCCTTTTTTGGGGAAGGAATTCCTGGCTGGGAGGCTGGGAGGAGCTGGGATGGAATTCCCAGAGCAGCTGGGATCCCTGGAAGTGTCCAAGGCCAGGTTGGAGCCACGTGGGTCAGTGGGAGTTGTGGGACTGGTTGGGCTTTGAGATCCCTCCAACCCCAACCATTCCAGGATTCCATGGGCAGGTTTGGATGGGATTTTGGGAAGAAATATTGGGAGAGGGGTTGGGATGGAATTCCCAGAGCAGCTGTGGATGCCCCTGGATCCCTGGCAGTGCCAAGGCCAGGCTGTAGCCACCTGGGAGAGTGGGAGGTGTCCCTGCCATGGCAGGAGTGGCACTGGATGAGATTTAAGGTCCCTCCCCACCCAAACCACTGCAGGATCCCATAAATATGTAAATTATGAACCTGCACCTGTTTCTTTCTGGGTTTGTGTGAAAAACAAAAGCAATCATTATGCAGGGACCAAATCCCAGAGGTTTTCCTGGGGAGCAGCTTCTCCTGCTTTTCCTCACTGATCTCCTGTCATTAGATGAGCTGCGGCATTAAAATTAAATTAAAATTTTGATGTTTTCACCACTCCCTGACGGCCACCAGTCCTTCCAGGCCATGGGAAGAGTTGGAACCCCTGGGATGCTGGAGGTGGACACAGCAGCACCTGTTGTTGGGAAGCTCCTGGAATTAGATGGGATTAAAACCTCCAGGCTTCTGTGAGAGCCAATCACTCAGCAGGGGATGCTGTAATTATTTTGTACTGCAGGCTGATATAAAATGTCGCCTTTTTTTAAATTTTTTTTCTGACTCGCATATTTTTTTTATGGCAACAGCAGAAAAAAAAGAAAGCAGATAATGCCCAGAGAGGGGAAGCTGGAAATAAACCAGCTCAACGCTGGAGCAGCTGAAAATGAGCATTTAAAGTAAAAATCAGGAGGAAAAGGAACAACTGGAGTTCTTTTTGTGTCGTGTTGTGACTGAGAACAAATGAAAAGACCACAGAACTTGTCCAAGGGTCCCCTAATTAACATGGCAGCAAGTGGCACAATTCAGTCCTGAAGCCTTTTCTCATGTTAATTTTTTTTTACTCCTGAAGTATTTTTTTCATGTCTGGATGGTTTTTTCCAAGGAGCCTGGGATTATCCTGAGTGCCTCTCTTAGCGTGGCAGGTTCCTGTTGGCAGCTGTTTGGATGGTGCTAATCCACCTCAGCAGCTGCTTTATTATTTCAGGCTGTTCTGAGGGTTAAATTTATTCATTCGTCTGCTTTTGTTGTTATTTGTTGGACAATTAAAACTTCCAGAGAACGAGAACTCCTGGGATTATATCCTGGACACAACTGGAGAGTCCCTGCTTGGGAGGATTTGAAATTGCAGCCAGTCAGGAAACTCAAATTTTGAGAAAAGCAGTTTTTCATAGATTCAAACTTCTCATTACTCAGAGGGTCACCTTTAATTGTCCCAGACTCTTGTTAATGAGATTGGAATGAGACTCTTTCCAAGTCTCTCATTCTCTATTTGGGTAAAACTTGCAGCCCTCCTGCAGTGCCAGCTGTGGTTCTGCTGGAGCAGGGACCCTGCACAAGCGTGGAATTTTCCTCTGGAGCTCCAGGGCTGCTGGAGATGGGCCTGGAATTCCTCTGGGAATGCAGAGGAGGAGAAAGCTGCTCCTCTGGGAATGCAGTGGGCAAAGGCTGCTGGGGTGTCCCAAACCTCAGATTGTATCCGGGTAGGAATGTATGAAACCTCGGATTGTATCCAGGTAGGAATGTTTGAAACCGCAGATTGTATCCAGGTAGGAATGATTGAAACCTCGGATTGTATCCAGGTAGGAATGTTTGAAACCTCAGATTGTATCCGGGTAGGAATGTTTGAAACCTCAGATTGTATCCGGGTAGGAATGTTTGAAACCTCAGATTGTATCCAGGTAGGAATGTTTGAAACCTCAGATTGTATCCAGGTAGGAATGTTTGGCTCCTCCCCCTGGGTGGAGCATCTCCCCATGGGATTATGGGATTTTATCAGCCATGCAGGGACACTCAAACCCATGAACTGAAGATAATTAATAGTTAATGGTCTATTAACAGAAGATACTTAATAATTAATGGGCTATTGATAGAATATATCCTGGAGGGAGGATTGGGTGTGAAGAGATAAATAAAACTGCCCAATGAACAGAAGAGAACTTCCCCGCCTCTAACAGATTAAATAAAATACACATTTATTTTACAATCCAGGACACCTCACCACCCAACCACCTCCACAGGCCCTGAGCCTGAAAAACAAACATTCCTTGGAATTGTTCCCAAATAATTTGCCAAATAACTTGCCATAAGAGGAGTCCCTGTCCCTGAAGTGGCTCACACAGAGCCCTGAGGGATTTCGCAGGGGGTTTTCAAAACACGCCCAAAATCCCCGCAATTATCCCGATAATTATGCTGATAATTATCCCGAAATCCTCTCCCCCGTGTCAGGTCGCTGAGGGAAAGCTCAAATTTACTCTGCAGAGCTGTCAGGTGCTGGAATCTTTGTGGCACTCTCGGCCATCTGGGCTGCTGTAAATCTCCCAGCAGCACAATTCCCCATCGGGAAATTCTGATTATTGCTCAGCCCTCCCTGATGAGGCACCAGCACAGGCACAGCCCTCTGGGGAAGGTGAAGAGCAGGATCCTTGGGAAGATAAACACAACAAAACCCCTTCCCCCAGAGATAATTTAATCTTTCTTAATTGCTGATTGATTGGATGGACCCCCTAAAAAATGTGGCACCTTCACAGCCCTTCCCACCCCTCACTTTAATTTGCACTCTCCCAAATTTCAAACACATTCTCAAGGTGACTCCGTGGAATTTATTATTTTTTTTTCCCTCTTTTCCCTCTTCACACATGAGAAGCAGAGGAGTGATGGGAGGCCTGAAATGCAGCAAGTGCTAAACAGATTGGGATTTCTTTTTTGAAGCCATAATAGGGAAATGTTATTAGTGGGAAAATGAAATGCTTGACGTTGGCACTTTCTGGCAGCGCAGAGAAGATTTTGGTGGGGGAAGATTCTTTGCAAGGTATTAATGTCACCTAATCAGCTTCTGCAGGGAGACAGGGATGGCATAAATCCTCCCAGGACCTTCCAGCTGGGGAGTTCAAAGTGCTTTTCACACTGAAAAGTTCTGGGAAGTCTTTTGAAAAGCAAAGATTTCTGAGGGCAATCCTGAGTTTTCATGGAGCAGATGAGGGAAGTTGTTCCTCTTCAAGGCAGGATTTAGGGTAATGTTGAATTTTAGGGCTGTTCTGAGATCCTGAGTGAGCCCAGTGGGGTTTGGGTGATGAAATTCAGTGAGACGTTGATGGGATTTTAACGGAAATTAATCAGGGAATCCTGACCTGGGGGTTATCCTGAAAAATGGAGGGGAAAAGGGATGTTCCAGACCCAGCGACTGCTGGAATGTGTCTGTCTGGGGAGGTGGCACTGGGTCACACTGGGAGAGGCTCCGTCCTTCTCTGCAGCCATGGCACAGAGCCGAGAAATGGCACAGGAGGCTCAGGATGGTCCTGAAGGAAGGATTTGGGCAGGAAAGTCAGGATTTGGGCAGGATTCAGGTGTAATAGCTGAGCTGGAATAGTTGCCCCGACCAACAAAAAGATAATTAAGGAAAAACATTAATAAAAAAATGGTAAAGATGCTCATTTCAGACTAATAGTTGGTTATAATTAATACAATTTTAATGCTAAAAATAGGAATTTGGGGATCAAAATGAAGCAAATTAAGGAAAATTAGCCAAATTAACGTGGGGAGCGGTGTCTTGAGTGAGGATGGTGAATAAAATAAATAAACAGCCCTTAAACAGGGTTTTAGTGCAAGTTTTGGGGCTTTTGCAGCACAAACCACAACAGGAAACCCCAATTTCCTGAGGCCACCCTGTGGATCACAGGCCTGGGACAGAGAAGGATTGGAAAAAGAGGGAAGATTTTGCATTTGTAGGACTTTGATATCCTCAGGCAACTCCTTTTTGCTCCTGCCTGGAGTTGTTGGAACCAGGGAGTCTGGGGAGTCGTTTCCATGATTTTCTGAGCGATGTTTCCATGGGAGACAGACCCTGCACAGGTGAGGGAGCGGGGAAATCGCAGCCAGATGGGATTGGGAGGGAATGCAAATATCTCCATAACATCAAGAACTGGAGTGTTTGAGCACCTGGGAGATGATGGCAAAATAATAACCCATTTTCCAGGGAAAACAACTTTCATTTGCTTGGAGGCTGTGTCTGACTGGAGCAGGAATTGGAAAACCCAGCCTTGGAAAACTCGGTTCTATCTCCAGCCCATCAGTGCTGCTCAGCTCATTGCAATTCCCATTTTCCTGCTACAGCCCCCAGGTTCCTTCGTGTGGCACCTGAAGTGTAAAATTGTCATAATTTCTGCTTATTTTTGGAGTTCTGGGTCACTGCCTGCCCCCTTCTCCCTGAAAACCCTCAAGGAAAGATGTTAAAATTCTGACTCCAACAAAATTCCTGCTGTAAATATCAGCAGGTCTGAAGGATTCGCCTCTCCTTCCTAAGAGAGCTGGATAAATATAAATTTTGACATAGAAAAAGGAAACGTTTTCTTCCCTGTCTCAGGAGGTTTGATGAGTGCATTATGCTGCAGAGAGAGGATTTCCCATGGAATGCATTCCTGGGAAGCTCTGGATCACCAGGTGCTTCTGGTGGATGAAAGATTCCTTTCCTTTTCCTTTCCTTTCCTTTCCTTTCCTTTCCTTTCCTTTCCTTTCCTTTCCTTTCCTTTCCTTTCCTTTCCTTTCCTTTCCTTTCCTTTCCTTTCCTTTCCTTTCCTTTCCTTTCCTTTCCTTTCCTTTCCTTTCCTTTCCTTTCCTTTCCTTTCCTTTCCTTTCCTTTCCTTTCCTTTCCTTTCCTTTCCTTTCCTTTCCTTTCCTTTCCTTTCCTTTCCTTTCCTTTCCTTTCCTTTCCTTTCCTTTCCTTTCCTTTCCTTTCCTTTCCTTTCCTTTCCTTTCCTTTCCTTTCCTTTCCTTTCCTTTCCTTTCCTTTCCTTTCCTTTCCTTTCCTTTCCTTTCCTTTCCTTTCCTTTCCTTTCCTTTCCTTTCCTTTCCTTTCCTTTCCTTTCCTTTCCTTTCCTTTCCTTTCCTTTCCTTTCCTTTCCTTTCCTTCCCTTCCCTTTCCCTTTCCCTTTCCCTTTCCCTTTCCCTTTCCCTTTCCCTTTCCCTTTCCCTTTCCCTTTCCCTTTCCCTTTCCCTTTCCCTTTCCCTTTCCCTTTCCCTTTCCCTTTCCCTTTCCCTTTCCCTTTCCCTTTCCCTTTCCCTTTCCCTTTCCCTTTCCCTTTCCCTTTCCCTTTCCTTTCCTCCTGTGGTTGGACCTTGGTTGTGGAGATTCACCCAAGGGATAAAACAATCAGTTCTTCATTTCAGGAATAATGAGAAAATCTGGGAAACACCAGCTCCTTTTTCTGGATACAAAATTCCATCCATGCTCTGGCGTAGGAACTGAAAGATTATGAGGAGAATAATCCAAAATAGATGGAATTTTCCAGGGAGCAGGCAGAGGCATTGAAAGAGATGAGCATTAAGGAGCCAAACAGCAGCAAGGAAAGATAATTTTGAGCCATTATGCACCGGATTTTCCAAAGAGAAAAGTATCTCCAGGATAACAACCACTGAAAGCAAAGGGGGCTTGCGTGTTTTAAATCTTATCATTCCACCCTGGATTTTCAAAGGAGTTTAGCATGTGGAATGTTGATGAGAGCCTAGCAGAAAATGAAACGAGGTGGGGGGGGAAAAGGAAGTTATTTTTCCTCTCTCTGCTGAAAAGTTTTGATGAGAATGAAAAGCATTTCGGGTTTGGATTTCGGTTTGCTTAAATTTAGGGAAACACGGGGAGGAGCAGGGGATTGTAGAAGAAGAATTCTGAATAAAAAGGTTTGGAAGAGCAAAGGCATCAAGGGGTTTGTGCTTGGTGCCAGGGCAGGGCCCAGAGCCTTGACTGGGGCCACCATGAGAATATTGTATATTTGAATTAACCTCAATCACTTGGTTTTAAAATTTTAAATGTTTAATAGTAATAAAATGGTTATAAAAATAGCAATATAATTAGAGTAATAATAATTTGGACAATTTGGATTAGGACAATATGAGACAATAAAAAAAAAGAGTTAGGGACATCCAGGTGCCTCTTTCTGGGCAAAATAAGCCCGAAAAAGGACCCACGTTAACAGAGGATTAACCCTTAAAAACAACAGCCTGTTGCATATTCATACATTTCATCCATGATGCATAAATTCCATTCAAACACAGGATTCTGTCTGGGCAGTGTCAACTTCTTCCTCTGAATCCTGAAGCATCTTCAGGGTTGAGCAAGGCAAGAAGTTCATTTCTCCTGATAATGGAGCAATAAATTCTTTTTCTCTGAAAGATTTAGGTGTCCTGCGGCTGCTATCTCCCTGTGAGTCCTTTCTTTAGGAAAAAAGTATCTTACATAGCATAATTTCTATTTTAACATTTTTTATAACCTAAAACTAAATTTAACACACTACTTAAGGGAATTAATACAGCATCACTTTCTAACACAACACATATAATATTAATTTTAATATTTGCGAATAGCCAATCATAAAACAGGCATTTTTCACACCCCAAACCACCCCACTCTGCACGGCCAAGGAGCTGCTGGGAGCCATCCCAGGGATTTCATGGCAATGTGTTCCGCAGGGAAGGATCCCTGGCTGTGAGGAGCCTGCGAGGCTCGGCACACGTCAATATTTCAGCCAACAAGATTAACATTCCACAGTGCACATCCCCACAAGTACAGGCTGCACCTGAATAATAAAAAAATTTACAAAAAAAATAAGGCAAAACCATTCCCATCTGTACAAGTTTGCAAAGCGAGCATTGTGTCCCAATTATTCCAAAGAAAGAGGAAAGCGGCAAAAAAAAAAAAAAAAAAAAATTATCAGAACTTTGGCCTCCTGGTTATTAACATTCCTTGCTGAAATGTGAGCGGGATCATGTTAAAACTATTACATTAATATTCCCCAGAGAGCTCGGGCTGTAATTTTAGCTTCTCTTTCTCACTCTCCCTCGTTGTGCCCTGTGAGTCAACACCGGGAGGATGGCTGGCAATCAGCTCCCACAATTATCCTGGATTGGAATTGTTAACCGTGCCTTCCACTAATAGAACTGCAAATGAAAAGGATCCTTTGCGCTGGAATTTACTGGCTGATGGCTCCTGCAGAGGGCAAAGAGGACAAGTGGGATTTCCTCTGCTCCTCTGAGGGTGGGAAAGGAGGGGAGCAAAGAGCAAGGGGCCCCAAACCACAGCCAGGGGGACCAGGGGGCTCAGGGAGATCCAAATGGGACACAGAGGTTCTCCAGGCTGGGAAATTATTAAAATTTCGGAATTATTTGTGTTGGAAGGGACCTTAAACTCACCCAGTGCCACCTCCCACTGTTCCATGTGGATCCAACCGGGCCTCAGGGCACTGCCAGGGATCCAGACCCAAATGGGACACAGAGGTTCTGCAGTCTGGGCAATTGTTGGAATTCTGGAATTATTTGGGTTGGAAGGGGCCTTAAAAGTCACCCAGTGCCACCCCTGCCATGGGCAGGGACACCTCCCACTGTCCCTGGTGGCTCCAACCAGGCCTTGGGCAGTGCCAGGGATCCAGATCCAAATGGGACACAGAGGTTCTCCAGGTTGGGCAATTCTTGCAAGTCTGGAATGATTTGTGTTGGAAGGGGCCCTAAAAGTCACCCAGGGCCACCCCTGCCATGGGCAGGGACACCTCCCACTGTCCCAGGGTGCTCCAATCTGGCCTTGGGCACTGCCAAGGATCCAGGGGCAGCCACAGCTCCTCTGGGAATTCCATCCCAGCCCCTCTCCCAATATTTCTTCCCAAAATTCCATCCAAACCTGCCCATGGAATCCTGGAATGATTTGGGTTGGAGGAGACCTCAAAGCCCATCCAGTCCCACACCTCCCATTTTCCCAAGTGGCTCCAATCTGGCCTTGGACACTTCCAGGGATCCGCAGCTCCTCTGGGAATTCCATCCCAACCCCTCCTCACCCTGAGGTGAGAATTTATTCCCAAAATCTCATCTAAACATGGAACTGTGGAATGATTTGGGGTGGAGGAGACCTCAAAGCCCATCCAGCCCCACCATGGGTCCCACAATTTCCACAGATTCAGGTTGCTCCAGCCTGGTCTTGGGCACTTCCAGGGATTCACAGCTGCTCTGGGAATTCCATCCCAGCCCCTCTCCACCCTCAAACCAGGAACTCCTTCCCAATATCCCACCCATCGCTGCCCTCTGGCAGTGGGAATCAAATGAGACAGAAAATGGGTTCCCATTCCACTGGGGTGATCACTCCATCAGGCTACAGTGGACAGAGATCCATTCAAAGTTTTAAAAACACCTGCTGGGATAGAAAAAAACCTGCTTGAAAGGTGTGTCAGCTTTCCCTCATTTGTGTCAAATTAATTAATTTAATTAATTAAGCCATTCAGGTTTGATTGGGGCACCCAGAAAACAAAGGTGCCTCCCCTTCCCTCAGCACAAAAAATCTGCTCTGCATAAATAATGGAATTCATGCTGACTCCTCCTTTTTTGCCTCTCTGGGATTTCATTCCTGGCTGCTGCTCCTTTGGCTACTTGAAACTTTTTTTCAAATTTGGGTTTTAAAACTCTCTTTGCTACTATTTGCTTCCTCAGGAGTTATGTACACAGGATAAGCTGCTCACTCCTTTGCAGTGGCATAAATAGACTGAGGATTTAAAATCTCGTTCTCAAGGTGGTTTATTCCAAGCCTACCACTCTTTTTTTTTGGCTGTTTTGCTGAATTCACCCCAATTTCCAAACCCCTGTGTGGATTGCAGCACAAAGCTGGACATCTCAGCCGTGTAATTCTGGGTCTCCAAACAGGTGTAAAGGTCGAGGAGCAGCTCAGGATTTATATTTCACACCCCGTTTTCTCCTCAGATAAACCCATTCCCTGTTCCTGCCTGTGCCACTGCAATTCCTCCCTGCTTTTTTTTCAGGAAGCTGCCGTGCGAAATCCTTGACAAAATAACCCAATATTGGCTTTTCTTGTCCAGTGCTTTGACCATTCCAAAGGAAAATCCCTCTGTGGGACCTCGCAGGGTCTCAGGGATTTGTTTTATTTATGGGAGTAATTTGTCTCTAACGAGAGCTCTGCCTTCCAGTTCAGGAAGGAGCCAAACGAGCCCAAAGACCCGGATTTCTGCAGTGAGTCAAGAATTGATTTCAAATATTCTTTCAACATCCAAGAATGTTTATTTTTTGCAGGAGGATGAGTCAATACCGTCAGCTGATGTGCAGGGAAGGGGAAAAGAAAGGAAAAAAAAAGGAGAGGAGGCCCAAATGGCTGAATGGATAATGGACTTTCTGCCTGAGTGATAATGACTTTAAACCTGCCCTGATCCCAGTGGCCAGAATTCATTCCCAGCAGCAGCTGGGAATGGTTTGTAGGGAAGTTTTTAGGGCTGGTTTTTAGGGAAGTTAAACAATATCCATCCCAAACTCCAGCTCCGTCAGCACCACACGAGCCCAGTTTTGGGCTCTAACCTCAACACAAGCACAGTTTTGGGCTCGAACCTCAACTTTTCCACACCCTCCAAAGCTGCCCTTCCTTCCTTTCTTCTGCTCCTTGGTGAAATTCACAGTTTTGGGCTCTAACCTCAACACAAGCACAGTTTTGGGCTCTAACCTCACTTTTTCCACACCTGCAGACCCAATAAACCCTCCAAAGCTGCCCTTCCCTCCTTTCTTCTACTTCTTGGTGAGATTCACCGCACGAGCCCAGTTTTGGGTCCTAACCTCAACTTTTCCACACCTTCAGACCCAAAACACCCTCCAAACCTTCCCCTCCCTCCTTTCTTCTGCTTTTTGGTGAAATTCACCACACAAGCCCAGTTTTGTGTTCTAACATCACTTTTTCCACACCCTCCACACCCGCCCTTCCCTCCTCTCTTCCGCTCCTTGGCGCAATTCATCCGCCCCACCGAAATCTGACGGATTTAATTGGTTTGGAACGGAGAGTTGTGGTGTGGGCAGAGTTCTGGTCACTGAGCGAGTTCCTCAGCATGCACCAAACATCCCCCAGGGTTTAGTTTGAAGTTCATGCTTAAATACCTGGCAGATGGAGGCAGCCAGGTCAAGCAGATGCCGGACTCGGGGCCCCTTGTGGGACTCGTGGAGCTCATCCAGGCTGAAAGGAAACGTTTTGCAGGGCAAGTGGTGAAAGCCCCAGGGTGCTGTCAGGGTTCAGGAGGTTCATCTGGGTTGTTTTCTGTGCTAAAAAAAGGGCATTGCTTGCACTGCTCATTGCTCTAATACAAATCTTTCCAGGCAGAGGGATGGAAATGGGGGTTGGATGGGGCTGGGGAGATGGGCAGAGGTGATTTGCTGTCCTTAGAGCCAGGGATTCAAGGGAAAAGTCAGGAAAGGCTCTGCCTGGTGTTGTCAAAATTCATTATTTACCAATCCTTTCTATCAGGATTAATAGTCAAACACAGGACAGCTCCTGCCTGATCCCTGGTGGATTTTTGTGATGGTGTTCACAGGGGTCTGAGGATGAGGGAAGAGACGACAATCTGACTCCATGTTTCAGAAGGCTGATTTATTATTTTATGATATATATTACATTAAAACTATACTAAAAGAAGAGAAGAAAGGATTTCATCTGAAGGTCAGCTAAGAATAGAAAAAGAAGGAATGATAACAAAGGCTTGTGGCTTGGACAGCTGGGCTGTGATTGGCCATTAATTAGAAACAATCAACATGGGCCAATCCCAGATGCACCTGTTGCATTCCACAGCAGCAGATAACCATTGTTTACATTTTGTTCCTGAGGCCTCTCAGCTTCTCAGGAGGAAAAAAATCCTAAGGAAAGGATTTTTCATAAAATCCTTTCCTTTGCATAAAATCCAGATTCTGCCCCCTCCAGTGAAACAGTGAAATCAGGGACATTCAGCCGCATTTCAGTGTCACAGCACTTTGAGCTTTGTATGGTGGGATGCTTTTAAAACACACCTTTCTTATGGCATTTAAAATGTCATTTTTGTCCAACGAGGGGCAGAAACCAAGAGAGGGAAAAACATTCCCAGGTGATCCCAAAATTTTGGAGCCTGGTTTTCAGCCCAGCCTCTTTTTGTCCTGACATCCAGGTGGAACAAGGGCGTGGAGCTCTCAGTGATGAGATGGCAATTTAAGACACTGAATTAATTCCAGACAAACTCCTTAATTTCAAAGAAAAGTGATCATTTTGCAGAGAATTCCAAGGATTGTGGTAATTTGGTGAAAGGAATGAGGAATCCTGCCCAAAATCCAACAACCCAGCAGTTGAGAACCTCCAGGTTTGGTTGAGCTTCCAACGCGAACTTTGTAAGCAGGATAAGAACCCTAATGAAGAATAGTCCCTAAATCCTGGAGTAAAAGGGGGAAAGGGATTTATGGGGGGGAAATTACAGGAAATAGGTTGGAAATAACCAACTCAGCTGCAATAAAAAGTGAGGGGAAGGGGCGGAATCCCCTGCAAAGAGAAGCAGAGCTCAAGCGCCTCATCAAAACCAACGGCCAATTATGAGGTTGGAACAAATGAGGATAAAACAGCGGATCTTGAAACTGCTCCAAAGGCAGGCAGAGGAGCCTGATGCTTTCCATAATTGATTTCAAGGCTCGGATGGGGAATTCTGTGAATTAGAGGAACATCAATTGTGCTGTTTCCTTAATAATTTAGACGAGCTGCTCCTTTGATGAGCACGTTCCCAGCAGCTGTGGCAACAGCTCTGAGGGCAAACACAGGCTGGGGGAGAGGCCTGACACCAGGAGGGAAAGGTTGCGCTTTTTGCAGGAGTTTTGGGAGGAAATCAAAGGAAAATTCAAGGGTTCGGAGTCCATTATTTGGTCGTTTGTGTGCAGATGGTTCCTCAATTATTTTATGGCTTCTTGGACCTGCAGGAGACGCACACGGATTCGGGATCCAGCTGGGCATTGCCAATAACATCCACCTTTCCCTGATGAATCTCAAAGTATTTCACAACAAAAGCAGGGCTGTTTTCCTTGCCTAAAAAAACAAAACAAAACAAAACCACATTGCGGCATGGATTGATTTGATTTTAGCCGCAAACATCAAATGTCCCTCCTTGGCCAAAAAACACCTACTCCTAATTTGTGGCGATGATTTAATTTATCTCTTAAAGCAGCACAAAAATGACTGGTTTCCCCATAAAGTGATAAATTCAGATGACAACACCCTGAGAATATGTGAGCAGGCGATACCAGGGATGTGCTTAATTGAAACATTGGTGCCAGCAGTTGGATATTTCAAATATTTAGTCCCAAAATAGCCATTTTCAGAGCTGTATTTATTAAAAGCACAGGTTTAAGGCCTAAATTTTTATACCCCTCTTTGCTGTAATTCGGGAGCAGCTGACACACAAGGGTGTCAAAAGAATTGACAGTTACAGATATCCCCAAATTCCAAACTCCAAGTGTCTCATTTCTGGAAGAATTGGAAACTTTAGGGCCAATTGTAAAATCCCAGATTTTCAGACGTCTTGCTGAACAAAAGTTCAGAATTTCAAGTTTGGGGTGAGTCAGTTTGGGGTTCTTATTTTCATGTTTTCTTTTTCAATAAAACAGAAGCTCTGAGAAAAAAAGCAAAAAAATTGAGTTTTTATCAGACAACATTGCAGAATATGAAACCCATCCATACTGTGGCCAGCGCTTCTAATTGTGCTGGATTTTCCAATAAATTATTTCACAAATTAACCAAAAAAAAACCCCAAAACAACCCAAATCCTTTGGCTATCACCCCCTGCAACCCAGCTCAATATCCAGCCTCTCGTTGCCATAGCTGCAGCTCAGGAAAATGCATTTTTCTCCCAGATTTATAAACAGACACTGCAACAGTGGAGCTCACACAAAATCCAGTGGATCCCAGCAGGTCACAAATGTCCTGGATGCCCCAGGTGACAAATGAAGATTTACAAGCCATGAGAGTTTAAGTAAAATGATAGTGAATTTTGGGTGAAAAAGTAGAATTTTGGGGGTTTTAGAATGGGGGTTCAGAAGCCAAGATGGAGGGATTTGGGTGTGGGAAAGTTTAGTTTATCTGGTGGTCTCCCTCTGACCAGAATGTCAGCAACCACAGTTTGGGATGGGTTTTAAACTTTTCCCCTCACTTTTTGTGCTGGCCTCAATTTTAGCCATCCCAGAAATGCTGGAGGAGGTCATGGATGGTGAACTTGGATCGCCAGGCTTTGAGGTTCAGGAGGACACAGTCATTATTTTAAGTTTATATTTTTAATTATTTCAATTTTTATTTTTAATTGTTTTAAATTTTTGTGTAAATAGAGCTCTTCCCTGTGAACAAAAGGGATGGACTGGGACACAGTCATTATTTTAATTTTTTTATTTTTAAATGTTTTAAATTTTTTGTGCAAATAGAGCTCTTCCCTGTGAACAAAAGGGATGGACTGGGACACAGTCATTATTTTAATTTTTTTATTTTTAAATGTTTTAAATTTTTTGTGCAAATAGAGCTCTTCCCTGTGAACAAAAGGGATGGAGAGGGACACAGTCAATATTTTAATTTTTAATTTTTAAATGTTATAAATTTTTTGTGCAAATAGAGCTCTTCCCTGTGAACAAAAGGGATGGAGAGGGACACAGTCATTATTTTAGTTTTTAATTTTTAAATGTTTTAAATTTTTTGTGTAAATAGAGCTCTTCCCTGTGAACAAAAGGGATGGAGAGGGACACAGTCATTATTTTAATTTTTTTATTTTTTAATATTTTAATTTTTTTGTGTAAATAGAGCTCTTCCCTGTGAACAAAAGGGATGGACTGGGACACAGTCATTATTTTAAGTTTATATTTTTAAATGTTTTAAATTTTTTGTGTAAATAGAGCTCTTCCCTGTGAACAAAAGGGATGGACTGGGACACAGTCATTATTTTAAGTTTATATTTTTAAATGTTTTAAATTTTTTGTGTAAATAGAGCTCTTCCCTGTGAACAAAAGGGTTGGACAATGACACAGAAAGCAGCAATAACTCATCAGGATCAGCCCCACGTTCCCCAGGAGGATGAACCCTGGATAATCTGATCTGCCAGGAGTGCAGAGCAGCTCCCACTCACTGCAGGAGCTTTGGGAATTCTGCATTTCCAGGCTGAAACCTCCAGAAAGCCTTTGCTGCTCCAGCAGGTTTGTTCCTATGGAAGCAAATGGGTAAATGGTGGAAAAACCCCAAATGGCATTTTTAATTTAGTTGATAGAAGGGAATTAAATAGTCGAAAACCTTTCCAAAGTGTGTTTTTTGCTCTGGAGTTGTCTCAGGAGAACTGAGACGAGGATTTTAAAGATACAAGTGCTCACAAATTGGGGGTACGATTTTCTTATTAATTCAAACACAGATTCCCTTCCTCACACCCCATTTTTTTGCATCCTTTGCTCCACAGAACTCCCAGAGAAGTTTGTTTTTCAAAAGAATCCAGTTCAGACACAGGATCACATTTTATTTGTGGTGTTTTGCCCTCTCCCAGGCCAGGAATGATGCTGAGGTTGGAGCAGGACGGACAAACAGGAGGCACAGGGTGAAGGAGCCATCACTCCCTTTAATCCTCATCAGATCCCACTGATTCATTTATTAATATTATATATTAATATTATATTTATATTATAGATTATATAAAATTATATATTAATACTATATTAATAATATATTTTAATTTATTAAATATATATTATTATATATAATGTATTATATATTAATAAAATGTAATGTAATGTAATACAATACAATATAATATAATATAATATAATATAATATAATATAATATAATATAATATATATTATATTATATAGTATATGTTATGTATAATATAATATATATTATATAGTATGTGTTATATGTTATATATTATATATTATATAGTATATAGTATATGTTATATATAATATATATAATATATAATATATAATATATAATATATAATATATTATATATTATATATTATATATTATATATTATATATTATATTATATATTATATATTACATATTATATAATATATTATCTATTATCTATTATCTATTAATATTATAATTAATTAATTAATTAATTAATTAATATTATAGATTTAAAATAGCCTTCCCATGATGTGAATTTGCTTTCTTTTCATGGAGGACATAAAAATAAATACTTACCAAAAGCTAGTTAACAGCTATATATTTTACATGAAGTAAAGTATAAATCTGAATTCATAACAGCTTTTTAAGCAAACAGAAAAAAGCCAATTTTTATATAACTAAAATGCTCTGGGAGAAGGATCAGACCCCACTGATCCCCCTTGTTTTCTTTCCCCCTCTTTTTAAAAAATTAATGAGCCATAAGGCCAAGGCTGATAATGAGCTGTTTATTGGCAGGATCACGGGTTGAGGGTGGAATCTGTTGGTGTTGTTAAAGAAAAACATTTCTATTCTGGAGCATCATAAAATGCTGGGCTTCGACAGCACCTTTTGTGTGGTCAGGGATGGATTTATCAACAGGCTGTGCTCTGGATCTTCTAAACAACAGGTTGATTTATTTAGGCTTAGGCTTGGTTCAGTTTCAGCCCTGCCTTGTGCTTTATTTTTGGGCAAGCTCAGAAAAAAATCTCAGAAAAAAAATCCGTGTTTGTTGTTCCCAGGAGCTGGTGATTTCTGATTTAACTCTTCACCAACTCCTGGTTTTTGCTGGGGATTAATTTCTGTTTATAATAAACATGTCATCACTTAAGTGGATGAAAAAGTTGCTGCTGGCATTAAGCTCCAGGAATCGAGGGTGAGGGGCAGAATAACCTCAATCCAGCTCAGAAATGACAAATTAAGAACCAATATTAGCAAAGAGAACTCTTTAATGCCTGCGTGGCAGCTCTTAGTGAAATTGTGATGCAAATCTGATGGCGGAATCCAGCACAATGTTATTTATGTGCAGAAACAGAGCTCAATTTCATCTGCACAGGAGGGGTGAGGTTGTTTTCCTCAATTTTTCCTGAATTTCTCCTGTTGATGTCTCAGTTTGCAGGGGGAGAACTCAAACCAGCTCTTTGCTCACCTGTGATGTGAGATTTGCACCAGTGCTGTGAGATGTGAGATTTGCACCAGGGATTTACACCTGCCAGAATAAACAAAACCCAGGGAAGTTCCAGAATAAAGAATTTTCCTTCCATAAACTGAAATCCTGCGAGATTTAAAGGATGGAACATTTCAGAATGGGAGACTCAGTGACAGACGGAGGCTTTGGGGCAGCTCCTCCTTTAGTCCAGGCCATGTTTGTGCCAAAAATTCAGAGTTCCAGGAGAGTTTTTCAAAAGCATATTTGAACAAAATAGCAGTGTGCCTTGCAGTGTGTTAATTTAATGCCAGCCTTTTAATTTCTGCTGTGAGTGGAAGCTCAAAGTGTTATCTCCTGGTTCTGGAAAGGAGAGCAGAAGAATGTTGAATGTCTCTCAGCTGCTCTCTCCCAAACTCCAAACCTGCTGCAGCTCTGCAGTGACACAGAAAGGAGCTGCTTTCATTAGGCTCTGATATTGTCATAACGAGGTGCTGCTGATTCATGGGGATAATTACATTGTTCTTTCAGCCTTTTGTGTGGCAGAGAGAGCACAGAGCTGGAAACGCCTGGAATAACCTCCAGGAGTGCTCTGAATTGTCTGTCTGTCCTCTGGGGACAAGGTGGCACTTCCCAGGGCACACACAGCATATGTGTGCCCTGATTTATTAAGATTTTCTAAACCTTTTCACGTTTACATTCTTGTGATGAACTTTCTCACACACTTTCTGTAAATAACTCATTGTTTTGCATTCTTTTATAGAAGAGGAGAAATTTGATGGACTGTTGGTTTGTCCAGTGTCATGGGAGAGGTGGCACTGTCACTTTTGGAAATCTATAAATGCTGGAGTCAAAATTAAACTTCTCTTTTCTACCTTGTAAAATTCCCAGAGTTCTGGGAATTCCAGAGAGTGCAAACAGGGGCAGAGCTCTGGGAATTCCAGGAGGTGGAAGCATGGACAGAGCTCTGGGAATTCCAGGAGGATGCAAACATGGGGCAGAGTTCTGGGAATTTCAGGGGCTGGAAACATGGACAGATCTCTGGAAATTACAGGAGAAGGAAGCACAGGCAAAGCTCTGTGAATCACAGAGGGTGGAAGCATGAACAGAGCTCTCTGAATTCCAGGAGGATGCAAACACAAAGCTCTGTGAATTCCAAAAGATTGGAAATATGGACAGAGCTCTGTGAATTCCAGGGGCTGGAAGCACAGACAGAGCCCTGTGAATTCCAGAGGCTGGAAGAACAGACAGAGCCCTGTGAATTCCAGGAGATGCAAACACCGTGAATTCCAGGGGCTGAAGATACGGACAGAGCCCTGTGAATTCCAGAGGCTGAAGATATGGACAGAGCCCTGTGAATTCCAGGGGCTGGAAGCACAGACAGAGCCCTGTGAATTCCAGGGGCTGGAAGCACAGACAGAGCCCTGTGGATTCCAGCAGGGCTCTGTGAATTCCAGGAGGTGCAAACACAGGCAGAGCCCTGTGAATTCCAGAGTCTGGAAGCACAGGCAAAGCTCTGAATTCCGGAGTCTGGAAGCAGAGCCAGCCCGTGGTTTCCATGCCCAGAGGGCTCCCCTGGAGCTGGAGCAGGGATGGAGCAGGGATGGAGCAGGGATGGAGCAGGGATGGAGCAGGGATGGAGCAGGGATGGAGCAGGGATGGAGCAGGGATGGAGGCCGCTGGCACCGCAGGCCCTCAGCAGCAGCAGCTCCGGTGCCAGAGGCCGGGGCACGAGGCCTCCCCTGGAAACGCCGGGCCTCAACCTTGGCAACCACATCCATAATTCAAGGGCTGGCACGGCTGGGCCTCGGCGAAATGTGAACAGCAGGGTCAGCCCTGCAACTGAGACACTCGGCCCTGGAATTGAGATACTCAGCCCTGGAAGAGAGAGTTCGGCTCCAGAATTCAGGATTTCAGCTCCAGAATTGAGGATTTCAACCCCGGAATTGAGGATTTCAGCTCCGGAACTGAGGATTTCCAGCCCTGGGATTCAGGATTTCAGCTCCAGAATTGAGGATTTCAGCCCTGGAATTGAGGATTTTGGTCCTGGAAGTGAGCCCCATGAGCCCTGGAATTGAATATTTCAGCCCTGGGATTGAGACACTCAGCCCTGGAATTGAGGATTTCAGCTCCAGGATTCAGGATTTCAGCTCCAGAAGTGAGGATTTACACCCTAGAATTGAGACACTCAGCCCTGGAATTGAGACACTCAGCCCTGGAAGAGAGATTTCAGCCCTGGAATTGAGGATTTCCACTCCAAAATTGAGAGATTTCAGCCCTGGGATTGAGCCCCTCAGGTCTGGAATTCAGCCTCTGTCCTGGAATTGAGAACCTCTGCTCTAGAATTGAGTATTTCATCCCTGGAACTGAATATTTCAACCCTGGCATTGAGCCCCTCAAACCTGGCTTGGCCCTGATTGGCCAATAAGTCAAAACAATTCCCAGAAATCAATGAGACAATCAGCTGTTGGATAAACAATCTCCAAAGCAGCAAAACACAGGAGAATCAAATGAGAAAATTATTGTTTTAATTTTTCTCTGAGGCTTCTCAGCTTCCCTGGAGAAAATCCTGGGCAGAGAGGATTTTTCCAGAAAATGTGACTGTGGCACCACCTGAGTGAAATTTGTGGTGATTCAGCAACTGCTCACGTGGAGTTGAGCTGTACTCCAGGTTGGGAATTACTACATCCCTCCTACTCCTGCACCAGAGCTGCAGGTAGTTTAGAAAACAACCATTAGCGCTCGTATTTATCTAAATATACATTTGTCTCTCGTAAAACCCTTTCATGAGGGGCCAAGTGCTGCTTCCCCAAGACTTTGTTCTCCAGAACCTGCTTGCACAAATCACCATAATGCCCCAAACATGCTGCAAACACAAACGAGATTGATATGAAAGAGTTCAGTGAGCAGCACTTGGAACGGGGTCCGTAATGGGCTTTTTAATTAAATGAATTTAGTCATTTCATCGAGGCAGTTCTCATTACTGGGCCAATATTGAGCTGACCATTTCCTTCTAATTGCATTGTGTTTTCTCTCCGAGAGGCTCTGGTTTGGGGTTGATTTGAATGGATTGATGTGTGATTGTGTCCTGACACCTGGTGCACGCCGAGGAGGTGAAGCAGCTCTGATTTCCTAAATGAAGCTGTTCAATATTCCGGGGAGCTCAGGAGAGTTATTCACTGCAGCCTGCCCTGGCTGGCCACATCCACACTGCCCTGCTGCAGTGTTTATATAACTCCACATATTTACATTTCCTTGCCCAGCAGAGTGAATTTTATTAAATCCTTTGTTTTCCCACTCGAAAGATGAGATCTGTTCTCTGGTGCGTGTGGGAGACTTCAAGGGGATGGGGATTCCCTACCAGAACTCGGAAAAAATTTTCCTTCTTTCCCCACTTTCCCACATATTTTTTCTTTGACTGATTTAACAGAATCATAATTCTCAGAAAATTGTTTTTCCTTCTTTTTCCAGACTCCTTCTGTCCTATTTCTTAATATTCAAAGAGAAATATTGATTGTCCTTGGATCAAACCTGTGAAACAGCCAAGGAGTGACCTGGAAAAGAGGATAAACTCTTGGGAGACTGGGAATGTTTGAGGAACTCTGATTTCAGCACCCCAAACAATGCAAATAATAATAATAATAAAAATAATAATGAAAAAATAATGAAAATAATAATAATGAAAATAGTAATAATAATTATAATAATTATTATTTTTATTATGAGTTCTTTAACTCATAAGTTATTTAACTCATTACTCTAAATAATAATAATAATAATAATAATAATAATAATAATAATAATAATGAGTTTTCTCCTGCAGCCCCTTCCCTTTCACAAGGAAATTAAATATTTCCGTCCCTTTCCATCTTCTTTGCTGCTCTGCTTTAATGGGGAATCTCACTTTGGAAATTCAGTGGGAGCAGCGCACAGAGTTCTTGCTGAAGCTTGAATTTCTTTTTTTTTTTTCACCCAAAGATAGTGGTGTTATCAACTCACCAGGGTCAAGCTTACTGTAATCCTCTGCTCCAAGATCCCATTCGAGCAAAACTCTTTTACCAAAGTTAATGGAACGTTTTGTGAGGGTTTTAATCCTGTTTTGAGGAGGAGGGCTCTGATCCCAGGCACCAAATCACTGCAGGGGCTGGGAGCAGGTCTTGGAACGTTGGTTCCATCTGGATTTTGGGTGGTTTTGTTGTCAGGAGTCAAACACAATCGGCCTCCAGAGGGTGAGGGCTTCAAACAGTTAAAGCTCTGCTTTACCCACACAGCTGCACAAGTGCTTTGATAGGAGCAGCTAAAAATGTCAAAGCACAATTTAAAAATGTTAATTAAGTTTCAATCTTTGTGGACAACATTGTTAATCACAGTAAGTGAGTAAAGCAGCAACCCTTGGGTGTTCTCACTGTCACTTCCTATTGAGCAGCAGCTCGTTCCCACTCCTGTCACTTCAGCTTACTCCAGTCTGCCCAGTAAAAATCCCTTTATACTGGTTTGGTAGCCAGGAAATTCTGTGAAATGCTCAGCAGCAGTTGGGAAGTTTAATCTTCATCATTTTCCCCTTTTTTGTTCTGAGTTTGGATCATCGCTGTGGCCCTGGGGGTGTCTGTGGAGGTTCAGAGTTTTACACAAGGAGCTGCTCTGGAGGAGGGGTCGTGGTGCTGATCCAGGGATGAGCTCAGCTCTGGGGCTGGGCATGGCTGAGGAGCTGGGGCAGGGGCACCGGTGGCATCAAACTGGGCAGGGGGACACTGGTGACACTCAGATTGGACACTGATGTCAGATCAGACATGTGGGCACTGTTTTTTTCTCAGATTGAGCAGGTGGGCACTGGTGTCACTCAGGTTGGGAACTGGTGTCACTCAGGTTGGGTAGATGGTCACTAGTTTATCTCAGGTTGGGCACTGGTGGCACTCAGGTTGGACAGGTGGGTACTGGTGTCACCTCCTTCCTGCACGGGTTTGCCATCCTGTCCTCAGATAATTTTCCCATTTCTTTCCATACCCTCATGTATTGGGATAATTTTTCCATCCCCTCATGAATGGGGATCATTTTCCAGATTTAGATCCAGATCCAATCCAGATTTAGATCCAGATCCAGACTCAGATCCAGATTTAGATCCATATTTAGATCCAGATTCAATCCAGATTTAGATCCAGATCCAGACTCAGATCCAGATTTAGATCCATATTTAGATCCAGATCCAGACTCAGATCCAGATTTAGATCCAGATTTAGATTCAGATCCACATTCAGAGTCACATTCAGATCCACATCCAGATCCAGATTTAGATCCAGGTTTAGATTCAGATCCACATTCAGAGTCACATTCAGATCCACATTCAGATCCAGATCCAAATTTAGATCCCAATTTAGATCCAGACCCAAATTCAGATCCATATTTAGATCCAGATCCGGATTTAGATCCAGATTTGGATCCCAATTTAGATCCAGATCCAGAT
The DNA here is from genome assembly GCF_027887145.1 of Ammospiza caudacuta. Lineage (NCBI taxonomy): Eukaryota > Metazoa > Chordata > Aves > Passeriformes > Passerellidae > Ammospiza > Ammospiza caudacuta. The sequence goes on from NC_080618.1 coordinate 6,479,566, forward strand.
TTGGATTCAGATTCAGATCCACGTGCAGAGTCACATTCTGATCCAGATTTAGATCCAGATCCACATTCAGATCCAGATTTAGATCCAGATCCACATTCAGATCCAGATTCAGACCCACATTCCGATCCAGTGGGACCAAAGCTGCGGTGAGCCCTGGAACCTGCTGCTCCCCTGGGTTACCCAGGAAATTCATTATAAAAATCTCTTCTTGCAACTTTTTGCTTTCCTCTTCTGAGAGCAAGTTGTTGAAAGCTGTCTGGACAGGGGCCTTTAATTAACAATTTTTTGCCTCAATCAACTGCCTTCCACATCTGGGAGCTCCGAGGTGAATCAGCTTTAATTAAATGTTCTCCACACTTCCAGAAGATGCCAAAGCATCCTGGTGCAGATATTGAAGATGGGATTTCCAAAATCCCACTTGGCTGATCTCCTCTGCCTGCAGTTGACAATTCTCAGTGGTCTGGATGTTGTTTGTTGATCTTGCTCTAAATTAAATTGCTGCCCCATGTGATGCTCAGGCAAATGGGCAGGGAGGGAGCTCAAAAATCCCAATTCTGATCCTTCTCACCCACTCCTTTCTTCTCTTTATACAATCATTATTCAGTGAATTGAAAGAAAAAAGAAAATACAGACTCGGGGAGAGCAAACAGGGAATTCCTCACAGCTTCTGAAAGTGCAGAATTAAGAAAAAAAATACAAAATGCAGAGCTGGTAAATTCTGAGCCAGAAGTCAAAGGCTTCATGCAGATGCTACAACAAAGTTAAAGGATCTTTTATAGGAATCAAATGGAACAATTCCTTTGTGATGTTTCTGTTCACCAGTGAGGGTGGGAAGAGGGTTCCCTTCAGGCCATGGCCTTCCCCTTCTCTCTATAAAGGTCCCTGGGTGGGAAATAAATGAGATTTTTGGCCTAACCAGAAATTTTAAGCACAGTGGGTGCTTCAGAAAGTGGTGTTTCATCCATTTGGAGCTTTCAGTGCCTGGAATTACCCCGTAGCAGGCAGTGGGTGGTGCAAGAAAATAAAGCCGTTTGCTTTGTGCTTCTGATTGGGCGGAAACGCAAATAATGTGGTGCTGAGAACACTCCAAACTGCATTGAAATGAAGTTGTTTGGTATGAAACGCTGAAATTATGGGGAGCGAAACCTCAAAGGTTTTGTTACGGTGTTCAAAAGCCACAAAGGAAGTGGGGTGAGGGATTAAAATCAAGAGACGAGGCGCCAGATAATGCGGGAGGGTCTGCTCAGAGCTGGATGTTCTCCATCACCCCCTTGACCAGAATTACTGAAAACACAACAAAAATAGGGCTGGGGAAAAGCTGAACTCCTCTGGGGAGCTCAAAACCCGCAGGGATGCAGTGGAGGAGCCAAAGCTGTGTCTGGGGGAATTCAAAGCAGCCCTTGGGGATGGAGGGAGAGATGTTCCTCTCTGTCCTGCATTCCAGCCCCTGGTGATGGATAAGGAGAGCTGGGATCTGGTGAAAACTTCTGAAAATCAGGTTTGTGGAGCAGGGAGGTGTGACGGTGTTCACAGGGGTCCCAGGATGAGGGAAGAGACGAGGATCTGACTCCATGTTTCAGAAGGCTTGATTTATTATTTTATGATATATATTACATTAAAACTGTACTAAAAGAATAGAAGAAAGGATTTCATCAGAAGGCTGGCTAAGAATAGAAAAAGAAAGGATGAATAACAGAGGTTTGCGTCTCTGACAGAGGGTCTGAGTCAGCCAGACTGTGATTGGCCATTAATTAGAAACATCCAAGATGGGCCAATCCCAGATGCACCTGTTGCATTCCACAGCAGCAGATAATCAATGTTGACATTTTGTTCCTGAGGCCTCTCAGCTTCTCAGGAGGAAAAATCCTAATTAAAAGATTTTTCACAAAATGTGTCTGTGACAGGGAGGACTTGGCCAAACTGGCACCTCCTCCAGGCTCCTCCTGGGGGCTTTTATTGGGTTTTCCCCAACCTAAATTGCTTTTTGTGACAGAATTCTGAATGGTTTGGGTTGGAAGGACCTTAAGGCTCGCCCAATTCCACCCCTACCATGGGCAGGAACACCTTCCTCTATCCCAGGGTGCTCCAAAGCCTGTCCAGCCTGGTCTTGGACACTTGCAGGGATCCAGGGGCAGTCACGGCAAAATGGGCAAAATGATGTGAAAGAACTAGTAGGAATGGAAATTATATTTCTAATATTATATATATATATATATATATATATATATATATATATATATATATATATATATATATATGTATTTATATATTTTTATATATATATTTTTATATATTTTAATATATATAAAATATATATATATATACACACACACACACATATATATACATATATACATATATATATATTTCTAATAAATGTAATTCATTAGAATATATATATTCTGATAAATATAATTTGTTAGAAATATAATATAATCTATTATTTGCTTTCTATTATATTAATATAATATAAAATAATGTATATCATTTCTATAATATTAAACATTATATTTCTAATATTATATATAAATACACATATACACATAGATATACACACATATATAAACACATACATATGTATATACATATATATATATGTATACATATGTATATACATATATATACATATATATATACACACATATATATACGTATATATACAATATATAATTTTAAATAATATATTAATATATATAATAATTCTAATTATAACTGTATTATTATGGAATTATAATGCCTAGGACTGATGCTTTCTTGCAGCTCCTGGCAGCCTGCCTTGATTTAGGGCGCACCCACCCTGCTGGTGGGACCATCCCCCACAGTTTCTGCTGCAGAAGCCCCACCTTTGCAGGATCTTTAAGGACTGAGCACAAACATCACCCTGGTTTTGTCCTTTACAACACAGAGCTCCCTAAATTGTGGCTCATGGAGAACTGGCTGCTCCCACCAGATCAGCTGCTCCTCCCTGTTCTCCCCACCACCACCACCACATCCACTGGGTTTATCTCAGATGTTTTCTAAGTTCTCTGTCACCTGATCATCCACAGAAGGAGGCTGTGAAAGGAGAGAAGGAACAGAATTATCCCCAGTGAGGCCACAGCCAGGTCCAGGAGGGGAAACTTCCCACTAAGGGTGTGCATTGTGCCTAGAAAAATTACTGAAATCTTCTTCTAATCCTCCTCAAAGCTCAATCTCTTAATCTTTCTGACAGTGGAACTGACTAATCACCTGAATAGGATTTAAAGCCGCCGAGACACTGACAAGGTTTTAAGCTGGGAATAATTTGCAGGGGTTTTGTTTGGTTTGGCTGCTCTTAATTGTCCAGCAAAGCTTCCCTTTCTCATTTCTTGATTTATCTTTTCTTCCCCCTGGAAGCAGAAATTAGAAAGGCAAAAAAGCTGTTGTGGTGTTAATTACAAGTGCAACAGCTGGAAAACTGTTTAGGAGATAAAAATCACTCCAGACTTCGTGATCATGTGGATTTTTGAGGGCTGTTTTTAGCTAGTTTTAGTTAGTTTTGCATAACAAATACAAGTCTGGAACCTCAGGCTACTGCACTTGAGTCTCCTTCCCCATTTGGGAAAAGAGTTTCCTGCTTGTAACACATTTAATCTCTTCCTTAGGAGATGATGAATTTTGAATTGTCATTGTATTTTTTTTTCTTCCTGGGTTTGGTTTTTTCCCTTTTCTCAGCAACAGAGCTGTGTTTTTACCTGGGCACCCTCAGCAGAAAACCTGTTGGAATCCCAGGTGTTGCTGGACCTGTGGGATCTCCACAAAAATGTGTTTGGATCTCTGGCTCTAGGGCAAGGAATAAATTGCAAAATTTCTATATTGAGTCCCCTTTACAATAGGAAAGAGTGGAAACAGGCTCCCAAAAATCCACCTAATGAAGCTTTTTTAATGACTTAAAAATTATCTCAGATAATTTCAGATCTCCTCCTGAAAGCCTGTGGGAGCTGGACAATCTCAATTACATCATGTCATTGGAAATGGTGTTAAAATGTGCAATTACTGACACCAAAACACACTTGGCTGGCTGTCTCAAACATTATTCCCAAGCTGGTTTATTTAATTTTATGTCGCTCCTTTCTTGCCAGAGTAAACAACTCCCCAGGATATTTGGAAGAAAGCTGAAAATACCTCGAGTTGAGGGTTTTTTCGTGAATTTCCTGCACCTTCCCTCAGATACCTGGCCCCTTTTTTCTTCCCTCCAGCACCCAGGCCCTTCCTGCAGCTCCTGTCAGCCCTTCCCAGCTGAACAGAATAATTTCCCCTCCTCGGCTGACAGCAGCTGTCATTAGGGAAATTGCGGGGCCAAACTCTGACAGGATTCTCACAACTGGGGGGAGTTGAGCTTCTCACAGGCTCCGAGGAGCCCGGGCTCTTCAGCACATTCTTGTCACTCGGAACATGAGCTCATCTCCTCCCCAGGAGGAGTTGGCAGATGAGAAAATTATTTCTGACAGGTCTGAAACGGCGCCGGTGACATCCTCCAACAATAAAATCTCTGCCAGGGGCTGGGTGGGGGGAAGAGAGGGAAAAATGGTCTAATGAAAAAAAATTGTGGTTAAAAACAATAAAACTAAACGGGTGAGCGCTTAAATTGAAGGATTTTCAGCTCCTTGTTTAGGATTCGTTGCTCTTCCATGGGTTAAATATTCACAGCTGTAATGATCCAGGGATTGGGAGCCCTCTGGCTGAAGAACGTTCCTCAGGATTGAAGGATCCTCGGAGCTGGAGCTGGGTCCTTTCAGCAGGAGGTGTTTGGACATCAGGGATTCGTGGCAGCAGCAGAAATGTGTGGTATTTACCCTGGAATTGCCTGGCAGTCTGGAATGTTATGGAGATTAGGATTTGATGGGATTTTGGGAAGGAATTCCTGGTTTTGAGGGTGATGGAATTTCCAGAGCAGCTGTGGATCCCTGGAAGTGTCCAAGGCCAGGCTGGAGCCACCTGGGACATGGGGAGGTGTGGGACCCATGGTGGGACCAGAGGAGCTTTGGGGTCTCCTCCAACCCAAACCATTCCAGGATTCCATGGGCAGGTTTGGATGGGATTTGGGGAAGAAATATTGGGAAAGGGGCTGGGATGGAATTCCCAGAGCAGCTGTGGCTGCCCCTGGATCCCTGGGAGTGCCCAAGGCCAGCTTGGAGCCACCTGGGACAGTGGGAGGTGTCCCTGTCACTGGATGGGATTTAAGATCTTTCCAACCCAAGCCATTCCACGTTTCTATGCCAATTCTGTTTCTCACCCTCCAAAAACGCTCCTTATGTACCCTTTATTTTCATCAACTTTATTCAGGTTTTTTTTTTTTTTTAAAGAATAATTCACATTCAGCGCAGAATGGTGATAAAGTGCAAAACTCATCAATTATTCAGGCTATTTATGCAGATTTTAAAGTCAGAGCCATTATGTGGCTTTCTCTCTTTCAAGAGAAATTGAAAAGAAATTTAAGAGGAGAAGAACGTTTTCCTGAGCTGGGGTTGGAGTTCAGCTCTCCGGGATTGTTCTGTGTGTTTGAGTTGTTTGGGTTTGCTGTGTGTTTTCCAACCCCCTTTAGAGAAGTCAATAAGGAGGTGACTCAGACAGAGCTGGAAGAGCACCAAAACCCACAGGATTTGGGTAATCTGAGTATTCCTGGTGTCTGCCACAGCGGGCAGAGCACAAAACAGGGACACAACAGCCACCAGTTGAATTCCCAGCTTGGATTTTCCCTGAAGTGACTTTATCTCCTCTTAATTTCCTTGTAAACTATTATTATTATTATTATTATTATTATTATTATTATTATTATTATTATTATTATTATTATTATTATTACTATTATTATTATTATTATTATTATTACTATTATTATTACTATTACTATTATTAATATTACTATTATTATTTTCCCATTGTAAAGGTGTCCACTGAGTTAATTTAACCACCACTCAATCAGTTGATGGGGATTGGTAAAAAATACTTATTTTGGGTTTATAATGCTTATAATGGGTGTCAATGTGTCCAAAATCTTGGATTTATTTATTCCAAAATAAATCCAAGATTTTGGACCCACTTAAACCCATTTTTCTCATCAAAAACCTGTTTTAATACTTATAATGGGTTTAAATGCGTCCAAAATCTTGGACTTATTTATTCCAAAATAAATCCAAGATTTTGGACCCACTTAAACCCATTTTTCTCATTAAAAACCTTTTTTATCTCAGGATCTCTGTTTCATTTCCAAGCTTCTGCCTGGCCAGTGTCTTGCACTAAACCTTTTGCTCACTGGGCTCCCTTTTCCTGGGGAACTTCCTGGACACAAGGGAATAATGTGGGAGGAAGCAAATCCTGAATATCTTCTTTTTTAGCAGCATCCCCCTGAGCCAGGCATGGAGTGGCTGCATTCTGGGGCCACTTAAGCATTTCCCACATAATCCGGATTTTTTTGTTAATTTTTGTCGTATCCTGATGCCACAGAAAGCTCAGGTTGCAAATCTCTGCTCCGAGGCAATAAAATGATGACTCCAACGAGTTCTCGGCAAATTTTTGAGGGAAATTTGGCTAAAACCCAATTAAATCACAAAAGGGATAAAGCGCTGGGGATGGCTATTTAAAATCTGCCCTGTGGTGCCTCTGGCTGTGTTAGGAGCTGCTGTCACTTGTCGGCCAATGTAAGATTTTAATGGTTAAATGCTGCCTTTGTCCGTGGGGACAGCAATGAACTCCTTAAATCAAGAGGCTAATTAATTCTCCTGACAGGCTCTGCAAGCTCTCAATTGAGATTTTAGCCCTCACAGAGATGGGATTTGACAGTTTGCATGTGGCTTCTCCCACCTCCCCTTGCAAAGCCAGGACTTGCTGAGTCGGACTCAACAAACCCCCGGAACAATTTGAAAGTTCGATTTTATTTTTTTTTTTTATTATTATTTTTTATTCTAAGTTTGAAAGTTTTAACTCCTAGGGAATTCCTTATATTTTGTGTGCCCAGTGGAGCTGGGCTGGGAGAGCTGAATGGGTTCACCTGGAGAAGGGAAGGAGCAAGGAAAGCTTCTAGAACATTCCAGGACCTGAAGGTGCTTCAGGAAAGCTGGAGAGGGACTGGGGACAAGGGATGGGGGGACAGGACACAGGGAATGGGTTCAGACTGGGAAAGGGGAGATTTAAATGGGATTTTGGGAAGGAATTCCTGGCTGTGAGGGTGGGGAGGGGCTGGGATGGAATTCCCAGAGGGGCTGTGGATCCCTGGAAGTGCCCAAGGCCAGGTTGGAGCACCCTGGGACAGCGGGAGGTGTGGGACCCATGGTGGGACAGGATGGGCTTTGAGTTCCCTCCAACCCAAACCATTCCAGGATTCCATGGGCAGGTTTGGATGGGATTTGGGGAAGGAATATTGGGAGAGGGGCTGGGATGGAATTCCCAGAGGAGCTGGGGCTGCCCCTGGATCCCTGGGAGTGCCCAAGGCCAGGTTGGAGCAGCCTGGGACAGCGGGAGGTGTCCCATGGTGGGACTGGATGGGATTTAAGGTCCTTCCTACCCAAATAATTCCAGGGTTTTGTGATTCCAAGGGCAGCTGAAGGAATGGATTTGCTCAGGAACATTTTCTTCAAAGCTCTGTGACAGAAGTTGTGTTCTGTGAGGGAGGACGGGCTGTGCTGGGCGAGGCTAACGAGGACGAGGTTAATTATCTCCCGCGGTCCAGCCTGTGCCCCCAGCGCAGGGATCAGGCTGGGAACGGGAATTTGGAATTTGCCAGGTGAGCTTTAAGGGCCTTTCAGCGCAGCAAATGTCAGTGGCAGAGAGCAAACCGTGATTTGGTAAAGTAAATATGGACAAGAAATGTGTGACTTCTCCCCTGCAGGGCCAGCCTCTGAGAGCTCAGATTTATTGGGGCTTTTATTGTCACTTTTCATTCCCCTCGCTGCCTCCCCCACACCCTGCTCAGCAACTCCGCAAAGTGACTCAGGTTCAGTTAATATTAATTTTAATATTAATATTGTCATTTCATTTTCCATATGGAGACAACAATCCTTTCTTTTCCTTGTCCCTTTTTATTCTACTCTTGTGGATCTTTAGTCTTCGGCTTTTTAGGAAATAACTTGGATGTGAAAATCCAGGTGTGGTGAATTGGGAAAGAAGGGACTCTGTTCAGTGAGAGACTCTAAAATTTATCATTTATCATAATCCCAGAATAATTTATAATTTATAATCCCAGAATCCCAGAACAGTTTGGGTTGGGACTTAAAACCATAAAACTTGAAACTTAAAACCCATTTCGTTCTCCCCATGCCACGGGCAGGGACACCTTCCACCAGAGCCCCACCCAATAAATTTAAGTTTAAGAGATAAAACTGGATTATTTTGCAAGAGGAGCTGAGTTTTGGGAGTGGGCAGGATGAGTCAATCCCTTTTCTCAGGAAGGGGATCTGGGGGGCTCAGCAACTCTGGACTCATCACATCAAAGTGACTCAGGTTCAGTCAATATTGATTTTAATATTAATATTGCCATTTCACTTTCCATATGGAGACAACAATCCTTTCTTTTACTTGTCCCTTTTTATTCTACACTTGTGGCTCTTTAATCTTCCATTTTTTAGGAAATAAATTGCATGTGACAATCCAGGTGTGGTGAATTGGGAAGGAAGGAGCTCCATATTCAACTCCATATTCAGTTCAGTAAGGGACTCTAGAATTTATAATTTATAATCCCAGAATAATTTATAATTTATCATTTATAATCCCAGAACAGTTTGGGTTGGGACAAACCCTAAAACTCATCTTGTTCTCCCCATGCCATGGGCAGGGACACCTTCCACCAGAGCCCCACCCAATAAATTTAAGTTTAAGAGATAAAATCGGATTATTTTGCAAGAGGAGCTGAGTTTTGGGAGGCGGCAGGATGAGTCAATCGATTTTTAAGGGAATAAATTGCACGTGACAATCCCGGTGTGGTGAATTGGGAACAGCAGTTTTCCTGGGAGAGAATTTCCATTTTTGGAGGGCAGCTCTCGCTGGGATGTATTTCCATGCATTCCCTGGTCTGGTTTTTGACATTTGTGTTGGGAGTATCAGCTCTGGGTCACGGAATCAGCTCTGTGCTGTGTCCATGTCCCCACAGGGACATGGGGAGGGTGAGAAATGGAGCAGGGCAGGGGTTCTGCTGGAAATGCTGAGCTGGATTGCTGGGAATGACTGATGGAAACACATTTCACCTGCAGGAAGGCTTCACTCAGCCACACTGCTGACTCAAACGCTCTGTTACAAAGTGAGGCCAACAGCAATCAGCTTATTCATAAGTTAAATATTCTCTGGAGCCATAAATCTCTGCAGGTTAAAGCACCCGAGCTCCTCGCTCGAGACAGATTTGAAATTCTCCCTGGCACCAGTGGATGGAGTTTGATGGAAAGGTCACTTGTCAGGACTGGGGATTGTTCTGAGGGGAGCAGGTGTTTTATCATGGAGATTTGCTGCGCACTCCTGATTTACATCGAGAGGCGGACAGGGAGGGGAGGCAGCTGGGGAGGAGCAGTGAGAACAGAGTGTGGAGGGAATCGGGCAGGAAGGAGCCAGAGGCTGCTGGAGGTTAGGGAAGCTGAGCCGGCTGTGGTAAACTCTGAGTTAAACTCAGTGCTGATCCCTGTCGGCTCAGGCCTCGGTGCTCAGGGAGGCAGAGGAAAATCCAGGAGTGCGACTGAGGTTCTGTCTTGTCCTGTCCTGTCTTGTCCCCAGCCTCCAGCACCTCACCCTGTCTATCAGGGCTGGCTCTGGAGCATCACCAGCCTGAGGAGCTCCACCAGCCTCTGGATCTCTACCAGACTCTGGATCTCCACTGGCCTCCGGAGCTCCACTGGGCTCAGGGGCTCCACCAGCTTCTGGAGCTCCCCCAGCTTCTGGAGCTCCACCAGTTTCTGGAGCTCCACCAGTCCCTGGAGCTCCACCATCCTCTGGAGCTCCACCAGCCTCTGGAGCTGCAATGGCCTCTGGAGCTCCACCGGCCTCAAGAGCTGTACCAGTGTCTGGAGCTCCACCAGCTTCTGGAGCTCCACCAGCCTCTGGAGGTCCACCAGCCCTTGGAGGTCCCACAGCTTCTGGAGCTCCACCAGGCTCTGGAGCTCCACCAGCTTCAGGAGCTGCACTGGTCTCTGGAGCTCCACCAGCCCCTGAAGCTCCACTGGCCCCTGGAGCTCCACCGGCCTCTAGACCTCCACCAGCCTCAGCAGCTGCACCAGCCCCCGGAGCTCCACCAACCTCAGGAGCTCCACCAACCTCAGGAGCTCCACTGGCCTCTGGACTTCCACCAGCCCCTGGAGCTCCACCGGTCTCCAGAGCTCCACTGGCTTCTGGAGCTCCACCAGCCACTGGAGCTCCATCAACCTCAGGAGTTCCACCAGCCTCAGGAGCTGCACTGGCTGCCGGAGCTCCACCGGCCTCAGGAGCTCCTCCAGCATCTGGAGCTCCACAAGTCTCAGGAGTTCCACTGACCTCAGGAGCTCCACCAGACTCTAGAGCTCTACCAGGCTCTGGAGCTCCACCACCCTCTGGAGCTCCATTTGTATTTATATTTCTATATATATTTTTAATATTTATTTATATTTAATATATTAATATTTAATTTTACATTAAAATTTCTTTTAATTTATATTAAAGCCTCCTCATAAATTTGATGTTAAAAATAGTCATTTTTATTCCCTTAATTTTGTCTGCCCTCTGTTTTTAGAAGTTTTCATTCCCTTAATTTTGTCCGTCTCCGTTTTTAGGCAGTCCCAAAAGGCATCAGGACGAGCCCTGCTGTTCCCACATTTCCCATTCCCATCCCCTCTCGCGGTTTTCCTCAGAGCACAACAGCAGCAGCACCTCCTTCCCCACTGATATTTCCAGTTTTTCTCCATGAGTATCCTCCAATCCCATTCCCACTCCTGTGGATTTTTGCAATTCCCCGGTGGCAGACTCCCTCTGCAGAGTTTCCAATGCAAAGAATCGGATGATTAAATATTTGACAAGTGCATTCAGCACTGAAATACTAATAAATTGCATTATCTCTGGGGGCAGAGGGTTATTTTTTTGTCATTTTAACAGCAGAATAATGATGCTTTTGGAAGGTTACAGCTTCGCTGCCTGTAGAAGCAAGCGAATCTTCCTTTCTTTTCAATAAGATTTTAATATAATTTGCAACCATTGTTAACTTGTCATATTCTTCCTTCCCCCCTTAAAAAAAAACAACTCAATTTCTTTAAAATCTCTGTCTCCATACGAGCCTCGTACTTTTAAATCTTGATTTCCTGTCATTGAGCAGAGGAGAATTCCAGATTCGTTATGGCAAGAAGAGGAAGAAATCTTTAAATTGGCGCTGGAGGAATCTCTGGCACCATTTGTTGGTTTTTGAAAGGAATCAGCTCATTTTGAGTTCCAAACATGAATTTCCTTTCTCCACCCACCTGTGGCAGGTTCAGGTTGGTGTTTGGATGTCCTGCTCAGGGTTTTCGTGCTCCAAAATTTCCCCTCTGATTATTCCATCTCCCAGACCAAAGGGTTTTCCCAGGACCAATAAATATTTGGATGATTTAGGAACTTTATCCCAAGAGGTTTTCCCACGATCAAGAAATATTTGGATGATTTAGGAACTTTATCCCTCCACCCTGTATTTTTTTCCCCCTTGGCTAATCAGTTTGGGACGGGGAGGCGATATTTAAACGAGCAGAAAATCATTAGATGATTTACAAAACGCTGGAACCCCGCGACGAGACCGTGAGGGCTTCTTTTGGAGTAGAAAATGATTTAATTATTCCTTGCCCTTCCAAACATTCGTCTTGCTAAAAAATTAAAATGGTTTTTGCCAGGCAGAAAATTGGGCCCCGTGTTAATATTTGTTGTAAATGAACAAATGGCAGAGCATCAGTGGGTTCCTCTGCTGGGCTGAAAAAAACAAAAATAAAATGAAATATATTCTAGGGTCTCTTTAATACACAACAGTTTTTCAAGGCTAATCAGGATATTCTCTAAGCCTGCTTGGGCTTTATATTTCAATTTAGGCACGGCTGTGTTTGTGTCTGGTGGAATTATTTTCCCTTTCCTTCCTCTTTTGGCACTGAATTTGTTGGAATATTTGCATCAGTGTCAGGGAGGTGTCACCAGAGAGGTGACACTGTGTGCTGTCCCCTGTTTTCCAGGGTGTTCTCCTGGGATTTGGTGCTCCAAGGATGTGAAATTGGTGCTCCTTTGCCAGAATTTTCTATCCAGAAACATCAGAGAGCAATAACAAACCTCCACCTGCTTAAAAACCTAAAATCAGGTGGTTGTGCATGAAGGATTAATGGGGTTTTAAATCATAAATTGATTTAAAATCGAATTTTAAATCAATTAATGATTTGATTTAAATTGAATTTTTAAATCATAAATTGCCCAAAGATCAATGATCAGAGTCTGGGTGATTTCTGCTCTAAACCTGTGGGATTTTGCTGTCAGGGGCGAAAATAAATAATTAGGAAAAGACCTAAAACCAGGTGGTTGTGCATGAAGGGTAAATGGGTTTTGGCAGATTTTTTAAATCATAAATTTAAAAAATTTAAATAATAAATTAAATTCTTAATCATAAATTAAAAATCATTAAAATTATTTTTAATCATAAATTGCCTAAAATTCAATGGGATCTGATGGGTGATTTCTCCAAACCTGTGGGATTTTGCTGTCAGCCATGGGAGGGGCAGCAAGCAGAAATGTGCATCATTCCCTAAGGACAGAATTTATCTCCAGGCGTCAAAATAAATAATTAGGAACCTTTTGCACCTCGTTTCATTCCTGTTTTTCCTTTTCCCTTGGTGTGGCATTGTCCCCTGGGTGGCCCCGGGTTCAGGCTGAGGACAGTGGGATAATCAGCAGGCTCACAGATTCCATTTGTCTGCTTGCAAAGCCAGAAGGAACCTCCAGATAATCCACTTTAGGCTCCTCTCTCCCTGCAATATTTCCCTGGTTAATCCTGGATGCAGCCCTGAGCTCTTCCCCAGACTGCTTCTGACTTCCCACACCCCATCATCCAATCAATTATTCCATATTTTTTCCAGAAAAGAGATAAAACCAGCAGCTAAAACTTAAATTTGGGACGTTCCACCAAAAATAAGGTGTCCATGGAGTATTTCTCCTCTCTCCCTGCAATATTTCCCTGGTTAACCCTGGATGCAGCCCTGAGCTCTTCCCCAAGCTCCTCCTGACTTCCCACAGCATCCAATCAATTATTCCTTATTTTTTTCCAAAAAAAAAAGAGATAAAACCCGTGGCTAAAACTTAAATTGGGGGCATTCCACCAAAAATAAAGTGTTTATGGAGTGTTTCCATTGTGTTGCTCCTGGCTTGTGTTCTCCACTCTGTTATTTCCAGGCACCTGAACCTGAACCTGTTCTGACCTCAGGTACCATAAGCAGGTGATTTTGTGAGGGGAAGCAGAAAATCCAAATCTGAGCCAGAAAATTCAAATCTGAACCAGAAAATCCAAATCTGAACCAGAAATGGCTCCAAAGCCAGGTTGGATGGGGCTTGGAGAAACCAGCTGTGGTGCAGTGTCCCTTCCCATGGCAGGGGGATTGGAGATTGAGGATGGCAAATGTCCTGACCCTGCACACTGTGTTGGACTCAGAGGTGGCACCATTTCTGATCTGCTCCTCTTATTTGAGTTTTTTTTTTTTTCACTGATTTTGTGGTTTCTGTGGTGAGCAGAGATCACCAAGCCTGGCTTGTGTTCTCCATTTCCAGGCACCTGAACCTGAGCCTGACTGTTTTGAGCTCAGGCACCATGAGCAGGTGATTCTGTGTGGGGAAGCAGAAAATCCAAATCTGAGCCAGAAAATCCAAATCTGAACCAGAAAATCCAAATCTGAACCAGAAATGGCTCCAAGGTCAGGTTGGATGAGGTTTGGAGCAGCCAGCTCTGGTGCAGTGTCCCTTCCCATGGTAGACGATTTGGTGGGATTGGGTGGGATTGAAGGTCCCTTCCAGCCCAAAGCATTCCATGGTTCCACTGACAAGGCTGGGAGAGCACCTGAGTCGGTGATTTTTCCTTTTTCTCCATCTCTCTGGCTCTGAGCTCTGGAGCAGCCATCCTGTGGGGATGAACTTGCAGAATGAAGCATTCTTGAGAGTTTTATTTGCTGCTTTTGTGGTTTCTGTGGTGAGCAGAGATCACCAAGCCTGGTTTGAGTTCTCCACTCTGTACCTTAACCTGAGCCTGACTGTTGTGACCTCAGGCATCCTGAGCAGGTGATGATGTGTGGGGAAGCAGAAAATCCAAATCTGAACCAGAAAATCCAAATCTGAACCAGAAATTACTCCAAGGCCAGGTTGGATAAGTTTTGGAGCAGCCAGCTCTGGTGCAGTGTCCCTTCCCATGGTAGATGATTTGGTGGGATTGGGTGGGATTGAAGGTCCCTTCCAGCCCAAAGCGTTCCATGGTTCCAGTGACAAGAAGAGCAGCTGAGTTGGTGATTTTCCCTTTTTTTTCCCCCATCTCTCTGGCTCTGAGCTCTGGAGCAGCCACCCTGTGGGGATGAACTCCACGTGTCCATGTCCTTCCCAAAGTTCCCGGCTTGTTTGTTTTGTTCCCCTGTCAGAAGGATCACAGCGGTGCCTCTGCCGGGGCTCTGACAGCCACCACAGCTCTGATAACAGAACTATTTTAAGCTGCTCCCTAACAAGAGCCCTGTGAAACTGCAAGGTTGTGTGAAAGAGAGCGAGGGAGCTCCGCGGAGCTGTGCAGTGAATTATTAACTGCTGCTCCTGGCCCAACATGACAAATAAAATTCCGCTGCACGAAGACGCTCGGCTGTGTCGGGCGCTGATTCGGGGAGATGTCGAACAAATGGCTCCTGGATCAGCTCACAATCTTTCTTAATCTGTCTGCCTGATCAGTGAACTTGAATGCAGGAAGAGCCACCAAGCAAAATTAGCATTTGCCTTCTGTCATTAGCTGTGCTTTCTTAATAAAAGCCTCGGAAGCCGTGCTGATACAAATGGATGAAACAGACACACATGAATTTCAGATAAATTTATTTCAGTTCCCTGAATCAGCTCCAGAGGTGCAGAGCAGATCCTCATCTCAGTGCTGGTGGGGTTTGGCTCACTGGGGGCTTTTTTGGGCTGAAATTGAGATTTCCCTCCCTGGCACTGCTGTGTTTCCCTCGTTGTTTTCCAGGCAAACTCTCCTTGGTTTTGTCCACTCCCAAATGGCTCCTGGATCAGCTCACAATCTTTCTTAATCTGTCTGCCCGATCAGTGAACTCGAATGGAGGAAGAGCCACCAAGCAAAATTAGCATTTGCCTTCTGTCATTA
This sequence comes from Ammospiza caudacuta, assembly GCF_027887145.1. Lineage (NCBI taxonomy): Eukaryota > Metazoa > Chordata > Aves > Passeriformes > Passerellidae > Ammospiza > Ammospiza caudacuta. The sequence continues at coordinate 6,494,867 of NC_080618.1, forward strand.
GCTGTGCTTTCTTAATAAGGGGCTCAGAAGCCTTGCTGATATAAATGGATGAAACAGACACATGTGAATATCAGATAAATTTATTTCAGTTCCCTGAAATTTATTTCAGTTCAGCCTCAGAAAATAACTATAAATTATCTGAATGTTTGGAATGTGGGCTGGAGGTTGCTCACCAACAGGTTCATCTTTGATTGGTTCCATGTAAATTGTTTTTAATTAATGGCCAACCACAGGCCAGCTGTGTTGGACTCTCTGAGTCTATCACAAGTTTTTATTATTAATTTCTTGTTAAGCTTTCTGATGTCTCCTTTCTCTTTCTTTAGTGTAGTTTTAGTATATAATTTTCATATAATATAGTGTAATGTAATGTAATGTAACAATATAATGTAATGTAATAAAATGTGATATAATATGATATAATGTAGTATAACATGATGTAATGTAATGTAATGTAATATAATATAATGTATAATGATATATAATAATACATAATATAGTGATATATAATATTAATCTATAATGTGATATAATGCAATAATACAATATAATACGATATATAATATCAACCTTCTGATAACTTGGAGTCAATTCTCATCTCCCACCTCATCCTAGGGACCCCCAACACCCCAACATTTGGTGACCCCACCAGGTGAGCTCCTGCTGGAGGCACCCAGAGGTTGGGGCTGCCCAAAGATCCCCCGTGTCTGGCTGCTCCCAGCCCCTCCATCCTGGGTATTTTTAGTCCCTGCTATTCCTGGCTGCCTTTACATAATCTCACTTTTTATTTCCCTGCAAAAGGAGATTACTCTGGGTAGCAACAACTGACGCCAGCACAGATCAAATGCTGAAAATAGTTCCCAGAAATGTCAGGAATGATGCTCGCAGGGAGCATGGAGAAAGTCCTGCATTTATCTAGCTCTGGATAATCTCCCCCAGAGCAGTTTTGGTTCAACAATCTGATTTGGGATTGTTTTTCCACATTTCCCATTGTTTTCAAAACACTGTGGGGCCCTCGTGCTGTGGGAGGTCTCTGAGAAGTAATTTGGGTGTCAGACGCCTGTGTAAGAGAATTTCACGTGAGATAGGAACAAGAAAGGATGGCAGAAAATTGAATTTTTACATGAAATGACGAATTTGGGTGGTTTCTTGCTTTTCTGAAGCTCAGAGTTCCACTGCTAAGCCCAGACATGGAAATTGTGTGTTCCTTCTTGGGCAGCCCAAGCAGCAAGTTTTCATATTTTTATTTATATATTTATATTTTCTTAATTTTAATTTTTTAAATTTTTATTTCTATCTATTCATTCTCCTAGACACCTTTTAGCCTCACTAAAACCAATGGAATTCTCTTTAATTCCATTGACATCCCTGGGAAAACTGACTAAAAATCTGATGGGATTAAAGCACAAACCTGTCCAACCAAAAGGGATCCAACAGGAGCACAAAAAAGCTCCTGGGATTAGGAATTTTCAGGGCTTATTTCCCTCGGATCAGGAATTTCCAGGATTTGTTTCCCTTGAATTAGGAATTTCCAGGATCTGTTTCCCTTGGATCAGGAATTTCCAGCACTTGTTTCCCTGGGATTGGGAATTTTCAGAAATTCTTTCCCTTGGATCAGAAATTTTCAGGATTTGTTCTCCTTGGATTGGGAATTTCCAGGATTTGTTTCCATTGGATTGGGAATTTTCAGGACTTTACCTTGGATGAGGGATTTTCAGCACTTGTTTACCTTGGATTGGGAATTTTCAGGGTTTGTTTCCCTTGGATTGGGAATTTTCAGGATTTGTTTGCAAGCAGTCTTTGGGCTGCAGAAACTGAGTATGAAAATGGGAGTGAGGAGTTTTCAGGGCTGCATTTCATGGCGTTCATCCCAATTTTTATCTGGAAACTGCTGGATGGGGCAGAGGAAAAGGGACTTTGTGGTGCCCACAAAAGAATTTTCTTTTTCATTTCAGTGGGGCTGGATTCATAAATTGGAGCCATGGCAGGAGGTGAGGGATTGTGGCCTTGAGGGAAGTATTTATGTGGGAAAATGGGAATAATTTCTCATTTTTGTGGTTTTTTTTGGCAGGGAACGGAATGAACACGAGATCCCAGGGAGGTTCTTTGTGGAGCAGTGATGGTCACTGGCACTCCAGAGCTGCTTTGGAATTGTTATTCTGCCCATATGCCACCCCAAAAATTGATATTCCGCATTATGTAACCACCTCCAGATTAACTTGGGGGAATATTTGTCTGCTAGAGAAGCAGCTCATCCGTGGATGGCAGAAACAAATGTGTTTCCTCAATTTTCCACGTTTAAAAGGGGGAAAAAAAAAAAAATCCCCCCACACACCTCCCTCTGCCCAAGAGCTGAGATCAGATTTAATTTAGAGCAAATACTTGAACTTTAATTATGAGCACTCATCCAGGACATTGCAGAGCGGGTCCTAATAATGAAGAGAAAATAATTAAAAATTAATAAAGGAAATATGGAAGACATTGTAGACGCCTTTCTTTCCCATACAATTAATAAATCTGCTTTGAACGACCTGAAAGAGGGGACTAATTATCTCAGCCAGGTAATTGCTGAGTGAGGGAGGGAGGGAAATGTCTACGTGGATTTTAGGAAAGGAACAATTTCCATCATTTTCCTAAAATCCAGGTGGGTGAGAAGGCAAAGGATACTAATATTATATTATATTATATTATATTATATTATATTATATTATATTATATTATTACATTCTTATATTAAAAGAAAATTATATACTAAAACTATACTAAAATAATAGAGGAAGGAGACATCAGAAAGCTAAAAAGGAATGAATAATAAAATCTTGTGGCTGACCACAGAGTCTGACACAGCTGGACTGTGATTGATCATTAAGAAAAAAAAACAATTCACATGGGACCAATCAAAATTGCACCTGCAAAAAAAGTTATATTTATATTATTTATATTTATATTATTTATATTTATATTTATATTTATATTTATATTTATATTTTTATTTTTATATTTATATTTTAAATTATTTTATATAGATTTATATAGATTTTAATATATCTTTTATCTATTTATGTATTTATGTTTATATATATAATATATATTTATATTTTATTTTTATATTTATAATTATTATCCCAAAATCCAGCAAAGCACAGGGAATTCAGTTCAGCAGTTACCCCAGGGGCTCCCAGCGTGTGCCAAACTCCCAGATTGCAGGGATAATTACAGACAATTACATTGTTTCAAGAGAGGGATGTCAAAGAGCCCTTAAAATGATCAATGATGACTTTTAAGATTAAACTCTGGCTCTTTCCATCATTTCTGTGAGACATTTTAAGGTCATTCTCTCTCTCTCTGATTCCACACCCCTGCAGTCAAGGTGAGACCTGGGGGTGGCCAAACCTTCCGGTGACCTGGTGGCTCTCACAGGTGTTGAGGGTTACTCAAAGTTACTCAAATTCCTCAAAGTTACCCAGATTACTCAGATTTTCCTTTTCAGAGTTACCCAAATTTCCCTTTTTTAGCAGAAATGTGTCACCATCCCGCCCGGCTCTTTGGGAGCTGATGCAAATATTGGCATTGTCCTTGGCTGGAGCTCTCAGATCTGGATTCTGACCCAGTGTGAGTCCAGGAAAGTTTGGAATTCTAAAATATCAATGAAAAAATGGGATTTTCAGTGCAGACTCTGCAGCTGTCACCGTGCTGAGCCAATTCAGCCATGGCTGTGCTATTCCTGAATTTCCAGCAGAGACAGAATCCGAGAGTTCAGCACCCAAAACAACGTGACAACAGCGAAATCATCTTTGCTTTGTCTGTAAAACAGAAAACCAAATGCAAAATCATTCCCTGTCCATGGCAGGGGGTTGGATCCAGATGAGCTTTGAGGTCTTTTCCAACCCAAACCATTTTGGATTTTAATTCCAAAGCCAGTCCCAGGTGTTCCAATTCCAAAAGTCCTTTCCAACCCAAACCATTCCGGATTTTAATTCCAACCCAAACCTTTCTGGATTTTAATCCCAAAGCCAGTCCCAGGTGTTCCAATTCCAAACGTCCTTTCCAATCCAAACCTTTCTGGATTTGGGTGTTTCCAACCCAAATCATTCAAAATTTTAATTCCAACCCAAACCATTCCAGATTTTAATTCCAAAGCCAATCCCAGGTGTTCCAACCCCAAAGGTCCTTTCCAACCCAAACTATTCCGGATTTTAATTCCAACTCAAACCATTCTGAATTTTAATTCCAACCCAAACCATTCTGGATTTTAATTCCAAAGCCAGTCCCAGGTGTTCTAATTCCAGAGGTCCTTTCCATCCCAAACATTTCTGGATTTTAATTCCAACCCAAACCATTCTGGATTTTAATTCCAAAGCCAGTCTCAGGAGTTGTGTGTCTAATGTGGAAATTGAAGCCATTTTTCTGTGCCTCCCATCTTCTGTAGGGAATCACAGCAGAACCTTTCCTTCTCCCAGCTGTTGGGATATTGAATTAATTAAATTAATTAAATCCTTTGTGTCCTGGTGAATCCCAGCTGTGGGACAGGATCTGCTGCTGAGTTTTCCACTCCAGAAGGGTGGACACAGCAATGTCCTGATGCCTCAGCTTCTCCTCCCCTTCCTCTGGCATCTCCAAAACATCTGGAAAGCAAATTCAGCAAGAATTGGGAGCGTTGACAGCTAGAAAATCTATTTTTCTAAATATATATGATAGATTCTTCCAAATAGGATTGTTAGGCATGGGGAAAAAAAAAAAAAAAAACCTGCTACAAAATTCCCTGAGCTTTTTGCCTTTTATTTAGTGGAGCATGACCCTAAATCTGCAGTTTTTCATGGCAAATGGATTTGGATCCTGAGCAGCGCCCCTGGGTGTGCACAGAGCTTTGTTGTTCTTGCTCGTGGCATTCTGTTTGTTTTGATGTGGAAATTTCTGGCAAATTGTTTCCATCTCCGAGTGGGGGTGGGTTTTTTTAAACACAATAAAAAGGAAATCGTTGCCACCTTCAGCTGCGGAGCTGCCTGGGAGATGAGTGTTGTTATTCCTAATTAATGTATTGAGAAACAACATGAAGTGACTTGTCTGTGATTGTTCATTAAGTCACTGGCAAAAGCCCGGAATAAAATCAGGAGATATTGAATTTGCATCTATCGCCCTTCCAACAGCTCATTCTGTTTAATTATTTCTTTCTTTTTAAGGGGGTCTTCTGAATATCTGGAAAAATCAGTTTATTTGGGGCTTGGTGGCACTGGCATTGTGGCACCTGAGATGGGAAAGGGACAAACCCATGGAAATCTTGGTAAAAATGCCGATTTTGGTTCAGGAGTCCTGGAAAGGGAACAGGAGATGGAGAAAGTGAAAATTTCCATGGGCTGTGGTGATGTTTGTGTTCAAGTTCCCACTTGGCCTGTTCAGTGTTTAATTTCTCTCTCCATTAGTGCATCAAGCCCCTTTGCAGCTGTTTATATTTCCCAAGAATAAAAATGAATGATGCCTTTAAATGCCAGATGGGGACATAAACCATCCTATTAATTAGAAAAGTCACTATTAATTGAATAATACAAATGATTAATAATTGTCCAGCTTTCCAAATTAAAATTCCTATCCCAGCTCATTGATTTTGTTTTGTGGTTTGTTTTGTTTTTTTTTTTTAAGTGCCCACCTCGAACCATTAAAATTAAAATTAACATTGTCATTATTAACTTGTAGCTATTAGAGCTGCTGCTAATGCTTGGGTTTTTTTTAATATTCCCTGAAAATACTTCAGGCAGCATTGCAGTCTAGACATTATCATTTTCTATTCCATCCCAAATTGTTCCCAGTGTGGTTTCTGGTTGGAACATCAGGCTGGAAGAAATACCATGAAATGAAACAGAAATTTATCTACAGGATCTTGTCAGAGCAAGGATTCTCTCAGATGCCACAGACAGGGTGGATTTGCCTATAAATCACTTTTTTTTTTGTGGCCATAAAAATCTGACATGTTCAGCATCGGTCAAATTCAAGTCATTTGAGTTGTTGTTATTATTAAGAATTTTAGTTTATTTTTAAGGTTTAATTTTTAAGAATTCCACTGTGGTTTTAGAGTATTACCAGGTATTTATCCAAAAAAAATCCCATTTTAACTACACTCCCTGCCCAGTTTAGCTCAAGAGAGGTGGGAGGATCTGGGGCTTAAGAGAGAAAGGTGAAAATTTTATGTTTTCAATGGAATTCTGGGATCAACAGCTGTCCCACAGGACACAGAGAAAATCTCCTGAATTTCTGATCAATTCAAGACAACTGAAACTCCCAAGACCTGGAATTTTAAACTAAAAAAAAAAGACAGCAAAAAACCCCAAAACTTGCAGATCCCTGAAGGGGTGGATGGGAGGAATGAAGGACTGAGGAAGGAGCTGAGGATTTTGCCTGGTTTTAAGCTGGGAATAAACTCCTCCCTATGTCCCCTAAATCCATCATTGGAGAGGAATTTACATTTCCAGGGGCTGATTTAATCTTTCACTCCATTTCCTGATTCTCTGCAGTGTTTGAGTCTTTTTTATCTTAATCCTTAACCCAGCTAATGGAGAGGTTTGGGGTGACAAAGCAGAATTTGCAGAGTTTATGACACCTGGATTTAAATTCATCCAGAGCATCCTCCAAACATCGAGGCAGCCTTGGGAATCTGGGAAGCACAGGCAGGATCCAGTGTGGAAATGGAAGCCAGCCTTAAAAACCCTGTAAAAACACAGAAATAAATTTCCCTGATTTATTTAAAGTGTGAAGAGGTCAGAATTTAAGTGTCTCTTTAAGCAGAAAAACAAACAAGCACAACAAGCAGGGCCCAGTTTCGGGTGGATTTAACATGCCAGTGGACAGGGGAATTTTTAATAGCTAATCTTCCCCTGCCAGCTCATGGGAAATATCAATCTATTAGGCAGGATTCAAGTGCTGAATTTTTAATGCACTTTTAGTGATTAAAGAGTTCTTTTTCCTCCACTGCTTGAAAGGGATGGCAGTGGCTTTAAAGAGCAGTTTAAAGTCAGAACAACAATGGGGAATTAATAACTGGATTTGTCCATATTTCTCTCCAGGAGGGAGGGGCTGGGCATATTTGCATCCAAGTTTTCCATTCAGAGCACTGGGGGAAAGAGAAAATCCTCATTTTGGGAGCAGCAAATGAGCCAGAGATGCTGGAGAGGGATCCTGTGACTTTTTTGGCTCAGGGAGAGTGGGTGGGAGTTGGGAGGGGAGCCTGGAGAATGGGGATGGGAACCAAATTAATGGGGATTATTTGTGCCAATGGACATGGAACTAAGGGGTCTTGGTGTCACTGAGGGGAAAATGGGGATGGGAACTAAATTAATGGGGATTATTTGTGCCAATGGATGGGGTTTGGTGTCACTGAGGGGAAAATGTGGATGGACAGAGCTTTAATTGGGATTATTTGTGCCAATGGACATGGAACTAAGGGGTCTTGGTGTCACTGAGGGGAAAATGGGGATGGGAACTAAATTAATGGGGATTATTTGTGCCAATGGATGGGGTTTGGTGTCACTGAGGGGAAAATGTGGATGGATAGAGCTTTAATTGGGATTATTTGTGACAATGGACAAGGAGTTGTGGGGTTTTGGCGTCACTGAGGGGAAAATGTGGATGGACAGAGCTTTAATTGGGATTATTTGTGACAATGGACATGGAGTTGTGGGGTTTTGGCGTCACTGAGGGGAAAATGGGGATGGGCACAAAATTAATGGGGATTATTTGTGACAATGGACAAGGAGCTGTGGGGTTTTGGCGTCACTGAGGGGAAAATGGGGATGGGACAGTTTTAATGGCGGTGGGCACAGCATTAATGGGGTGGGCACAAAATTAATGTGATTATTTGTGCCAATTGATGGAGTCTTGGTGTCACTGAGGGGAAAATGGGGATGGGCACAAAATTAATGGGGATTATTTGCACCAATGGACATGGAGCTGTGGGGTTTTGGTGTCACTGAAGGGAAAATAGGGATGGGCACAGAATCAATGGGGATTATTTGTGCCATGGATAGGATCTTGGTGTCACTGATGGCAAAATGGGGTTGGGCACAGCGTTCTGTGTATTTATTTTCTTTTTTAGTTGTTTTTAAAGCCAGGATGACCTGAATTTTACACGTTTAATGAAACTCTGGGTTGTGATTTAATGAAAGTTTGGAGCCACCCGGGACAGTGGGAGATGTCCCTGCCCATGGCTGGATGGGATTTAAGGTCCTTCCCGCCCAAACCATCCCAGGATCCTGTGAAATCTGATTTTTCAAAGTAACTCTGGCACACAACACATTCTTTTATTGAGATTTGTCTTTTGGATTGGCAGCTGGCAGGTCCCTAAAAATGAAATTTTCAGCTCACTACTTACACCAGTATTGCTTGAAAATGTCACTGCTGCCTGGGACTGGTGGCTGTTCCATTCATTTTCTTCATTACAGAGGGATTTTCATTCCCAAAATTGACCAAATCACTCTTGTCTCTTTGACAAGACTTCATTTTTCTCCTGCTTTCTACCTACTGGCTCATATTTCCCCAGCTGGCAGATTTTGAACCTTTATTTATCCCCCTCTCTTCTCCAGCCTCTCACCATCTTATTCCATATGTTTATTATCTTTTTCCATCCCCAAGCTGTGAATAATTTTGAGGGAGATCAGGCAGCTGCCTGGGAATCAGCTGGTTGGCAGCAGCCTGGTGCTGGAGGAGTCCCTGGGTTAGCTCACAATTGCTGCTGAAGGATTTTGGAGAGCACAAAATAAAAAAAACCCACACCCTTTCCCAGCAGTGCCAATCCCAAACTTGTCAGAATTACCAGCTGCTAGTTGTAAAAAAAAAAATAAAAAAACTCTGAAAAATAGTGAATTAAAAGAAAAAAAAATCACAATGTTCTGTGTATTTATTTGCGCTTTTTTTAGTTGCTTTTAACGCCAGGATGAGCTGAATTTTACGTGTTTAGTGAAACTCTGGGTTCTTATTTAATGAAAGGATTAAAATTAGGAATATTGTCACTATAATCATGGGAATTTATCAGTGAATGGATCAGATTTGCTTTCTGAGGGTGCTTTAGGAAATTCAGGTCCTGAATTAGGAATGGGGGCTCAGTGGGAACAAATCCCAACCCCAGTCCTGTTTTATTTCTGCTATTTCTCCCTCAGCTCTGCCTCCTTTATTTCTGTGGTCCTCACGCTGTGCCTGAACCACTGAGGTAAAATCAGATCTCAAATCTCCTTTGCTGGGTCCAAATTTCCTATTAAAAGTCAGATTATTCCTGCTCTCCTGAGGGAACTGGGAGCACATTGCCAATCCACACATTTTGGGGTGGAGATGATCCAGGCAGGACTCCAAATTACAGTTCCTGGCATTTCTCTTCGAGGAGCTGAGAAATTGTTCCAAAAAACCCCAAAGTACAGCATGAATTCCATGCAGTTTTTTCCTTCAGCTTTTCCAAGGGAAGCTGCACAGGCATGGAAATAATTTGTGTTTGATTTTTTCCCTGCTCACCCAAGGGTTCAAACAGGCAGCAGGCAAAGCAAATCTCTCCCTGTCTGTAAATAATCCCTGAAATATTTTGATGGAAGACGAGGACGAAGGGTTATCATTAGCTGGGTTTAATAGCAAGGAATTATGAAAATCTCTGTGAATCTGCAGCAAAATAAAAAGCCTTGGTGCTGGCAGGGGTTTGAGCAATCCAGGACAGAGTCCAGGACTCCTGTGACTTTGATTTAGCCCTTGGAAAAAACTACCAACCTTATATGAGGATCTGCAAGCCATGAAAGTTTGAGTAGAATGAGAGTGAACTTATCACAGGGTGAAAAATAGAATTTTGGGGGGATTTTTAGAATTGGGGTTCAGGCACAAGATGGAGGAACCTGGACATGTCCTGTCCTTCTGCTTGTTCTTGGCTTCCATCTCCTGCTGTAATGTTGGCACTTTTGGATTGAGTTAGCGTAGAAGCTCACTGTCTAACATAGGAGATAGGTTTTGGGAAGTTATTGTAAATAATTTACACATAGTTTTTAGTATAAAAAGATAACACCGCCCTGAGGGTGTCAGTGTGCCTCTGTCTGTCCTGCTGAGCAGATCTTGGCTGGACAGGAGAAAGAATTTTATAGATAAGAAACAATAAACAACCTTGAGACCGAGAACTGAAGAGCTCTGACTCCTTCTTCAGGCTGGGAAAAGAGAATTTCTAACACATCTTGGGGTCACTCTGAGCAGCAGAAGTCCTGAGAGAGCTCCAGCCGCACAGGAGCCAGGTCTCACATGAAATTTCTGAGGGCTGATCCCAAATCCAGCAGCTGCTCAGGATTTGCTTTGCACTCACACCTCTGGCGGTTTGAAGCTGCTGGAGAAACATCAAAGATAAACGCAAAAACCTAAAGCTTGATTAAGCACATGAAAAGCTGCTGTTAAATTGGGCCTCTGGCTTTCCTTGTGAATCCTTTTTTTATTTTCCCACTTGCCTTTTCTTTCATTTCTTTTTTCTTTTTGCGCTTCAGCGGGATTTGTGCGGGGAATGTGACCTGGGGATGATCATAAGGAGTGCAAAGGGCTCCTTCACTCCCTCACACCTCTCTGTGGACTTCTCACAAGTCTGGTGAGGATAAATATCACTCCAGACACTTTCTTCAAGGAAATTTAGCTCAGATCCTTAACCCAGCATCATCTCAACAAGTGTGCTGAGGGCTCAGGATCTTGGATCTCTTACACACTTTGGATGTGATGGATTTCATCTTTATTTACAAGGGTGAAAAATTAAAAAGCCCTCAGTGAAATGAAGGGTTTACTGTGGAGGTATTTGAGGCAAAAATTACAATTAAATAGGTGGAAAATTACCTGAGCCAGCTTGTGCTGGAATAAAATTCAGAAGCAAGTGTTAAAAGTGTGCATGAACAGGAAAGGATGAGACTCCAAAGGGAATCCGTGTAAAAGGATCAAATTCACCTCTGGAGCAGCTCCAAGGAATCTCAGCTCTCCCAGAGCAGCAGATGTGCTGCCAGGGTTATGGAAAAGGTGTTTATCTAATCTTTGCACTCACAAATTGTTATTTATATGGGAGGAATGCTGAGGTGTCCTGGGACCGCAGCCCTGTTGCGTGGATGATGTTCAGGCCCTGCTCGGAGCAGCCCAGAGATAAGGAGCGCTATCAGCCAGGGAGGTGATGGATCCTGCTAGAAACAAGGGCATCAAGCCTGGTTTAGCATTTTAATTGGGTGTGGGCATGGCTTCAGCACACTGGAGCCTGTCCCTATGCCATGGAGCCTTTTCTTGTGCCATTCAGCATTCTCCTGTGTCATGGAGCCTGTCCCTGTGTCCTGGGGCCTGTCCCTGTGTCCTGGAGCATCTTCCGGTGCCATGGAGCTGTCCCTGTGTCCTGGAGCCCATCCCTGGGTGCTGGATCCCGTCCCTGTGCCCTGAAGCTGTCCCTGGGTGCTGTCCCTCTGTCCTGGAGCCTGTCCCTGTGTCCTAGGGCCTGTCCCTTTGTCCTGGGGCCTGTCCCTGTGTCCTAGGGCCTGTCCCTCTGTCCTGGAACCTGTCCCTGTGCCATGGAGCCTTTTCTTGCACCATGGAACATTTTCCTGTGTCCTGGTTCCTGTCCCTCTGTCCTGGAGCCCATCCCTGTGTCCTAAAGTCTGTCCCTGTGTCATGGAGCCTGTCCCTGTGTCCTGATGCCTGAGTTATCCCAGGGACAGGAGAGGTTTGAGCTCAGGACACCTGAGCTAAAGCTGCTCCTTCCCTGCCAGGGACTTCTTGGTGTCCTGTGCCAGCCCTGGAGGTGGCCAGGGAAGGCCTGGAGGTGGCACTCAGTGCTCTGGGCTGGGTGACGAGCTGGGGTTTGGTCATAGCTTGGACTCGAGGGTCTGGGAGGACTTTTCCCACCTCAGGGACTCTGGGGTTCTGTGGATGCATCTCCTTCCCTCTGCTGTCACCTTGTTTTTGTCGGGGGTTACTCCAGTGTAAGGTGTCCCTGCATTTTTATAAGAAAATCCATTTTCTGATCCTGCTGAAAGAAGGAAAATTGGTTTTGCCTGTTCAGGTAGAAAGTCTTGGCACTGTGGTGGAGTGGGGACATTTCTTGAGCAAGAACCCAGAGCTGAGCAGACCACAAGTCTGAATTCCTGCTCTGCTTTGGCGATTTTTAAGACCGAATTAAAGGAGGGGAAAAATATTTCTAAAAAATAAGAATCCATGAATTAAAGGCTTAAAAATTGATACTGCTTTCAATCAAAGATATTTCCATCCTGTCTGTTAATGGCAGTGGCTCAGGATCAATTAATAGAACACAAGGCCTTTGTTTATAATGCTCTGATTTCTTCCCATCCGGAATTGTTCATAATACAGAGTTTAAAAATAAACTCTGACTTTCAAAAGAGCCTGACAGTTGTCAGTCTCAGCTAAATTAAAATTATCCTGACACCTCATGATTTCCACCCTGCTCATCCCTCATTATCTCCATGAGTTGAGGGCTCACTTACAGGAGTTTTAAAGATGACTAAAGTGAGGTGCAGAGGGAGAGAAACTTCCAAGTTTCCAGATTTTTGACGGGTTGTAATTACATAAATCCCAACATTTCCCAAGTGGAAGTTATTCCCAAGGGAATAACTTGAACAGAAGGGCCTGGGTGAGGGATCCAAATCAAAGCTTTGGGTACAAAAAACCCAAATTTGGTCCCTCAGCTCAGGTGGGTGATGGAGAGACTGAGCTGCTCCTCTCATGGAAATGCCATTTTAACACCCTTTAAATGCATTTGGGTTTGCCAGCATAAATTCATGCCTTTGAAATGGCAAAGGAAAACTGTGCAAGTGTGGATGCAGAGAAACTTCTGTTAACATTAGAAACTGGGAAAGAAAGCTATTAATAGATCCAGCCAGTGATGCTAAACAGAGGGAGAAATGTAAATTCAAACTACTGCTTTTCACTGGAAGGAGCCAGGATGGAAAATAAATCCCAGATTTCCACTGGGACACTGTTCAGATTCACCCTAATCTTCCCAAATGAGCAGAAGGTGGGGAAGGAAATCCTTTTTGCGCATTCAAATTAAAAAAAAAATCCTTTTTGTGCATTGAAATAAACATCAGAGAGAACCTGACCTCCAGCACAACCCCAAAATGAATGAGTAGGGGGAAAATCCTCATGGAATGGGAGGTGGGAATGTTGAGCCAAGGGAATGGGGGGCTCAGGGGATGGAGGGGTGCAGTGGGTGCTGCACAGAGCAGCTCCACGCTGATTAACTGCCTTGCATAATTCATGCTCCTCCTTATTTAATCACTCTGGAGTTGCCCTGCTCTCGCTGGCAGTTGCTAGATTGCTTTATTAAATTTAGGCTGTGTTGAAGGAAATTTATTTTTGTGTATTCCTGCTTCATAATTTTTTTTTCTCCTTTAAATGCTGTCACATAAATTAGGGTGGTATCAATGAATCTGCATGAGGAGCTTTGCTGTTTAGTTCTGGGGCCAGAATCCCCTAAATCGTGTGTGACACCTGTATTATAACTTACTTCTCAGTATTCTTCTCCATGATGGATTTACTTCCCAGCTTCCTTCTCATTTCTATCAGGCAAAGGAATTCAAACTGGGAAACAAAGGAGGAAAAAAAATGGTAATCTGGGTTTTGTCTCTGTATTCAGAAAGGTGAAAAAGATCTGTTCAATCACATCATGACATCAAGTAGTGACATCTTTTTATTTCCCGTTCCCAGAGGAGAAAGGTGTTTTTTGTGGGAGTTGGTTAGAGGGGGCTAAGTCCAGAAGAGGACTAAATATTATAATTAAATGTGTTGGGTTGGAAAATAAATAAAAATTCACCAAATTCCACCCTGTGCCATGGGCAGGGACACCTCCCTCTATCCCAGGGTGCTCCAGCCTGGCCTTGGGCACTTCCAGGCATCCAGGGGCAGCCACAGCAAATCTGGGAATTCCATCCCAGCACCTCATCATCCTCAGAGGAAGGAATTCCATCCCATTATCCCACCCAAACCTGCCTCTGGCACTGGAAGCCATTCCAAGAAGAATGTCCTGGACATTCCCTCTTGTCCAGGCCCTCATCCAAAGGGGCTTCCTGTAAGGAGGAGTAAACTCTGATAATTCAAGCTCAGAAAACAGAAATTCTTTCCTCTGTTTTTAGTCACTCCCTTGTGTCATTTAGTGCCAAAACCTCATGAATGCAGTGAAGTCAAGCAGATGAATTTTGGAGAAATGCTGTCATTGATAAAAATTCCTTTGGATGAGGGCCTGGACTTTCCTGCTGGTCAAGGTTGGAACCTGCTCTGTAAATCCACTCAGTTTCTCTTTGACAAACTTTCAGCTGATACCATTTCTTGTTACACAGACTTTAAGTGGCACATTAAGTGGTTTAAACAGTAAAAAATTACCAGATGTACATTTGTGACCACAGAAATAAAAAATTAAATACCCAACACCACCACTCTTAGGCCCAGACACATTTGAACAGCTGAAAAGTCAACCTGTGTTTGATTTTTAGGACAGACAACTCTTTAAAAGCCCACTATTCACTGGAAAGAAGCATTTTTCTTCATAAAATAAACATCAATCCTGATTTAGATGCAAGCAGAAAATATTTCCCTCAAAAGTCCTCACCAGAAGCAAAATATTTCCAGAATTGGTGTCTATTCATCAATAAGTGCTGATGTGGGCATAATACAGGGTTGGATTGAATTTCCTCCTTGTTATTTGTCTGCAGCTCCTTGATTTATGAATTTATCCACACATATGTGGAGCCATCCTTCAGCTGCTTGAAAACTACCCCATGGAAGTGTTTTTAATGGAAAATTGTTTTCCCCGTTATTCATCTCATTGCTGGGATCTGCTTCCAGTGGTAAAATTAGATTTCCTCCAATAATTCTTTTCAGGCAGCTGTCAACATCCTCCTGATTCTGCTTTTCTCTGCCAAATTTACATTCTTCCTTAGGAAAATAAATCTCCCACGGGTTATAGGATTTTTTTTTTTTATCTCCAAAGCTATCCCTTGGATATACATGAGCGCATGGATATATCACTGTAAATCCTCCAAAAAATGGAAAAAAGCAGTGGAAATTAGAGCTTTTTAATGAGAAAATTAACTCCACACTGGTTACTTAAGGATTTTTTTTCCCCATCTGTTTTATTGAACATCCGAAGCGGAACGGGCCTAATCTTCCCAGATTAAAGTTGCACGAATTTGAGGAGTGGAGTACATGCAAATATTCTTTTGTAGTCTTGCTAAAATACTGTAATCCTCAGAAAAAAAGGGGGAATTAGACTGGTAATAAGGAGATTCTGTGTCCTGCTGGAGTTTAGGATGCCCAGGGGATCCCTGGAAGTGTCCAAGGCCAGGTTGGAGCCACCTGGGACAGTGGGAGGTGGCCCTGCCATGGCAGGGGTGGCACTGGGTGGGCTTTGAGGACAATTCCATTCCAAACCATTCTGGAATTCTGTGATTTGTGGCAAAACTCTTCCTGTGAGTTCCCCAAAAACTGGGGAGTGGAGTCACAACTTCCCAGACCCGGTGAGGAATTTGCTGTCATGGGGTGCTTGACCTCAGGTGCGGGACTCTTGTGCTCTCTTGGAAAACCGATGGACAAAGCTCATGGATAGTCTGTCTGGAATGGGGTTTTCCAGAAAATCAGAATTCCAGAATGGGAATTCCACTGTCCCAGGGTGCTCTGAGCCCTATCCAGCCTGGCCTTGTGGGATGGGTTGGGACAGGATCCATAGGATGGGATGGGATCCATGGGATGGGATGGGATGGGATCCAGGCTCTGATTCCACACTGAAATTCCACGCTGATGTTTTCCACTATTCCTTGTAAGCCTGGACCTCAAAAGTCCATTTCTAGCACAGATTTTGAGAGAAGCAAACCAAGGGTTCCCTTTTCTGTCCCTCTGTCCTGGGGCTTCAGTAGAGCCTGGTCACTGCCCTTTCCCCACCCAGGAGTACAGAGGTGTCAGGATTTGGGTAGGATTAGGGCTTTTTCGGGGAAGAAGCCACTGAGAAGCTCTGTAATTTGGTTATTGCCTCTCTGGCTATCAGAACACACTGGGCCGGCTGTTTTTTTCCTGCCAGAGCTGCAAACAGCTCCTTGTTCTCATCCCTCCCTCCCTTCTGTGCCCACTCCTTACATAAACCCCGCTCCAAACACTCTCCCGACAAAAATTGCCTCCCAAATTACAGCGGCGGTGTCATGGAAAGTTTCATTTCTGCCTTGTGCTGGTGCTGCGAGGAACAAAGAGTGTCAGATCCCATTGCACTCCCCCAGCAGAGCGCTCTGAGCTCGGGCTCTGCGTGCAGCGGGCGCAGAGCAGCTCTGGGAGCAGCAGCAGTGACAGGTACACGGTGACACTTTAATAGTGCCTGATAAATCACTGTCATCTGCTCCCAGGGGCACTGGGAGCTGCAGGGAACACATTTCCCTGCTGTCCTGCTCTCCCTCCTGCTTCCCTGCCTGTCACTGCCCTGCTCATTCAGGGTTGTGCCCACCCAGCTCAGGATGTGGGGCTGTGGTTCTTCTACAATTGGCCCCTAAAAATTCATTTCTGAGCAAAGGAAGAGAAGGAATTAGGAAAATGTCATGGCTTTCACACTTTTCAGCTGGGGATATTTAGGCTGGAGAAGAGGAGGCTCAGAGGTGCCCTTATTGCTCTCTGCAACTTCCTGAAGGGAGGTTGGAGACAGCTGGGGTTGGTCTCTGACAGAACCAGAAGACACAGCCTCAAGTTATGGCAGGGAAGGTATCACAGAATCCCAGAATCCCAGAATCGCAGGATCCCAGAATCCCAGAAACCCAGAATCCCAAAATCCCAGAATCCCAGAATCCCAGAATGATGAGGTTGGAAGAGACCTCTGAGATCATCGAGTCCAACCTGTGCCCAAACACTTCAACCAGACCATAGCACCCAGCGCCATGTCCAGACTTTTTATAAACACATCCAGAGATGGTGATTCCCCCACCTCCCTGGGAAGAGCATTCCAGTGCTTTATTATTCTTTTGGTGAAATTTTTTTTCCTAATATCCAACCTATTGGTCTCTCCCACCAGGCAGCACTGACAGAACCAGAGGACACAGCCTCAAGCTACGTCAGGGAAGGGATAGGTTGGATATTAGGAAAAAAAATTTATCCCAGTGATCCAACTGGCAATCCTTTAATGAGGATCATGGAATCACAGAATATTCCAAGTTGGGAGGAGCCCACAACCCTTGAGTGAACAACCCATCCAGGGATCAATCCATGGGAAAATGGAGCCAGGGAAATCCACTGGGGTGCACTGGACTTGTGGATTTGAGAGCTATGCTTGCCTCTTTAATGCCTTTTTCTAGAAAGAGAAAATGAAGCAGAGCCACCTCAAACCCTCACAGGTTCTGAATTTCAAGCATCTGTTCTTCTGAGATTGTCTCAAGGTGCTTTCTAAATATTTGGAATTGGGATATAAGAAAAATTGAATTCTCCTGAAGAGTTTGCAAATCTGAACGGTCCCGATAAGGAGAGGATTAAAGGAAAGTTGTTTGAACAAACCAAGATGGAATGATGAAGGTCTTTTTGGCACAGCAACTGTGCTGCCAGGAGAATAGAATCCAGATCTCTGGAATTAATTAATATTAATTCATTATTTGTGTAATATAAATCATGTAATTACCATGTGCAATTTCCGTTTCAAACTCGGTTAATTTATCATTTTATGTCCTTGTAAACTATGGCTGAATCCAGCAGCTCATTTTTATCTTTTTGTTAATTAATTCTTCTTCAACGTAACTCCGGGTTTGTTTTCTACCTGGCATTGACAGTCAGGCATTCAGGTATGGGCTGTGCTACCAAAATGGGATCTGAGGGACTCAACCCATGGATTCCTGCCTGTCCAAGTGGTTCCTGCAGGGAAAACTGGGAGTATCCATGAAGCCACACCACATCCCTGTGTGCTCATGGATTCATTCATTTCCCTCATTTCCCAGCTTTGCTCCAGCCTCTGCTGCATAAAACAGGGCCTGGTAAGGGTGGGATCACTTTTTGTAAACTATGGTTGAATCTGGCAGCTCATTTTTATCTTTTTGTTAATTAATTCTTCTCCAACGTAACTCCAGGTTTGTTTTCTACCTGACATGGACAGTCAGGCATTCAGGTTTGGGTTGTGCTACCAAAATGGGATCTGAGGGACTCAATCCATGGATTCCTGGCTGTCCAAGTGGTTCCTGCAGGAAAACTGGGAGTATCCCACAGCACGGCCCTGTGTGCTCATGGATTCATCCATTTCCTTCCTCTCCCGATTTCCCAGTTTTGCTCCAGCCTCTGCTCCATAAAACGGGGCCTGGAAAGGGTTGGGATAACTTTTTCCTGTTAATCTTCCCTCTGAGGATGGCTGAATGTTCTGAGAGGAAGCTGAAGTGATGAAGGTGGGGTTTGATCATGGTTTTCCTCTGGCAGATCCCTGGGAAGTGGATTTGGATGGGATAATGGGAAGGAATTCCTGGCTTTGAGGGTGATGAGGGGCTGGGATGGAATTCCCAGAGCAGCTGGGGCTGCCCCTGGATCCCTGGAAGTGCCCAAGGCCAGGTTGGAGCCACCTGGGACAGTGGGAGGTGTGGGACCATAGTGGGACTGGATGGGCTTTGGGATCCCTCCCAACCCAAACCATTCCAGGATTCCCTGGGCAGGTTTGGATGGGATTTTGGGAAGAAATATTGGGAGAGGGGCTGGGATGGAATTCCCAGAGCAGCTGTGGCTGCCCCTGGATCCCTGGGAGTGCCCAAGGCCAGCTTGGACAGTGTTGGAGAACCCTGGGATAGAGAAAGGTGTCCATGCCCATGGCAGGAATGGTTGTAAAGTCCCTCCTACTCAAACCATTCAATTTTTTTAAAAAATAAATTGATGTTTTTTCACCATTTTCCTTCTCCCAGCTTTCTCTCCTGGTCAGATCCTTGGGATGTCCTGTGCAGGGACAGAATCTGGACTTTGCTAATCCCTGTGGGTTATTCCATGATATTCCACCATTCCTTCCTTTTGTCCTGCCATGAAATCCATCCCCCATGACCTTACGGAGCTCTGAGCACAGGTGGGGTTTGATCTCCATGAAAATAAGAGCAGCTGATGATTTATTTCATTCCAAACTCACATTTTTTAATTAGCTGTCTACTACCAGCAATATTTCATCACCCCATCCATTGACAGGGAGACAGTCAAAGCTGTATTTTTAGTTTTTGTGCTCTGCATTTTTCCCCCCAGATGCTCATCCTTTCTTTTTTTTTTTTCCTAATATAAAGCTATTAATTAATGAGAGACAATCATTCACACGGTGCCAGTGGCTGTCAGGAACTAACAAATGCCAGTTGAAAAAAAAGTGAAATAACAGAACTGGGAGCACAGAGAGGTGGCAGCAGAAGGAGGGAGATGAGAGGAGTTAATTGCTGGACTTCCAAACATCCAGCGAAAAGGAGGTGTTGGAAAAGTTTACATTCAATGATGTCCAACAAATTAATATTTCCCTCCAAATGCTAAAGCTGGGAGGGAAATATTGTGAAATTTGAATGGAATTATGAAATTTGAATGGAATTATGAAAGAAGGCAGGATGAGGACTGGGAAAAGGGATGGTGGGACAGGACGGAGCTGCTGGGGGACGTTTTTTGGAGCCCTGGATCTCCTACTCCATTTGCAGCCTCCCCTGGGCCCTGCTGAGCTGTGCTGAGAGGTTTTGCTGTCAGAGCTGCTGCTGGTGACAGGGTGACCATGGCTGGGTGTCCCCAAGGACAGGAGGGCAGTGGTGGCATGTCACAGGGGGCAGCGGTGACAGCGCTGTCCTGGTTCCTTCCTGATGGAGCAACAAAGTCACAGAAAGAGAGAATGAACTCTCTGAGGGTTAAATAAAAGCTGGAGCAGAGCAGGGGCTGGGGCTCAGCCATTGAGGAGTTAAATAAAAGTTAAATAAAAGGATTTCTTTATTTATTTATAATCCTGCAGTTCTTGAGTGTGTAACTCTGAGCTCCACACTCACTGCGAGCTGCTGCTCTCCCATTTTGGGCAGACACAGCAATTCCTCTCCAAAATTTCAAGTTTTATATTTCCCATACATTTATAATCCTGCAGTTCTTTAGTCCATAACTCCAAACTCCACACTCCGTGTGAGCTGCTGCTCTCCCATTTTGGGCAGACACAACAATTCCTCTCCAGGCCTGGCAACCAAGGACACCTCACTACCTCAGGGCCCAGAGATGGAAACAAAAGTCAGTTTGGGGCAGCAAACTTGGGGTAAATGACTTCATTACCTGAAGCTGTATATGGAATATTAACCCCAATATGTAAATGGATCAAAAAGTGTAAAAACCCGTAACTCATTTTCCATTTTAGGGTGCAGCACCTGGGGAGGCTTTGTCAGCCCTAAATGCACCTGAAGGCCTTTCAATAAATAGAAATGCTTTTCATTCCCTTAATTTTGTCTGCCCTCTGTTTTTAGGCAGTCCCAAAAAGGCATCAAGGGACAGCCTGACCCAGAGACATCCCCTCCTCCTGCTGCCCTGGCCTCCTGACTGCTCCAGAGCTGCAGCAACCCAGAAGTTCTCCCGCACAGGCTCTCTCCCTTTGAAAAGAGACATCAGAGCCCTGCGATGCCTTTTTCATCTCACAGCACGATAATGTTCTCCATCAATCTCTGCTCCAACCCTCCCAGTTCTAAAGAGAATCAAAAAATGCCCCTTGATTTCCGCAGCGAGCTCTGGACCAAGCCTCTGCTTTTTACCAAAATTTTCGATGTGAGGAGGGGAAAATGAGCTGAATATTAACAGAGAGCTCAGAGGCAGAGTTGCAGCAGGGCCCCCGAGGAATTCATTATCTGGGTTTTGGGATCCCATGCTCTGCGGGGTCAGCTATTTATAGGATCTGAGAGCCGAGCTGGTGATCATTAGGTGCTTTGAATAAATTACAAGGCGTCGGTTTGAGGTGGGTGTGGTGTTGGAGGGGTCGGTAATTAAAGCTGTTTCTGGGTTAATGTTTTATCTGATCATCTGTGACAGTGTCCACAGAGGATGAGGGAAGAGACGAGAATGTTGACTCCATATTTCAGAAGGCTTGATTTATTATTTTATGATATACGATTTATATATATAATAAATATATATTTATATAAAATATTATACTATAATAGTATCTAAATATATATAATATATAATATATAATATATAATATATAATATATAATATATTATATATTATATATTATATATTATATATTATATATTACATTATATATATGATATATTATATATGATATATAATATAATATAATATAATATAATATAATATAATATAATATAATATTATATTATATTATATTATATTATATTATATTATATTATATATTTTGTATGTTATTATATTATTATATACAGATTTATTATATAATATCTTTTATATATTTATATATTATTATATTATTATAATATATAAAATTATAATATATATTATAATAAATTATATATTTTTATATCTATTATAATAATAATTTATAATAATATTTATTATTTTATGATATTATATGATATATATTATATTATTTTCTTATATGACTTTAAAACTATACTAAAAGAATAGAAGGAAAGGTTTCATCAGAAGGCTTAGCTAAGAATAGAAAGGAATGAATAACAAAAGCTTCTGTCTTGGACAGAGAGTCTGAGCCAGCTGACTGTGATTGGCCATTAATTAGAAACAACCACACGAGACCAATCCCAGATGCACCTGTTGCATTCCACAGCAGCAGATAACCATTGTTTACATTTTGTTCCTGAGGCCTCCCAGCTTCTCAGGAGGAAAAGCCTTAAGGAAAGGATTTTTCATGAAAAGATGTCTGTGACATTCATCCAGCCATGGAATCAATTCATAGCCAAGATCCCTTTTTAACACGCTTGCACTACACATCCCTGAGGTTTTGATAAGCACCTTCCAAGGATGTCTGGATTTTTTTTCATGGATTCCTTCTCGTGATGACAATTTTGATGCATTTTAGCCATCCTGAAAGCAGACCCTTTCCCCACCACTGGCACATTATTTGCTGTTCCATCCCATGTCAGCTCATCCTCGTTCAGCATCCCTCATGAGAAGTCTTTTGGAAGTTTACTTTATGCTTGACATTCCAAATGTTATTTATTGCAGTGTCTAGCAGAGTTGTCTCTCCCTCCATGTGACCTTTCGAGATAATTTCAGAGCTGAGCCTCCAGCCCTCAGAATGTCTGGGATGGTGGCAGCAGCTCCCAGAACTTTGTTGCCCAGATAATAACAACATTTTCTATTCCAAAAAATGAGTGCAAGGAGTCGTCAACCTCTCATTTACAGCCTCCTCCTCACTGCACTGCAGAGCAAATCCACAGAGGAAGGCACGAAATGGTTTCTGCTGCAGCAGAACAAGCCCCGTGGACACTGAGATTCCTTCTCCAATATCACTTCCCAACCCCAAGCCATCCCAAAGAGCTTTCCCGAGTCAAATTACCAATTTATGGCCCTGTGCAAAGGCAGAATGATGTACCAGCTGTAATTGTCTCGCTGTGTCTGCTAAGTAGTTGCAAATCTGATCTCTCATTTATTCCTCCCAGCTCGTTCAGCATTCTGTGGCACTGAGTGCGCTCTGATTTAATTTACCACAGGATCTTCCCCTGGATATTCCAAACCAGGTGCCTGCTCTGGCTTTATCTCTGCTCCTGCCTTTTCTCCCTCAACTCTGGTCAGGTTTAAACCAGGAACCTCATTTTTTCCCTAGATATTCCAAACCAGGTGCTTGCCCTGGCTTTATTCGTGCTCCCTCCTTTTCTCCCTCAACTCTGGTGAAGTTTAACTCAGGAACCTCTTTTCCCAATGATATTTGCTTTATTTCTGCCCCCTCCTTTTCTCCATCAATTCTGGTGAGGTTTAAACCAGGAACCTCCTTCTCCCAATGATATTTCCTTTATTTCTGCTCCCTCCTTTTCTCCCCTGGCTCTAGTGAGATTTAAATCAGGAACGTCTTTCCCCCAATGATATTTGCTTTATTTCTGCTCCTGCCTTTTCTCACTCGACTCTGGTGAGGTCAGGTTTAAACCAGGAACTTCTTTCTCCCAGTGATATTTGCTTTATTTCAATGTTTTCATGGAGATCTTTGTGGTGGACTTTGGATTGACCCAAAACATTGGAATTTTTGGGGTGCACACTGCATTGACCCCGAATATTGGAATCTTTGTGGTGGATTTTGGATTGACCCAAAACACTGGACACTGCACTGACCCCAAACATTGGAATCCTTGTGGTGGACTTTGGATTGACCCAAAACATTGGGATCTTTGTGGTGGACTTTGGATTGACCCAAAACATTGGGATCTTTGTGGTGGACTTTGGATTGACCCAAAACATTGAGATTTTTGTGGTGGACACTGCACTGACCCCAAACATTGGGATCTTCGTGATGGATTTTGGACTAAATCAAACATTGGGATCTTTGTGGTGGACATTGGACTAAACATCAGGATTTTTGTGGTGGACACCGCACTGACCCCAAACACTGGGATTTTTGTGGTGGACACCACACTGACCCCAAACATTGGGATTTTTGTGGTAGACACTGGACTGCCCCAGATCAAACACTGACACCACAACCCTGCAGGCCATTAATGAATTCCCAGGGTTGGAAGCAGAATGATTGAAGGAACCTTGTGCCATTCCCCATGAAATTACCCTTTACCCCTTCCTTTGATGAGCTAGAAATGTTCTTTCCTTTTCTTTTGAGGTAGGCTTGCTCTTTTCTTGCTTGTTGATGCAGCTGGGAGGATCAATAAGTTTGTCTCTTTTCTCGTGTCTCTGCTTGTCCTCAATTACATTTGATGGGAGTTTGAGCAGGGAGTGTTGAGCTGCAGCTCTTGGTACTTCTCTGGCAGAAACCTGAATAATTTGGGGCAATTTACTGAATGTTTTCGTGCATTGGGTACCTATTTTTAAGCAAAGATAATGAGAATTTTGTTCTACCTGTCTGTGTTGTCTCCTAATCCCTGTTCTGACCTTGCCTGGGGCCAACATTTCCGTAACATTCAGGCTGCAATGTAAACAATTCTGTTCCCACTGTATTTCTGTTTACCCATGTGGCTTAGGGGGACTTTTTTTTTTATTGAAAACCCTTTAATTGTGTTTGTTCAGACAGGAATTATCTGTGCCATGGCATTCAAGGCAGCATTTTGTTCTCTTCTCTTTCTTTCCTGGCCTAAATAAAAGGTGGGACAGGCAGAAGCACCAAAGCATTGCTACAGCTGCCTCTCACCTTGAAACCACAGGGGAAACCCATAAATTCCAAATATTGGATTTAAGGTTTTGAAGATTCTTTGATAGAAATACTACCAAAGGAGAGGCACCCTTGGGATTTACACCACGTTTGGATTTAATTATTCTTAGGGAAGCATTATGTCCTGCCAAGGCGTTTGTCCTTTGCTGTCAGGGCTGCAAGCACCAATCTCAGTGTTCCAGAGAGGACCCAAAATGGTCTGAAAATGAGAAATTGTGGCTGGGATTATTGTAATTGCTGGTGTCGTGAAAAAAGCTCATCCCGTTCGGGATGCTCCAAATGCTCACCCAGAATTGCACATGGGCAACATCTTCTTTGGGTTTGTGTCGGCAAAAAATGGGATTTTGTTTGTGAAAATACAGAAAATTTTGCAGAAGGGTCAGGAGGTGACACAGGGAAGAGAGAGGAGGTGACACAGGTGGACAGAGGCAGCTCCATCCCAGGGAAACCTCTGGATAGAACCAGGAATGCTCCAAAAGCATCAGGAGCCTTCAGAATGATCAGGATTTTGTGTGTGCCTGGTCCGAGCCTCTCAGAGGCACTGGGGGGAATTGGGAGGCTCAGCTCCCATTAATTTTAATGAAAATTTAGCACCCAAATGCCCCTGGGTAGTTTTGAAAAATCTTCCCTTTTAGTGGGAGGCATAAAAGGGAGCGTTTTGAATGAGCTGAATTGTGTGAGGAGTTCGTTAGTGCTGGAGATGATAAAAAATGCTCTTCCAGACAATTAATTATCTCCTGAGCCATTCCAGAGGTGACATCTCCTTCCTGCCTCGGAGCACTTTGTTGTTGGCCTGGAGCTGGGGAGTTTATGCTCCTTTTTAACTCCTTAGCCCACTTCATATATCTGAGGAAGTTCTCAGGAGCCGTAAAAACGTCTCACGGTCGTTTAAGTCCCACAGCTTTATCAATATTGGTATTTAGGAAGAAAGGAACAACTCTTAATTGTTTTCCTGTGCTCTGCCATGGGCTGCAGCTCTCATTAACTCTGCCGGGGAGCTCCTGGAGCAGGAATTTCCTCTGGGATGTTTATTCCTGTTAACAGTGGTTTTTTAGGGGTTCTCAGGCAGCAGAATTTCAGGAGACATGCTCGTGGTGTTCAGTTTTCTATCCACAAAGGTTTATAAAAACTTGAATTTTCTCTCTGCACAAATAAAATTGAGGTAGGATCTGAGGCACAGCTCCAAAAGGACAGTTCCTTTTGGTTTTGTTTCTTCTATTCCTGAGGGATTTTGTTTTTGGAATTGTGCTTGGATGGGACACACACAGAGTCAGGGAATTGTTGGAGATGGAACAACCTCCAAGACCACCAATCCAACTTTTGAATCCCACCACACTGGAAAGTCCCACACTGTGAAGTGCCTGCTCCACTCCCTTTTTAACCCTTCCAGGGACCCCAAACATCGCAGGTACCCTGGTATCATAACAATATTCTGGTATCATAACATCGTAACATCATCTGTTCCTGGCATCATAATAATATTCTGTGGATCATTCCCTGCTTCCAGGCTGATAACTGGATTTGAAAAACACCTTGGAGGGGATAATTCCGTATTTTTCTGTAAATGTCCTCCTCAAGCTCACATGAAGTTGGCTTCCAATATCCTGCTCTTGACTGGGAGCTTGTTACAGAGAGATTCCCAATTCCACCCCAATTCCTCTCCTTCCCTTCTCACCGCTCTCCATAAATAAACTTCCCCAGCCTCTGTTTTGCATTCCCCACTTCCAGGCTGATAACTGAATTCGAAAAACACCTTGGATGGCATAATTCTGTATTTTTTTGTAAATGTCCTCCTCAAGCTCACATGAAGTTGAGTTCCAATATCCTGCTCTTGACTGGGAGCTTGTTACAGGGAGATTTCCCAATTCCACCCCAATTCCTCTCCATCCCTTCTCACCGCTCTCCATAAATAAACTTCCCCAGCCTCTGTTTTGCATCCTGGGGGTATCATTCCCTTCTGTCTCCAGGATCACTTACCCAGGGGTGGGATGATGGGAGCCAGGAGCTCGTGCAGAGCCCTGGAGGATGTGTGCGGTGCACCTGCCTTGCTAATTACCACATGCCAGCTTTAATTGCACGACTGCAGCAATGGGATCACACCACTTCCCCTGACATGTTGTGACTGGAACAGCCCACGTCGTATTCCTCAGCTACCTGTTGCCCCAAAATGAAATATTTGTCTTCCCTGACACAAATTATAATTATCCCAAGGAACCTGGAGCTTCTTCCTCCTCCCTTCCCCCTCTTTTTGTCTTCCTAATTATCACTGTGGCTCCCAATGGAAGTGGTTGGTATAGCTGCTCATTAGCCAAATACTTTCTTTAGCAATTATCAGAAATTTAGGGAGCCAATTTGGAAAAAAACACCGCAGAGTTTTGCCTTTGGAAAATTCTCAGGTGCAGCCCCAGCTCTGTTGGTGTAACTGTGAGAAGCTGCACTGATGTAGCTGCATTCCCTTGAAGCAGAGACAAATTTAGCTCTCGTTTAAAACCCGGACACCAAATTTTATTGATTGATATTGAAGCTATAAATTGAGCCTGGCTTTAGCAGGCCTGAGCCTACCCAGCACCAGGAGCTTTCCACGGAGAGAGGAGATTTACACAGGCCCAGGATCCTGATTGAAATCCTGTGACCTTTCATTATTTTGTTCTGAAGTAATTTCAGCTCGGCCCTGACAAGCCCAGGCGGTCAAACCCAGCCTCCAGCCCCCATCAGAACACCAGGGAACACATTTCGTGTGAGCCCGGAAATTTTGTGGAGCTCTTGAGGCTCTGCTTCGTGTTCATATCTGAGGTGAAAGGTCTCAGAACCTGCAACTCAGTGAAAAATTGTGGCAACCTTGCCATTTCACAGTGTCAGACTCTGAAATATGAAGAACAGAACAGAATACTCTGAGAGGACAACCCCAGCTGTGCCAGGAGGTGGCTCATGTTGGGACAAGGTTTCCCACAGGAATGAAGGATTGCAGATGGATTTGGGGAGGTTCTATCCCCAAATCTTTTCATCTTTTTAACCCTTTAGATCTTTTTATCTACCTTTTCACCGGGGCAGAGGGTGCACAGCTGGCACAGGCCCTGGGCACCCAAGGGGGATGATGATGGGGACATTGATGGTGGCAATGATGGGGACAATGACAGGTGAGGGTGAGGGTGATGATGGAGACAATGAGGATGATGATGGGGACAATGATGGGGATGTTGCTGGCGACAGTGTTGGGGATGTTGATGGTGACAATGATGGGTGAGGATGAGGGTGGTGGAAATGATGGGGACAATGAGGATGATGATGGGGACAATGATGGGTGAGGATGAGGGTGGTGGAAATGATGGGGACAATGAGGATGATGATGGGGACAATGATGGGTGAGGATGAGGGTGGTGGAAATGATGGGGACAATGAGGATGATGATGGTGACATTGATGGTGACAATGATGGGTGTGGATGAGGCTGGCGGCCATGATGGGACAATGGAGATGATGATGGGGGCATTGATGGTGACAATGATGGGGACAATGATGGTGACAACGATGGTTGAGGATGACACTGGTGTAATGATGGGGACAATGAGGATGGTGATGAGGACATTGGGGATGAGAGATCCAACCAAAAGCTTGGGTTTGGTTCCATTCAGGACAGTGGAACTTTGCCATCTCCAGGTGTCTCCATGTGCTGGTGGCTCCAGCAGGAGCTTGCCAGAATTTGGATTTCCAGTCCCACACCAGCCACGAGAGCTAAAGAGGGGTCAGTCAGCACAATTCCAGCCCTGGAGGAGTGGAGGGGACACAGACTTTGGAAAACAAAGAGTTGCAGGAGTTAAGCTGAGGGCGTGAGGAGCTGGCTGAGCTCCCAGCTTTGTCACCGTTTTTGGGTGACCTTGGCCGAGTCACACCATCTTTCTTTACCTGAGAGCCGTGTGTGGGAGTGATGATGTCTCCCTGGGCAATGCCTTTCCTGCTGCATTCTGCTGCTCTGGTGTCTGGGATCGCAGGTGTTTCTGGAAATTCGGGGACATTACAGGATGGATTGTCCCATCCTACGTGCGTCTGGGAGAGCAGAGCTCCATAAATACAGAAATAATCACCCCAAAGCCTGCTGGATCCCTTCCTCCGCGCTGCAATCCTGGCAGATGTGCTCTCAGCAAGATTCCCCCACATTCCGCGGCCGAGCAGAGCGCGGGATGATGGCGGGGAAAACAAAAGAAGAAGATTAATTAGGCTGTCATTGTGTGGAATTGGTTTTGGGGACGGCGGGCGCGCTCCGCAGCCTGCACGGAGCTGGGGCATTTTTTTAATTAGAGGAACGGAGAAGAGGAAAGGAGCCAGGTCGTGAGGGGCAGGGGTGTTGTTATAAGACATGAAATAACTACACAAAATAACTCAACATGGACACGCCGCTGTTCTTGAGGTAAAAAGGGAAGTTTATTTTCTGATTCCAACATTTATAGATTTCCAAAAGTGACAATGGATTGGAGGGTGACAGTGCCACCTCTCCAGTGACACTGGGCAAAACAGCAGTCCATCAAATTTTTCCTCTCGCATAAAAGAATGTAAAACAATAAGTTATTTACATAAAGTGTGTGAGAAAGTTTGTTACAAGAATGTGAACATCAGAAGGCTTAGAAAATCTTTAAAAATCAGGGCAACGTGGGTGTCGCAATAGAACACGAAATAAAACAACCTGGACACTGGAACTGCAAGGTAAAAAGAAGGGAAGTTTATTTCCTGACTCCAACATTTATAGATTTCCAAAAGTGACAGTGAATTGGAGAGTGAAGTGCCCAAGGCCAGGCTGGAGCCACCTGGGACAGTGGGAAATGTCCCTGTCCATGGCAGGGGTGGCACTCGGTGACTTTGAGGTCCTTTCCCACCCAAACCATTCCCTCCCAGCTGTGGGGTCACCTTCCTTCATAAAAACCAACCCCAAACACCCCAAAACCCTCAAACAACCCCAAAAACCCCCAAAAACACCAAAACCCGCAAACAACCCCAAACCCCCCAAACAACCCCAAAACCCCCAAACAACCCCAGCTGCTTTCATGCTCGTGGGCACTCAAATTTTAAACTAGGCTTGGAGAGGTTAAGGCAGGTCTGACAACCAGACCCAGGTTTAGAAGCCACAGAGACGCTTTTTGAATCCTTATCCCAATTTTGTCCCTCAGTAAATAAATTGTTTTAAAGCTGAAATCTTAAAATCACTCAGGCTTTCAGTGACTGCCTTGGATTTTTTTGATTTTTTATTCTCCCCAGCCAGAAAGCCAAATTATACAGGTTATATCCCATGTAATTCCTTTTCTGGCTCTATCTTATCTCCAGCTCTTAGCTGATGTGATTGAAAAACTCTGCCATTCCACGACATAAATCCCAATAAAGCCCCAAAGGCCGGCCAGGAGCAGGTCCAGTCTCTTTAAAGTCTAAATGTTTTTATGTCTTGATTTATTTTTTAATTAATTCTTTTTAATGAAAGGAAGGGAAAAAACTCAAATTGCACCTCCTGATGAACAACAGTGTGGGAAGTGGGGAGGAGAGAAAAGCATGTGGATGCATTTGGATCTGGAGCTGCTGTATTTTACAGCCACCTAAAATACCCAAATTTTCCTGTTTATTTGTCACTTTCTTCTTTTATTTGTCAGGTTTTTAGACTTCAAATTATTTGTGGCTCAAGTGGCTGAATTCCCAAAGTTCTCTCCCTGTTTTCAGCAGAGCAACAAAAGGGAAACAAAGTTTACTTGGTTTCTGGGTAAAGCTCTAAAAAGGGGTGGAAATATGGGAAATTTTTGGTTCATCTGCTGTCTGAGCTGTCTCTGTGGGATGAAATTATTGAGGGACACAGCAGGGATGAAAGTGCTCACTATTTGTTTATTTGGGGTTTTAATGCTCCCAAACCACATTTCAAACTGAATTTTTAGGTGGGACACTGAGAGTTACACAGGTTCTCCTCTGAGGCTGAAATGTTCCTTGTAAGCTGCTCAATGGGATTCTCCAGGATGGAAAAATGCTGGATTAAAAAATTTTAAAAATTAAGTTAATTTAAATTTTAAAAATTAAAAAAATTAATTTATATTAAAAAAAATTTAAAATTCTGGATACCGATTGGTGTTTAAGGTCTTCAGGTTTACAGAATTACCAAGATTGGAAGAGACCTTCAAGATCTTCCAGTTACCCCAGCAGCTCCAGCACCAGCCCTAAAAATTCTCCCCAAGTGCCACATCCAGAGACACTGACCCCACCAATTTCATGGGGAAAATTTTTCCAAGACCTGACACCTTTTCCACTGGAAAATCCATTTCCAAAATCCAACCTGAGCCTCCCTGTCACAGCTTGGGGCCATTTCCTCTCTTTCTGTCACTTGAAACCAACCTCACCTCACCTCAAAATCCTCTCGGAGAGCTGAAACTTCCCCCAGATTTCAAAAATAACCAAATCTCCCCCAACATGTTTATTAAGGATGTTTTGGAGGCAGAACTGCCTTGGCCTGAGCTGGATATAATTTTTGCTGGCATGACAAGTTGAGATTAGAGCTGGCGTGCCGTGGGCAGGATTTAGTGCTTCATCTCTTTGTATTCACCTCAGTCAATAAGGCAGGAAATTTATTTACTGCCCAGAGTGAGTTTAGTGCCTGTCTGGAGCGTTGTTTCAGCAGCTGGAAATGGCAGCACATCCATGGATCTGCTCTGGAATGAATGGCTTTCGATGCCCCAGGAGAAGGATGAACAAACCTGTTTGTGCTGTATTGACACAGAGATGAATTTCCCCTCCGAGTTGAATCCCGTGGATTTTGATGATTTTTTTCTTGAGAAAGTTTTCCTGTTTGATTGTTGTTGGAAGATGGGGTTTAAAATAATTCAATTTTTTTTTAGATCTTGGAGTCATTAACAGGCAAAATTGGAACTGGCACTTGAGGGGAAAGTTGTTCCCATGTGGAAAGAATGAGGGAAACCTGTTTGGGGGGAAAAGACAGAAATTTGGACAAAACCATTTGGATTTTGCTTTTTCCAGGCCAGGGGAGCACAGGGCCCTGCTGTCTCCCAGCACAGCTCTGGTTTTTCCATGTTGACCTGGGAAAACTTTTGGCTTCCATCCCATCCATCACAGAGTGTGGAATTCCGTGTTGGGCTGGAATTCATGGCTGGAATTTCACCTGGGCTGGCGAAAGAAATGAAAAGGGAAAATCCCCAGGTCTGCCCCTTCTTTCCTTTCTCTCAGGTGATTTTATCCCTGGGAAAACTCATGGAATTTGTCCATCCATGAGTTTCTCCTGTCCTGCCCATTCCAGGCCCATTGTTCTCCTTCCCAGCCACTGGAAGCCCACAGTGAAGTGGAAAAAGTTCATCATTGCCCAAGTCTTAATTGAAGAGATTTAAATCTTGCAGCACTCTTTAGGATATCCATAATATATTATGTATTAATATATTAATGAATACATAAAATAATTATACTTTAACACATAAGCTTAAAAATAAATAGGTTAATTAAGGACGTGTAATGAGCCATTTAGAGCAGAAAATGGGTGTCACTGAGAGCTTTGTGTGGGTGTTGAATTGGGAGATGGCCTGGGGGCTCAGGAAATGGCCACTCTGAGGGGAAAACTCGCAGGGTTTTTGTGACTTGTGAATGATTCCTGGGATCCCACAAGGTGGGAAAGAATCCAAATTCTGGAATGCTTGGGGTGGCACCAGGGTGAAGAAGGGCTGGGGGCAGCCAGGTGGAATCAGCCTGGGTGTGAACAGAACCTTTTTATTGGAAAGCAATCCCTCCTTAGTAAGCCAAAAGTGGAGGGAAAAAAAGATCAGCAATTCCTCTTTCTGCTCCAGTGAAGCTCCTGATTCCCTGGGAAGTTTGAGAGACTTTTTCCTTTGCTTAACACAAAAAAAAAAATAAAAAAGAAAAAGAAAAAAAGTTAATTGGAAATGACAAGAGGAAAATTATCCAGCTGAATGCTTTGATAAGCAATCAAGGCTTAATAGATTAGAAAATATAATTAATTACTTAATTATGCTCAAAGTGGTTGTTGTTGGGAGATTGTTCAGCAAAAAGCCATTGTTGGGTGGGAGGAAGTGCCCCTGGAATGAAGGTTGGGCTGCAGGGAGCCTTTGGAGGGAGCAGACAAGTTGTTCCACGCTCAGATTCCACAAATCCCAAAAGGTTTTTACAAGGAGGAGCTTCCCCAGAGGGTGCTTGGATTGAAAAATCAGGGATTTGAGGTGTAGGAAACCCCCTGGATGAGACCACCCTGAGCTCCATCTGGGTTGTCATTCCCTGGAAAACAACATCCCAATGATTAAAGGATGCTGTGGCTGCTCATCTTGGGTTTTGGGCTGTGTGATGCGGCCCTGCCATCTGGAACATGTTCTGGTCATTTCTGTGCTGCCTGAGCCTCACAACAGCTCCTTGATTTAAGCAGGAATCACTGAACCCTTTAATGATTTGGAGCACAGATTCAAAATGGCCTGGAATTTTTAAGTATTACCCCCTCAAATTTCACCCTGCTCCTTTTAATTTCAGGGGAGTTCTGAAAAACAAAAAAAAAGAATAATTCTGATATTCCTCAAATTTTACCCTGCTCCTTTTAATTTTGGGGGAGTTCTGAAAAAAAAAGAATAACTCTGATATTCCAAAAATGCACTGCACATTTTTCAATGCTTCTCCCAAGGGTGGATCTCAGCTCTTAATTATTTGGAGCACAGATTCAAAATGGCCTGGAATTTTTAAGTATTACCCCCTCAAATTTCACCCTGCTCCTTTTAATTTCAGGGAGGAGCTCTGAAAAACAAAAAAAAGAATAATTCTGATATTCCTCAAATTTTACCCTGCTCCTTTTAATTTCAGGAGAGTTCTGGAAAAAAAAAAAAAAAAAAAAAGAATAATTCTGATATTCCAAAAATGCACTGCACATTTTTCTGTCCTGGTCATATTTCCCTGGAAGAGCCTGTGAGCTCCTAATGGTGGCAGTAACTTTTCCATAGGTTGAAATAAGTGACTGGTTTGGGTTTATTTCCTGAAAAACACATTTCCCATCTATGCAGTAAATGAACTAAAGGCAGCTATGAGGAACTGTTTGCTCACCAGCTTTAGCTACAGAAGAGGAGAAAATCCTTTCGAATTGCGCAATAAAACTTCAGGAGCACCAAATTAGTCGTGTTTTGCCTCATTGACACAGAGCGGTTTCCAGCCAAAGTTTTTCTTGGGAGGCTTTCCTTGCCTGGCTCAGGAATCCAGGTTAAATCTCCCTCCAAGTGAGCTGCAGGAAAGTCCAACGTGGGCAATTCCTTCCCGCTCCCCATTGCTGGGTTGGGGATAGAGGAATGGATTTTCCCTGGAGGGGTTCAGGCTGTGGAGGAGGCAGCAGAAATCTCAGGGAAATCTTGGATTCCATGAGCTGAGATCCATCCCTGGGAGAAGGAGGAGGATTGATGGATCCAATCCTGGGAGAAGGATTGATGGATCCATCCCTGGATTCCATGAGCTGAGATCCACCCTCGGGAGA
Source organism: Ammospiza caudacuta (assembly GCF_027887145.1). Lineage (NCBI taxonomy): Eukaryota > Metazoa > Chordata > Aves > Passeriformes > Passerellidae > Ammospiza > Ammospiza caudacuta. The sequence continues at coordinate 6,528,606 of NC_080618.1, forward strand.
AGGACTGATGGGTCCACCCTGGGAGAAGGATTGGTGGATCCACCCTGGATCCCATGACCTGAAATCCATCCCTGGGAGAAGGATTGATGGATCCCATGAGCTGGATTCCATGAGCTGAGATCCATCTCCAGGAGAAGGATTCATGGATCCATCCCTGGGAGAAGGATTTATGGATCCATCTCTGGATCTCATGAGCTGAGATCCATCCTTGGGAGAAGGATTCATGGATCCACCCCGGGAGAAGGATTGATGGATACACCCTGAATTTCATGAGCTGAGACCCATCCTTGGATCCCATGAGCTGAGATCCATCTCCACGAGAAGAATTGATGGATCCACCCTGGATCCCAAGAGCTGAGATCCATCCCTGGGAAAAGGATTGATGGATCCACCCCTGGGGATTCCATGAGCTGAGATCCATCCCTGGGAGAAGAAGGACTGATGGATCCATCCCTGGATCCCATGACTTGAAATCCACAGCTGGGAGAAGGGTTGATGGATCCACTCCTGGAAAATCCACTCCATGAGCTGAGATCCATCCCTGGGAGAAGAAGGACTGATAGATCCATCCCTGGATCCCATGACTTGAAATCCACAGCTGGGAGAAGGGTTGATGGATCCACTCCTGGATTCCATGAGCTGAGATCCATCCCTGGATCCCAAGAACTGAAATCCACCCTTGGGAGAAGGATTGATGGATCCATCCCTGGGAGAAGGACTGATGGATCCACTCCTGGAAAATCCACTCCATGAGCTGAGATCCATCCCTGGGAGAAGGAGAGGGATTGATGGATCCGTCTCTGGATTCCATTAGTTGAGATCCTTCCCTGGGAGAAGGACTGATGGATCCACCCCTGGGGATTCCATGAGCTCAGATCCATCCCTGGGAGAAGAAGGACTGATAGATCCATCCTTGGATCCCATGACTTGAAATCCACAGTTGGGAGAAGGGTTGATGGATCCACTCCTGGAAAATCCACTCCATGAGCTGAGATCCATCCCTGGGAGAAGGAGAAGGATTGATGGATCCATTAGTCTCTGGATTCCATTAGTTGAGATCCTTCCCTGGGAGAAGGATTGATGGATCCACCCCTGGGGATTCCATGAGCTCAGATCCATCCCTGGGAGAAGGAGAAGGATTGATGGATCCGTCTCTGGATTCCATTAGTTGAGATCCTTCCCTGGGAGAAGGATTGATGGATCCACCCCTGGGGATTCTGTGAGCTCAGATCCATGTGTGAGAGAAGGAGGAGGAGGATTGATGGATCCGTCCCTGGGAGAAGGACTGATGGATCCACCCCTGGGGATTCCGTGAGCTCAGATCCACGTGTGAGAGAAGGAGGAGGAGGATTGATGGATCCGTCCCTGGGAGAAGGATTGATGGATCCACCCCTGGTTCCCATGGCCCCAGCAGGAAAAGAGCTGCTCAAAAACGTTGCTCTCATTCCCAGCCCCTGGCAGACCCACATTTGCTGCTCCCTGAGCTCTGCTGGGGCTGTTGCGTGGAAAGGTATCCAAGGATCCCAGCCTTTGGAAAGGCTTCACATAAATCCTGTTCCACTCACATTTACCTGCCAATCTCCATTAGTTCTCAAACCTAAAATCTCTTTTGAGCTTGTTTAGGGTGCTTGGGCTGCAGTTCCTTCGCTCATTTTTTATTTCCTTGAGTTTGGATCAAGCGCTGGCTGGAAGAATTCAGGAAAAAGAGCAGAAACCTCATTCCCAAGATGTGGATTTATTTGTAAAAGATGGAGAGTGTTAATCTGGGGTGCAGACGTGGGATGGGGCTCTGAGAGGGACGCAGGGAGACCCAGGTGAAGGAGCTGGGGGACAGCTGGGAGGTTTGGGATCTGACAACATCAAAAGAACACAAATTAACAGGAAGCAGCTTTGGTGGGAGGCAAACAGTTGGTGGGAACGAGCTGAGCTTGGTGAGGTCAGATCTGCCTTTGAAGATGAGAGCTCAGCTCCTGCAGCTGTGCCCCAAACCCTCCCAAAACCTCCTGCTGCTGGATTCTGGCATGGACAGCGCAGCTAAAAGGGTTTCTAGGCACGAAATTACCAAATCTGCACTTAATTGCATCATCCTGGGTGTGTTCAGCCTGGAGAAAAGGACACTCAGGGGTGCTTTATTTTATGTTTAATATATTTGTTTCGTATTTATTTATATATGTATTTAATTATATATTAATTATATATGTATGTTATTATGTTGATAATAATAATTTTATATTAATTATATTAAATATATTACTTAATAATATGAACATATTTATTTATTTTATTTATTTTATATTTAATATCTTTATACATTAATTTATTCTATATTAAAATAAAAAATTATAAATTTTTATAAAATAAAATTGTGTTGGGCTGCAGAAACAATTTAATGATTTCACTTTTCTGAACTGGAGGAGTTTTTCAAATGGATTTGATGGGCCTTGATTTGCAACACTGGGGCAAGAATTTGAGATCCTGAGGGTTCTAAAGCTCCTTCTGGTCTTTTGTCACTGTGGTCCTTCAGTGACTGCACTGGTATCACCATCCAAGGATTCCATTAGCATCAGTCTCAGCCAAAAATCCAGCAGGAAACGCAGGGAAACACAGAAATATTAAATACAGGAAAGATTTATTTTGATTTTATCTCTTTCATGCTGGAGGAGCATCGAGGCCCGTTGTGGTGCTGCTGAGGGGTGCTGGGAGCCTGTTTGGTGTCAGTCCTGGCAGTGGGGATGTGTGGACACCGTGTGTGTGACCGTGTTCACAGGGGTCTCAGGTTGAGGGAAGAGACGAGGATCTGACTCCGTGTTTCAGAAGGCTTGATTTATTATTTTGTGATATATATTACATTAAAACTATACTAAAAGAATAAAAGAAAAGGTTCTCATCAGAAGGCTTAGCTGAGAATAGAAAGGAGTGAACACAAAGGTTTGTGGCTCGCAGAAAGTCCGAGCCAGCTGGCTGTGATTGGCCATTAATTAGAAACAACCACACGAGACCAATCCCAGATGCACCTGTTGCATCCCACAGCAGCAGATAACCATTGTTTACATTTGTTTGTTCCTGAGGCCTCCCAGCTTCTCAGGAGGACAAATCTTAAGGACAGGATTTTTCATGAAAAGATGTCTGCGACATTCATCCAGCCGTGGAATCAGTTCATAGCCAAGATCCCTTTTTAACTCGCTTGCACTACACATCCCTGAGGTTTTGATAAGCACATTCCAAGGATGTTTGGATTTTTTTTTTATGGATTCCTTCTTGTGATATATTACATTAAAACTATACTAAAAGAATAGAAGAAAGGATTTCATCAGAAGGCTGGCTAAGAATAGAAAGGAATGATAACAAAGATTTGTGGCTTGGACAGAGATTCTGAGCCAGCTGACTGTGATTGACCATTAATTAGAAACAACCACATGAGACCAATCCCAGATGCACCTGTTGCATCCCACAGCAGCAGATAACCATTGTTTACATTTTGTTCCTGAGGCCTCCCAGCTTCTCACGAGGTAAAACCCCAAGGAAAGGATTTTTCATAAAAGATGTCTGCGACACCGTGTACCCACCACCAACTCCTGTTCTCCACAGATCTGCTCCTCCTGGGCTGCCTCCACTCCCCAGCACACACACACACACAGAGCTGCCACAGCCACATGACAGGGGGAGTCATTTGGGGATAAAAGCTCTGTATTCATGTGTTTAGCTCGTGGAAAAATCTGTCCCTCAATCTGTGCGAGATCTTTTTTTCTTGTTTGCTATTTTCCTTTCTCCCACCCTTCATCTGTCACTCCTGTCTGGAGCACAAGCTCTGCAGGGCAAGGGCTCGCAAGCGTCGAGAACCAGGAGCAGCTCCAGCTCTTGTCAAGGCCTCTGGGCACAGCAAACAGCAGATTTTGGATGTTGAGAGGTTTATTTATCTTCAGATTTCTCCTCACAGTGTTTTGGAGGAGATAGCACCTGGATTTTATTGGTGAAGCAATCATTGGGTGATTGTTCCAGGTGGGTGTAGAGACAGGAAAGGGAAAGATATTCCTCACTGTGAGGGTGAGGATGGGCTGGGATGGAATTCCCAGATTTGCTGTGGCTGCCCCTGGATCCCTGGAAGTGCCCAAGTCCAGGCTGGACAAGACCTGGAGCAGCCTCATCGAGGATCCCTGAGTTTATTGGGATTTTCTTTTTCCAGTGAACCCGTTTGATTGAATCTTCTTGCAATCCAGGTCTAATTTTCAAAGTTCCCTTTGCTTTTGCCAACTCACTTTCTGTAAATAACTTATTGGTTTGCATTCTTTTATAGAGAAAGAGAAATTTGATGGACTGTTGGTTTGTCCAGTGTCATTGGAGGGGTGGCGCTGTCACCCTGTCACAGACACATTTCATGAAAAATCCTTTCCTTAGGATTTTTCCTCCTGAGAAGCTGAGAGGCCTCAGGAACAAAATGCAAACAATGGTTATCTGCTGCTGTGGAATGCAACAGGTGCATCTGGGATTGGTCTCATGTGGTTGTTTCTAATTAATGGCCAATCACAGTCAGCTGGCTCAGACTCTCTGGTCAGTCACAAGATTTTATTATTCCATTCCTTTCTATTCCTTGCTACCTTTCTGATGAAATGCTTTCTTCTATTCTTTAGTATAGTTTTAATATATAATTTTCTTTTAAAATAATATATATCATAAAATAATAAATCAGCTTTTGAAACATGGACTCAAGATTCTCACCTCTTCCCTCATCCTGGGACCCCTGCGAACACCACATTCACCTTCCAATCCACTGTCACTTTTGCAAATCTATAAATGTGGGAGTCAGGAGATAAAGTTCCCTTTTCCACCTCGAGAGCTGCAGCAGTGTTTGTGTTGTTTGGTGTCCTGCGGTGACTCAGGTGCTCTGCAGCCCTCTCCTGGCTGCATCCAAGAGCGCTCAGCTGGGCGGGGAAATCGCTTCCTTCCCTCTGCATGGGACTGAACTCTGCTTTTCCAGAGAAATTCTCACATCTCTGTGTGCAAAGGGCAGATTTGGCTCCTGGCAGCTGCTCCAGGGGCATCCTGACACCCGGGGATGATCTGTCCTGGACAGGATTGTATTCATGTATAGTAATGCAAGCTTGGAGATCTCTAAAGCCAATGGTTTAGAAATCTCTTATTGGTCCATTCTGTCTGGGATATTTGCTTGCTATGCAGGCTGGGCAGTGGGGAAAAGAAGAAAATTAATCAGGCATATACACACATATATATAAATATAAAAACTATATAAAATTAAAGTTATATATAAATATATATTATATGTATATGTATATGTATATGTATATGTATATGTATATATATATGAATATATATGTGTATGTATATATATGTATATTTTTATATTTTCCTAATATATGTGTACATACATATATATTTTTTATATTTTATATATATTTTTTTATATATTATACATATATATTATATAAAATATATTTTTATATATTTTATAAATGTTTATGTGTTATATATATGGATACGTACATATATATTATTATATGTGTATTTTAAAATATATTACATATATAAATATATATATATTTATATATACCTATATATTTTAATATATACTTTATATATATATTTCTCCTCCATCTCTCTCACTTTCCCTCCATCTCTCTCATTTCTCCTCTATCTCTCTCCTTTCTCCATCTCTCTCCTTTTTCCTCCATCTCTCTCATTTCTCCTCCTCTCATCCCTTCCTTTGACACCCATTTTCTGTAAAGAACGACCCCTTGAGATGACTGAAAAACCCCAAATTATCTGCTCTCTTAGGCCAGCATTGAGCATTGAATTTCAAATTATGGACTTTGTCCTCTTAGAGTTTACTGGGGTTGCAGGAGCTGGATATCATTTATATTTTTAATATTGCCATATTAAATGGAATTGGTGCCAGTTAAAAATGTGCCAATTACAAATGTAGTTCTAAGCAATTTTTTGATCAAAATGGGTCGAGATTCACCTGATTGCAGCCAAAATATTTTGGGTCTAGGATAAATAGGTAACAATGCAGGAAATTTTCCCTTTTTTTAATCCCTTTCTTCTCACACTGGTGTTTTTTGATCCCCAGTGTTTTGTTTATATCCTCTCATATCTTTAGGACAAAATATTTTACAATTTGAGCCGTGTTCCCCCTGCTTTAGGAAACACAGTTTTTGTTCTCTTGATGCACAGGATCAATGCCCAACTTGAAACAGTATTTAAAAACCTTTGGAGAAGCCATCAATTCCTGGAGAGCTCTTTTGCAGCCCATCAATTCTGGGCAGATCTAATGAAAAGCAGAGTTTGAATATGAGACAGAGACTTATTCTCCTCATTCTGCAGCTCCTTCATCTGTCACCGTGGCAGCAGCAGGATCAGATGTTCCTATTAAATCCTGGATTTATTTGTTGGGACTAATGGAGGGAGCAGTTGCCATCTTTTGGATCACCACATGGAAGAGCAACTGTACCTTTCCCTTTATTGCCATAATTTTTTTTTTTTTTTTTTTTTAAGAATGTGCCCCATTCCCTACATGATGTTCTGGAATACCATGGAAGGTCCAGCTCCATGGAATTTTGGGGCTGAAACAGCAGGAATTCAGCAAGCTGGGAGTGCTGAGGGTCTGGGGGAGTCATTATGGGATTTTTGCCCATTTTTTTGCTCTTTCTTTGTGGCATATTTAGCCTGGCCTGAGAGGTTGAGTTCAAACTCACTTCAGTCTGGTACGAGTGGGGAGCACAAATCCCTGGGGGAAAAAAGAGCTTTAAGTGTCTAAATTAAAGCTGAGTTGACTAAAATTTTGGAAAGTCTGTGCTGCAGGCCCAAAGTTCCATGGAGCTGGGCCTTCCACACGGGCCCTGGAATACCATGGAAGGTCCAGGTCCATGGAATTTTGGGGCTGAAATGGCAAGAATTCAGCAAGTTGGGAGTGCTGAGGGTCTGGGGGAGTCATTATGGGATTCTTGACCCTTTTTCTGCTCTTTGTGGCACCTTTGGCCTGGCCTGAGAGGTTGAGTTCAAACTCAATTCAGTCTGCAGCTCTGCCATGAGTGAGGAGCACAAATCCCTGGGGAAAAATGAGCTTTAAGTGTCTAAACAAAAGCTGAGCTAACTAAAATTTTGGAAAGTCTGTGCTACAGGCCCAAAATTCCACGAAGCTGGGCCTTCCAGGCAGGCCCTGGAATACCATGGAAGGTCCCGCTCATGGAATTTTGGGGCTGAAACAGCAGGAATTCAGCAAGCTGGGAGTGCTGGAGGTCAGAAGAAGGCTCTGGAGGAGTCATTATGGGATTTTTGACCCTTTTTCTGCTCTTTCTTTGTGATCCTTTGGGCTGGAGGCGCCTTAGGCCTGGCTGGAGGCGCCTTAGGCCTGGCCTGAGAAGTTGAGCTCAAACCCAATTCAGTCTGCAGCTCTGCTATGAGTGAGGAGCACAAATTCCTGGGGAAAAAATGAGCTTTAAGTGAATAAATAAAAGCTGTGCTGACTAAAATTTTGGAAAGTCTGTGCACCCAAAGATATGGTGAGACTCCCAATGGGTTTTTTTCTACCTGTGGATAAGGAACTACTCCAAAGGACTGTGCTGTGTTTAAGGGACTCATTCTTTGTTTCATCCCCAGGCTTCCATCCCTATCAACTTCCAGAGGAAACAATCCCAGGAGCACTCAAAGCAATTATTAATGGCTTTCTAATTAGAATATCTAGATGATTTGTTTATTTGATCAGCCCTCCAAGGCAGAAAATCAAAGGTTCCTGTGCATCTCATGCCGAGTTTTTCATCAGTGGGGCTTTTCTTCAGGAGCCAGACACGTCATAAAAAAACAGATCAAGCCATTTAAAAGAAATATTTTGCCCAAGGAACAATAACAAGGCTTAGAAGGCTTTTTCTTCTTTCTGGGAGTTTCCTTTAGGGAAACCTTTTCATTTCCTGATTGAAAGATCAAATCTGCCCATGGAGGGAGCAGTGGGGTGTGGATGATTTTTCTCCTGATCTCTAGAAAAACACACTCAGCTAAAGAGTCCGTGGAGAGGTTCTGCTTTAAAGGGGAAAGCATTTGTGTGATTGGAGAGAAGGATTAGGAATTTATCTGTAGGGAAGGCGAGGAAATCTTCAAATTCAGTTCACCGTGTCAATGGAACTGTCAGTGTGATGTTACAGGGCTTTAAAACCTGGGATGCACTCGGCAAGGGCGACCCAATAAATCATAAAAGTTCTCTCTTTGCTGCACGCACCCAGGCTGGCCTGAGGATGGTTTAGAAGTCGGTGAATGCTTTCATCTCAAATTAGAAATTAATAGCTGTATTTTAATTCTGTTTGTATTAAATTGACCAATTCTATGCAGTATTATATAATCCCATAGATTCCTAAATTGCTTATTACCAAGATGTGCAATTTCTTAGGTTAATGTGTCTCTAATCACATCTAACACAATGATGTTTGTTTAATTCCTGTAGTTACTAATTATCAGTTGGCTTTTTATGAGCTACAAATAGACCTTTAACAGGATCTGGAGAAGGAACTGGGGGCTGCAGCATCTTTGTCCCATGCAAAGAAAATGTTTCTCCACATTTTTCATACCAAGACCTCTCTTCTGTCAGTCCATGCCAATTTTGGGGTCCCATTCCCATAGAAATACAAGAATTAACAAGATTAATTATAATTTCGTAGAATGATAATTTTGTAGAATTTAGGATCCAAATCTGCCCCATCCCCATGGAATGCCAGCCCTTGGTGGATGTTCAGCAGGTTGTCCTGGATTTCCTGCAGAAAACCAACAGATAGTTGGTGGGTTTTTTTCTGGAACTCCTGATTTTGGGGCAGTGACTCAATGCCCTGTGGAACCTTTTCTCCATGCTGAGGCTGCCAAATCCTCCCTCAACCCTGAGGACAGCTGAAAAGAGCATGGATGTGGTTTGGGAGGAAAGAAGAGAGAATCTAGGATGGATTCTGTCTACAGTGGGAAGTAAATTGGAAATTTACTGAAATTGCAGGAGACTGACTGTGGGAATTGCACCTCCAAGCCCAGCTTTTGGGGTTACCCGAAATTCAGGGAGATTCTGGCCTAACAGAGGCACCAAGCCCAGTGGGATCTGCACCTCTCAGAAATCCTGGGCTAATTAAGGAGCTTGAAGACCTTCACCTAAAACTGCAAAACTGCAGCTGGCAGATTTCCTTTTTCTTCTTTCCTGAGCTGCTCAGGTGCCACAGGGCCCAGCTCAGTGACAGCAGAGCTCACCAACCCTCCTCAGAGTCAAGCACGCGCTAAATGTTTCAATAAACGAGATTTTGGATTCTTTTGTTTTAATCAATGAGAATTACCTGAGGAAACATGAACTGCAGAACAAAAGGCCTGCTCCAAACAGCAGCCAGGCACTTTTGTGTCTGTTCCAAGTGGAAGCAGAGCACGCAGACCTGCTCATATTTCAGCGCTGAGCTCAGCGCCCGCGCTTGTCCTTCGGAACGTGTTTGATGGGAATGTTTGATGGGGCATTTTCCTGAATAGGGATATTTTTCTGCTCTGCCTCCAAAGGGATGTTCCAGGGCCGTTGCCTGTGATTTTTCAGTGGCATGAAATGCGCTGGAATTGTTTATCCCAGCTCTGTCTGCCTAATGTGCCCAATCAATCTGTCTCTGAGGTGAAGCCGCGTGCTCCGCTAATCACCGCGCTACCACAGAACATCTTGCTTATTTTTACTCTAAATTATGATCGGCTTGGAAATGAACTCTGAATTTGATTTATCAACAGCTCCGATGCTAATTCACCAATGAAGTCATGGTGCTCTGAGACTAAATATTAGCGCTAATGAGAAAACATCGCTTCCACGTTTTGTAACTCCGAGTTTCCACAGGTCCTGAAGTTGTGGGTAATTAATTCATTGAATCATTAACTGGGCAAGCATTTCCACAAGAATCAGTTTACCTGGATTAGAGATTACCAGCAAATGTCAAACCAGATAATGTTGAGCTACCAGGGAATATTCATGCTGTTTAAAGGGGGAAATGTATCCCTCTAATTCACCAATGAAGTCATGGTGCTCTGAGACTAAATATTAGCATTAAAGAGAAAATCACTGCCACATTTTGTAACCCTGAGTTTCCACAGCTCCTAAAGTTGGGTGTAATTAATTCATGGAATCATTAACTGGGCAAGCATTTCCACAAGAATCAGTTTACCAGCAAATGTCAAACCAGATGATGTTCAGCTACCAGGAATATTCATGCTGAGTTTTTATTGTTTAAAAAGGGAAATGTGTCCCCCTAATTCACCAATGAAGTCGTGATGCTAAATATTAGCGCTAATGAGAAAACATCGCTGCCATGTTTAGCAACTCTGAATTTCCACAGCTCCTAAAGTTGTATGTAATTAATTCATCTAATCATTAACTGGGCAAGCATTTCCACAAGAATCAGTTTACCTGGATTAGAGATTACCAGCAAATGTCAAACCAGAAGATGTTCAACTACCAGGCAATGTTCATGCTGTGTTTTTATTGTTTAAAAAGTGAAATGTGTCCCCTGCAGGGCAGGGCAGGGCTGGTAGTGCCCTGGCAGTCTCCATCAGCAGGGACAGAGCAGATGTTGAGATTCAAACCAGGGTGTTCCTCCTCTTGGAAAACAGAGGCACCAGAATGGAAGGAGTTGAGCTGCAGTGTCTGAACAGTGCCTGGATAAAGCCCAGGTGTCCAGACTGAGGCAGCTGAGACAGCCTGGGACTCAGAAATGCATGATTTTCCCTGCCAGGATCTGGGTTTAGGCTCCTTCTGGAGCAGTCATTTGTCTGCGGCTCCAGTGACAGCGTCAGCCTTTGCACCGTCTCCTTTCAGGGATAAAACAAACTCCACTCCATCCAAACTTCTCCCCAGAGACTGCTGGGCTTGCCAGTCCTTCCATAGATTCCATTTCCCTGTCTCCTGTTGGGAATTCTGGCACTGAGTCACCCAGACAGCCACGGCCATGCCTGAGCCTCCACAAGGACTTTTCCTGCTCTGCAGGATGATGGATGCTGAGGGAAAATGAGCACAAAGAACAAACTCATCGTATTTCCAGCACAATTCAGACCTGTTCCCAAAATCTGGGTGGCCAAAGTTTGATTTAAAAAACTCCAGGGAATTGTTTCAACCTGAGAATGGGTGATTTCATCTGGTTGAAGTGAGTCAGGGAGGTCGTGCCTGCCTGATCCCCTCCACAGATTCCATCCCTGTCTCCTATTGGGAATTCTGACAGTGTTGGGAATTCTGGCACTGAGTCACCCAGACAGCCACTGCCATTCCTGAGTCTCCAAAAGGAGTTTTCCTGCTCTGCAGGATGATGGATGCTGAGAAATCCATCCTCCAAAATGAGCACAAAGAGCAAACTCATCATATTTCCAACAAAATACAACCTGTTCCCAAAACCTGGGCAGCCAAAGTTTGATTTAACAAACTCCAGGGAATCGTTTCAAGCTGAGAATGGGTGATTTCATCTGATTGAAGTGAAGGAAAGAGGTCGTGCCTGCCTGATGCCCTGCAATGAGGCTGCTGCTGTGAGCACAGAGGGAAATACCCGAGCAGGAGCTGCGGCTGGGCACAGAAGTTGATATTTCCCTCCTGGAATTGCTTGGTAGGGAGGTGTCACATCCTGGAGATCATGTTGGGCTGGATTCCAGCTTGTCTGAGGTGTCCTGTTGGGAGGCAGAGCAAGGAATTAAGAATGTGTGAGTGTTTAACAACACAGGAGAGGTGAGAGAGAGAGAGAAAAGCACTCTGGAAATGAGGTCACTCAGCACCACTCAGACCCCAGTCCAAATCCTTGAAAGCTCCCTGAATCCAGTGGGAATATGGAGAGGTTACATCCCTGTAATACTTCTGTGCTTCCCAAGTTCCAGAATAAGGATTTTTATTGATGCTTGGCTAAAAATCTAGGTTTTGATGGCTGCACCTACAACAAACAGAAGTCCAGGCTGAATTCTAAACTCTGACTATTTTTAACAGAACTTTTATGTGTGGTAATCACACTCCCAGACATTTTCAACCTAAGTAAAGCTGATGGAATTCAGTGTTGTGTCAAAGAAACATAAAAGACAAAGAATGCAGATTGCAGTGTGGGTCCCTGCATTTGCATGTTTGGATGCCTGAGGGTTGAGCTGAGCATCAGTGGAGGCTGTCAGAGGACAGGTGGGCAGGGCATGCTGGAAAACACCTTTGTATGCAGGCCAGAATCAACCTGAATTTTGGGTAACACCATTTGGAATTTTGGGTAACACCTTTTCAATACAGAACAGAATCAACCTGAATTTTGGGTAACACCATTTTGAATTTTGGGTAACACCTTTTCCATGCAGGCCCAAATCAACCTGAATTTTGGGTAACACCTTTTCATGCAGGCTTGAATGAACCTGAATTTTGGGTAACACCATTTTGAATTTTGGGTAACACCTTTTCAATACAGGCCCAAATCAACCTGAATTTTAGGTAACACCATTTGGAATTTTGGGTAACACCAGGCCAGATTCTCCCTGAATTTTGGTTAACACCTTTTTGATATAGGCCAGATTCTCCCTAAATTTCAGGTAACACCTTTTCAATGCAGGCCAGAATCAACCTGAATTTCAGGTAACACCTTTTCATGTAGGCCAGAATTTCCCTGAATTTTGCTTAACACCTTTTCATTTAGGCCCAAATCAACCTGAATTTCAGGTAACACCTTTCAGTGCAGAACAGATTCTCCCTAAATTTTGGTCAACACCTTTTCATTCAGGCCAGAATCTCCTTAAATTTCAGGTAACAGCTTTTCATTGGCAGCCTGAATGAACCTGAGTTTTGGGTAGCACCTTTTTGATGTAGGCCCAAATCAACCTGGATTTTGGGTAACACCATTTTGAATTTTGGGTAACACCTTTTCAATGCAGAACAGAATCAACCTGAATTTTGGGTAGCACCATTTTGATGCAGGCCAGATTCTCCCTAAATTCCAGGTAACACTTTTTCATGCAGGCCAGATTCTCCCTGAATTTTGGTTAACACCTTTTCTTGTAGGCCAGAATCTCCCTGAATTTAGGGTAACACCTTTTTTATATAGGCCACATTCTCCCTCAATTTCAGGTAACACCCTTTCAATGCAGGCCAGAATCAACCTGAATTTTGGTTAACACCTTTTCATTCAGGCCAGAATCTCCCTGAATTTTGGGCAGCTCCAGCTGCTCCAGCTGTTTTTGAGGGGAGCACTTGTGCTGCAGCATTGCTGAGCTGGGAACCTCTCCGGTGTCACTTGGGCTTTGACAAGGAGGATTTGCATTCCTTAAACTCCCACCGCTAAACCTTTTGTCTTCCTCCTGTAGCTGGGGATTTGTGTAAAATGTGCTCCTCGCAGGAGCCCTCTTTGAAGTGTGTGGCTGCTTGGGTGCAACATTTATTACGTTTAGAGCGGAGATCTGTGGGGTGTGGGCTTAAGTCAATACTGGGAAACGAATCCAGGCCTAAACTTGCTGAAAACTTCCACCTCTCACAGGGGAGCAACTCCAGGCTTTGCTTAATTAGCTGGTTGCAATTTTCGATAGAATAATGAAATAATTTTGGATAGAATAATGAAATCTCCATGGAATGGTTTGGGCGGGAAAAGACCTCAAAGCCCATCGAGTGCCACCCCTGCCATGACAAGGACATGCCCCACTGTCCCAAGGTTCTTCAACCTGGACTTGCACATTTCCAGGGATCCAGGGCAGCCCCACATCCCCTGGGAATTCCATCCCAGCCCCTCTCCACCCTCCCAGGGAAGGATGAGAGTTCTACCATAAGGTCCAAACCCAAAATGTTCATTGTGTGTCTGATTCCGGGGCTCGTTCTCCTGCCGATTCTGTTTTCCTGCTGCAAAAATTTTCAGGGCTTCAGGTAAGGATTGGGCAGCGCCGGTTTTAGAATTGAAAATGGAAATGAAAAGAGAAAAATTAAAGAGAAGATTTTCAGGAAATGCTGTTCAGGATCACAACAAATCAGAGCATTGTGACTGCCCCATCTCTGGCAGTGCCCAAGGCCAGGTTGGAGCCACCTGAGACAGTGGAAAATGTCCCTGCCCATGGCACTGGATGGACTTTAAGGTCCTTTTCAACCCAAACCATTCCATGATTCCATGTTAAATCCCCCCCATGGATGGAGACTCCACCCCCACGATCCCAGGGCTGTATTTATTTGTCTGAATTTTTTTAAATTTTACCTGACTGGAAATTGTTCTGATTTTTTTTTTGTTGTTGTTGTTTTTTTGTCTTCTTGGAGGCCAAAGCAGCTGAACAGGCCCAGCTCAGGTCACAGCTGGGTTGTTTCAGTCTCTGCACAAACAGTCCTCACCTCAAAGAGCTCCAGACACCAAGGACAAGCAGGGGCAGGGCTGAAGCTTCTCATTTTACAGCTCATAAAATGACTTGTGCAAGGTTATATCTGAGCATCTCAGGTATTAGTTCCATAGCAGGAGTGGGAAAAAAAAAATAAATTACCTCAGAACCTAGAACAAAAACACTTCTAAAATTAATTCTCTGCAACTTAGATGATATTGAACGTGTTTTGTTGATCTCTGGATCTGTAAAAATAGAATAGTAACAGCTTTCTGTGCTGTGAACAGCATCCCCAGTGTTTTCCATCATTTTCCTGGATGAGTGCTGGCACAATTGTCCCCACAACTGCAGCAAGGCTGTGTCCTGGAAAGGCTTTTTGGGGGCTCAGGTGTCACCTGGAGTCATCTCAGAGTAAATAAAAACTGAGCCCTTGTGTGTCCCAGCAAATGCAGAGCTGTTTTCCAGGCAAGGACAGGTTTTAGTGCATTTTTTATTATCACCTCCAGTTTTTGGGACTTGGTGCACGCTGCCTTCCGAGGGTGGGTGCTGATGGCAGATCTGTGCAGGTGTGCTCATCCTGTGTCCATTGGGTGTTATCCCATCCCAGCAGGAATTTTAACACAAACAGCCATTCCACCACGTTGTCTAAGCTTAATTAACAACCGAAATAAAAACTATATCTCTATAACAAAGTCACTTTAACACCACGCACATAAAACCCATTTCCATATTTGCAAAAAGCCAATATTATAATATATATATCTGAAATATATAGATATTTCAGGTTATAAATATAAATATAAATATAAATACACATTTAAGTGTAAATGTAAATGTAAATGTAAATGTAAATGTAAATGTAAATGTAAATGTAATATATCTTAAATATATATATATTTCAGAAATATATATCTGAAATATATATCTATATTTCAGATAATGATGATAAATATAATATATCTTAAATATATATATTTTTCAGATATATATATCTGAAATAAAAACTATATCTCTATAACAAAGTCACTTTAACGCGACGCACATAAAATCTATTTTAATATTTCTGATGAGCCAATATTATAATATATATCTGAAATATATATATATTTCAGATAATAAATATATCTTAAATATATATCTTTCAGATAATAAATATAAATATAGTATAACTGAAATATATATATATATTTCAGATATATATATCTGACATAAAAACTGTATCTCTATAACAAAGTTATTTAACACCACACGCATAAGATCCATTTTCATATTTGCAAAAAGCCAATATTATAATATATATATGAATATTATAATATATATCTGAAATAGATATATATTTCAGATAATAAATATAACTACAATATACCTTAAATATATATCTATTTCAGATACATATATATCTGAAATAAAAACTATATCTCTATAACAAAGTCACTTGAACACCACGCACAGAAAATCCATGTTAATATTTGCAAAAAGCCAACATTATAATTTATATCTGAAATTTATATATATTTCAGATAATGATGATAAATATAACATATCTTAAATATATATATATTTCAGATACGTATATCTGAAATAAAAACAATATCTCTATAACAAAGTCACTTGAACGCCACGCACAGAAAATCCATGTTAATATTTGCAAAAAGCCAACATTGTAATTTATATCTGCAACACTCTGCCTCGGTGTGGAGCTTGCAGCCCGGCCTCAGGTGCTCAATGAGCTGTGTGTTATTGCAGCCAGGCCCTCCATCCCTCAGCTCTCCGGAACACAAACAGTCCTTGGCTTTTATGGGATCATAAAAAGCTGCCTTAAAGCTGAGACAGGGCCTGGCACGGATATTGCTCTATCCAGGGGAGATCCTGTGACTCCACAAGTGAGCACGGTTGTCCCGTCAAATCCCACCCGGCAGCTTGTCCTCTGCGTCCCTGCCACTCAGCTGCCGCGTCAAATCAAATCTGCAGCTGAATTCCAGCTCTCGGAAGGGTTTTTGGGATCTCTCCAGCCTTCTGCAGGGGATCCACATCAAGAGGAACTCTGACCCTGCAAAGTTTCCCAATTAGCTTTAACGCCTTTGCTTTTTCCATGCTGGTTTTTGGGGGATGAAGTGCACGGAGCAATGAAAATTTGGGAGAAATTAGCTCTGCTGGTCTTCACTTAAAGTTCAGCCTGGAAAATCAAAAGGCATTTGTTCCAAGATTGGATTATGTGTAGGATATCTGCAGCTATAATGAGCTCAGGTTTGCTGGCAGCGTTAGAATCAACTCTCGCCTCTCTCTCTCTCCTGCCACATGTGTTTTTCTCCCTCAGAGCATATTTCTTTCGACTTGATCAGCTCATCTCTTGCAGATGATAAAATTATCTGCAAAGATTTGTATCTGATGTTGTGCCATAAATCATATTTAGTCGTAGGATTAACATTTGCAAGTGTGGAATATTTATGGAAGGGGGAAAAAAAAAAAAAGAAGAAAAAAAGCAAAAAAAGCAGGTGGGGGGCTGGCAGTTTCTGAGGATTTACATAAGGAAGAGTTGGCATTCAGGGTTTGGAAATCCATTTGTACAAGGTGTGGATGTGCTCAGCTCTGGTGAGCAGCAGTGGAGCTGCTTTGACAGGGTTTATCTTGGGGAGGTTGGGAGATAAAGAACGCGGGGAACCGTGACCTTGGGTGAGCAGCTTTGTCCTGGAAGCAAGAAACAGATGTTCCAGCTGTGCTGGCACCACCCCTGCTGCCAGCTGCCTCTGCCTTTCACATTCCCAGGCTGCTCTGGAAACACTCAGCACCTTTCCAGGCGCTTTTGGAAGCTGCTGGGTTTACAAACCCCTTGGTTTGTTTTTTTCAGAGCTGGGTCATCCAGAAGAGCCAGAACGGAGCAGTTTGAGCATCTGCCCACAAACTGGGGAAAGGGAGAGAGGGAGGGAGAGCAGCTCCCTCTGCTCTGGCTCCAGCACTGCCAGGCAGGATCCATCCAGGAGGCGGGACACTCATGGAATCCTGGAATTGTCTGGGGTGGGAGGGACCTTAAAATCATCCCATTCCAGCGCCACCATGGGTCCCACACTTTCCACTGTCCCAGGTGGCTCCAACCTGGCCTTGGGCACTGCCAGAGATCTCAAGCTCCTCTGGGAATTCCATCCCAGCCCCTCTCCCAATACTTCTCCTCAAAATCCCATCCAAACCTGCCCAGGGAATCCTGGAATGGTTTGGGGTTGGAGGAGACCTCGAAGCCCATCCAGCCCCACCATGGGTCCCACACCTTCCATAGACCAGGGTGCTCCAGACTGGCCTTGGGCACTTCCAGGGATCCAGGGGCAGCCACAACTGCTCTGGCAATTCCGTCTCAGGAAGTAATTCCATCCCAATATCCCTCAGGCAGTGCAAAACCACTGTCCATATAAAAAAATCCTTCTCCTTCCCTTTTATCACTCTAAGAGAGGCTCTCAGATCCCCCTGGAGCATCTCCTCCTCCCACAGCTCTCCCAGCCTGGCAGTGCTGCCCCAGAGGGACCTGAAGGTGCTGCAGGGAGCTGGGAGCCCTCAGGGCTTTCTCCTGTGGGCTGATCCCAGGGGGGTTGAGGCCGCGTTGGGATTTCTGGTGATTGAGGCCACATTGGGATTTCTGGTGACTGGGGCCGCGTTGGGATTTCTGGTGACTGGGGCCGCGTTGGGATTTCTGGTGACTGGGGCCGCGTTGGGATTTCTGGTAACTGAGGCCGCGTTGGGATTTCTGGTGACTGGGGCCGCGTTGGGATTTCTGGTGATGCTGCACCACCACGATGCTCATCTGCTGCTCTTTGCTCCCGTTCCTCATGCAGGTCCCTCACCACATGAAGACCTTACCCTACTACAGCTACGACCAGCCCGTGATCGGCTACTGCCAGGCCCACAAGCCCCTCCACGTCAACAAGGGCTACGAGACGGTGTCCAGGGACCCGGCGGAGCCCTCCACGCTGGACCTGGGCCGCGAGCACAGCTTCATCGCCACCATCGCGCGCTCCGCCGCCCCCGCCATCTACATCGAGAGAATACCCAACTAACGTTGGCCAACCGCCTCTTGGGGACAGCTCTGGGAGGGACCTTTGGTCCTGCAGGAGACCAGGCAAGGTTGTTCCAACGCCGCCGTTCCAGCGGGGAAACACTCCCGAGGGCAAGGAGGTGGCGGCGCGGAACTCGCAGCGCGGAGAAACTTCAGGATTTTTTCCCTTCGCTTTAAACTTTCAAACAAATTCCTCGGTGTAAATATTAAAGAGAGAGAGAGAGAGAGATTGTCGAGTTCTTATTAAAAAGAACGACAGCGACGGCGGCGACAACAAATAGATTTCACTCTAGCTACATAAAGGGATGGATTAAGAGTTTTGTTTGTATATTTGATTTTTCTACATTGCACGGTTCCAGGGAAGGAGAACCACAGGTAAAAAATAAATGGGGTGGGGAGGGCGAGGCTCTGGGGAGGGTCAGCCATGTTCCCTTATTAAGTGTTTATTACAAAGATCCGTTGACTATTTTTGTTCTTTTTAAACCAACAAAAGATAGCTCTATATTTTCTTTTTTTCCTTTCGGGGGTTGGGTTATTTTTTTTTTGGGGTTGTTTTTTAAGTGGTTGAGCATTAGTATTTCAACCTTCAGACATGGGCATTAAAGCTTATGTTGAACCAAAAGGACCTTGGCAATTGATGCAGAAGAAACAAAGAAACTCGGGTGCATGTACATTTAAGACACAGGCTGTACACTATGGAGGGGGCTTTTGATTTTTTTTATCTTCATTGTGCTTCATTGTTGACACTCTAATTCCTTTTTGGGCTCTAAAACAAAAAAAAAAGGGGGAAATACTGCAATGGAATCACAACTCAGATTTCCAGGCCAGTGGTGCTTGTTAAACAAAATTCGTGGACGTTTGGGAACCAAAATGGAAGCAAAGTGCTTGAAATGGATCAGAAGGAGAATCTTTTAAAGAGCATTTAGTGCAACTCACTGGCTGACACAATTTCTAAAACACGGCAGAATGTGTAACGTTTTTTTGGTTTGGGTTTTGGTTTTGTTTTTTTATTAATTATTATGATCAGTTAGTTTTTGTGTAGTTTTTATCAATAAAATGACAACAACAAACAAACAGAAAAAAAAAAAAGAAGTGGTGGAAAAAAAAAATAAACATATTATTTTGTGGTTGGGACACCACAGCCACGGCACTGTTTGAATGATTTCTCTGGGTGTGTGACACGGGGACAATGCTGGGTCCTGTTCCTCCCCTCTTGGAAGGAAATCAGGAAATTGTTCTGAATTTAAACAACCTGAGTCTGAAGAAGCTCAGTTTATTTGGTTTGGCTAAAAAAAGAGGTGGTTTGGGGGCTAGGGGAGGGGAAAAAAGGGAAAACAACGTTTTTTTTAAACTAAAAGTTGGGGTTTTTAATCAGAAGGGAGGTTTTTCATCTGCAAAATTGAGCTGGAGCTAAACCAGCTCTGATTAGAACACAAGGGATGAGTTTTTATCTGGAGGGGGAATAACACATTGACAAAGTTTAGGCAGAATGAATTTGGTATTTATTTGGGTGTGTTATGCAAAATCTTGGCCACAAGGCTTAATGAATTCCTGCAAGTGCTGAGTGCTGTCTCACAGACACACTATTCTATTGTCTCCTGTGTTTCTCACCTGGAAAACTGATTTATTTTTCCCTGGAAGGCAGGGAAGGATGGGGATGGATGTGCTGGGCTAGGCAGGGAAACGTGGACACAGAGAATGAACCCGAAGCACGGAAGGTAATGCATTTAGAATTAAGTGTTGGGCAGGAAATGAAAAGAAAATGGAGTGAAAATCCAGGTGAGGAGTTTCCAGATCAGATCTCCTGAGATCTGTCAGCCTTGGCAGAGCCATGGATGGAGGGAAAAAGCAACGAGTTTAAAACACTGACCCAAGAAGTTGAAAATGAAAGAGCTCCCAGATATTCCTGTCAGCTCCAGGTCAGCAGGAGGATGCATTCCAAAAAATATCCAGAGTGGAACAAAAAATATCCAGAGTGGAGCAACAAAAAATATCCAGAAAAAATATTCCAAAAAATATCCAGAGTCGAACAACAAAAAATATCCAGAAAAAATATTCCCAAAAAAATCCAGAGTGGAACAACATTCCCGTGCTCCTGAAGGATGAGGACGAAAATATTTTTATTTTAAGGATCGTTAACGGCAATTTAATAATCCTGGTGTCATTTTTGAGAGGATCACTCTGCGTCTGCCAGGACTGAAAAAGGAAATGTCACCCAGAAATATTTCTTGTCTTGGTTTGTTTTTTTTCCTTAGCCCCTCCACCTGCTGGGCATGTGGATATTGGAGAATATATTGTTTATTTTTTTTAATTTCATTTATAATCGTCTTGAATGCAACTTCCTCCTGTGCTCTGGGGAAAGCTACTGAAAGAGAAGGTAAAATTAAACAAACTCCCCCTTCTTTATTTCCTTATTTCAAAATAACCTAATTTTAGCATTGATTTGGAGGATGTTTGGAACTGACATTAGATTACAGATTTTCTTGGCAATTAGTGGGAATTGTGGGAACAAAATAAACTCCTGTGGGCATGATCTCTGGGTAAATTCCTGTTTTTCTGCCTGAAATGTTGCTGGGTTTCCTCTGTTTATACCCTGATGCCAGTCTGGATAAGAAGCCCAAAATTTCTGTTTGCATCCTTAAAAATAAAGGAGAAAATGCTCCAAGAATGATGGCATGAAGTTAAACCTTCCTCAAGTGCTAAAGGTCTGGAAGAGCAAAAAATTTGGATTGCTTTGGATCAAAGCAGAAGATATTGGGCTGAGCTCAAGTGATCAGGCCAAAAGGTCTCTTTGCAAGGTGATGTGGGGCTCCAGATTTTACAAAAATCAGAATTTTTATTCTCCTGCCTGCAATTAAAGTCAAATAAATTTCTATAAAATTTATAACATTTATATAAAATTTGTATAAAATTTACATAAAATTTACATAAATTTTGCTCTCCATTCATAATACCGGAAGCCATGATTAATGTGTTGATCCCCAGCCTTTTGTTATGAGTTTTATATTTGTTGTGCTCTTTTTGAAGTCTCAGTTCCTGCATTCACAGGTGATTCTGTTGCACCTTCAGCCTCAGACTGTGACTATCTTTAGTCCAGGCCTTTCTGCTCCTCTTCACACATTTCTGGTGAGGGAAGTTCCTGCTCTGCAAGGGAGAGTGGAGAAACTCAACAGCTTTCCAGGTAAGACCCAAAAATTAAAAATTTAAACGTTGATGGTGTTCCCAGGGATTCCTCTCCCAGAAAAGGAGCATTAATGAAAGGACCTCGTTAGTGAATGGTGGCCTTGGTGGCATCTTGGAGCTGCTGAGCTTCCAACCAAAGCTGTGAACTTCATGCTCTGCAAAAAAACCCAACAAAAAAACCAAAAACTGATGGGTCTAAATAACAGATTCTCCAAGATTTTGGGGAAAATCAGATGCTGCTTTTCTCCCTGGCTCATATTCACCTTTCAGATGTCCATGAGGAGGTGAAATTCCCCCATCCTGGGAATGCTGGGGTGGGATCTGCATCCCACAGCCCATCCCAGCACTTCTCCTGCTCCCAGTTATTTCCAAGGCTGGCAATATTTTGCTGTGAGATTTTAAAAAATCTTTTTGGAACGAGCTGCCCTTTTCAGTAATGAATTGCAAGTGTTCCCAAGATTGATAAACACAATTTCATCCCCACTGGAAAAAAGTCCCTGAAGGAATTTGGCACGATGGCCATGGCAAATCTAGTGCTTTTATAGATATTTTCAAGCTGCATGAAGATTTAAGGCTCTAATGTAGTGTGTATTGAAAGTTATTAATTTTTAGGTGGTTTTGGCTCCTTTAAATGTCACTTGTCACTTTTTTAAAGCTGTAGAAAGGAAGGGGGGGTTTGGTGAGTCCATCAAGCTGGAACCTTGCCTTAAATGAAGAAAAATAAATTACCTGCCTGATATTAATGCCTTCCTCATAAGGGTGAGAGCAATAAAGAAGGCTCAGACTGACTTGGAGTTTGGGTTTGTTGGAGGGCAGGAATGAAAAACCTTCCTTGATCCCCAGAAAATGGAGGAAAGCAAATTTCAGGGACAGACCACCCATTCCTCAGGGCAGGAGCAGGAAATTTTCTGATCCCCAGAGATCCTGCTCATCACTGAGATGAGGTTTGATTATCTTGATTTTAAAAAGTGGCATGATAAAGATAAGAATAAATTAAAAATAAGAATAAATCTGCCTCTTTTGGAGGAGAAGCTGTGGCTGGCCCATCCCTGGAAGTGTCCAAGGCCAGGTTGGGTGGGGTTTGGAGCAACCTGGGACAGTGACAGGTGTCCCTACAAGGTGCTGGAAATGGATTTTTCAGGCCCCTTCCAACCCAAACCGTTCCATAATTCTCTGATTAAAAACCATTCCATAATTCTCTGATAAAAGCTCCCCAGCCTGACCCCATTCTGTAAAAGAGTTAAGCAGAAAAAAATATAGATTGGATATTAGGAAGTTGGTGAGATCCTATCCTATAAGATATTAGGAAAAAATATAGGTTGGATATTAGGAAAAGGTTTTTTACAGAAAGGCGGATAAAATTCTGGAATGTTCTGACTGGGGAGGTGGTGGAGTCCCCATCCCTGGGTGTGTTTAACAAAGCCTGGATGTGGCACTGGGTGCCAGGGTTCAGTTGAGATGTTGTGGCTTGGATTGGACTCCATGGTCTTGAAGGTCTCTTCCAACTCTGTGGTTCTGTGAATTCAGTGCCAAAAATGGGATTCATTTACATGCCAAAAAAAGCCTTTTTCTCCCCCCTTTTTTCCCCTTGGGTGTCATGGTTGAGTTGAGGTGTTGGGGCTTGGGTTGGACTCCATGATCTTGAAGGTCTCTTCCAACCCAGTGGCTCTGTGAATTCTGTAAATTCTCTGATTTTGTGAATTCTGTGAATTCTCTTAATTCAGTGCCAGAAATGGGATTCATTTACATGGCAAAAAAAGCCTTTTTCCTTTTTCTCCCCCCTTTTTTCCCCGTGGGTGCCATGGTTTGGTTGTGGTGTTGAGTTGGACTGGATGATCTTGAAGGTCTCTTCCAACCTGGTCATTCCATGATTAAACCCAGCTCTTTGCAAGCTCGCTCTCAGCTTTTGGTGTGAATAAGACAAAAATCAGTGACAAAGTCAAACCAGGACTCGGTCCCCGCCTCCCCCTCCCCTGCTACCCCCCAGTGATATTTTGTGTACTAAAAAGGCAGAGGAAAATCAAGTTGATAAGGCACAAACTGCAGCAGCTCGTGACTTTCAATCAGCTCCTCGGGCTCCCCAGTGCTCTGGAGGGCTCTCGTTGCTAAAAGGGTGTGCTCAGAACAGCAGGATCCAAGGATCTTGAGAGCCTGATGAGGGAGGGAAAAGAAAGCATTTTCCTCCCAAATCCTTCTGGGAATTTAGGGTTGAAAGAGAGGGCAGGTTGGAAAATACAGTGATGTCAGGGTCCCGCTGGGATGGAAAATGTGGTCACAATAATTTAGAGCAAAATACATCATAAAACCTTGTCATAAAATCCTAGAAAGGGCCTGGGTTAGAAAATCCCTTTTAAATTCCTCGTGTTGGACAAAGGGAGCAGCACTCCAATAAACTGTTGATGATATTCAAGTTGTAATTTATAAACAGTCTCCTCAAACATTGTGGTATTTGCAATGTATTTATATCATATTATGTAAGATAAATGGCTGGCAAACATTCATAAAGTATTTATTGGACATGCCACTGTTTGTTCAATGATTTATAAATCAATGCTGGGAATGGGGAAGTGGTGGCAGAGTTTCAAATAAATTCGTTGCAAAATATTTGCTGTGCATCAATAATTCTGATATTAATTAGTTTAGGCCTTATCTGCAAGTGCCTTGGGAATGATTTACAGTTCACTTTCTCTCCAGCCCCAGGCTCAAGGGGCTTGGGGCTGGAATTCCTGCTCAGGTTGGGGCCAGGCCTGGGTGTTCACAGTCCTGGTTCTGTCCAGAGCTGGATCTGTTCCTGGTTTGTGCTTGTCTTGGTTTGAAAATCCAGGTGTCTGCTAAGGAAGGCAGGAGTCTTCCTTGAAATGTAAAATGCAAACCCCCTCCCTCTGAATTATTATAATTTTGAAATTAAGGGGCCCTCAGGCAAAGATATGGCAGTAGGAATAACAGTTGGAAAATTAAAAATACAGATGCAATAGTACAAAAAAAGAAAATAAACCACTGAGAGAGTCAGAAGAGGAGCTGCCCCCCCTGTGTGTCAGGGTGGTGGCACAGCCCCATGCCATGGTGGCTCAGTGCCAGCTGTGGTTCTGCTGGAGCAGGGATCCTGCACAAGGGGGGAGTTTTCCTCTGCAGCTCCAGGGCTGCTGGAGATGGGCCTGGAATTCCTCTGGGAATGCAGAGGAGAAGAAAAGAAAGCTGCTCCTCTGGGAATGCAGTGGGAAAAGGCTGCTGGGGTGTCCCAAAGCTCAGATTGTATCCAGGTAGGAATGTTTGAAACCTCGGATTGTATCCAGGTAGGAATGTTTGAAACCTCAGACTGTATCCAGGTAGGAATGTTTGAAACCTCAGATTGTATCCAGGTAGGAACGTTTGAAACCTCAGATTGTATCCGGGTAGCAATGTTTGAAACCTCAGATTATATCCGGGTAGGAATGTTTGAAATCTCAGATTGTATCTGGGTAGGAATGTTTGAAACCTCAGACTGTATCCAGGTAGGAATGTTTGAAACCTCAGATTGTATCCGGGTAGCAATGTTTGAAACCTCAGATTGTATCCAGGTAGGAATGTTTGAAACCTCAGATTGTATCCAGGTAGGAATGTTTGAAACCTCAGATTGTATCCGGGTAGGAATGTTTGAAACCTCAGATTGTATCCAGGTAGGAATGTTTGGCTCCTCCCCCTGGGTGGAGCATCTCCCCATGGGATTATGGGATTTTATCAGCCATGCAGGGACACTCACTGGCCATGAACAGGAGATAATTAATAATTATTGGCTCATTAACAGCAGACATCTGGAGTGAGGATTGGGTAAGGACGAGATAAATAAAACTGCCCGAAGAACAGAAATCTGCCCCACCTCTAACAGGTGGGAATTGAATACAAACCCCAGCCTAAACCAAGCAATTTCCCAGTTTATTGCCCCAAATTCCCTGTTTGTGCTCCCCGCTGGTGAATCCAGCTGCAAATGGACTGGGGAAAGGCCGGCAATGGGAAGGAGCAGCTGCTTTAGGGGAAGGTAGGAAACAGCAGCTCCAAAACCTGCCAGAATTAGTTAAATCTCCATCTTCAGCCTTAACACCCACAACCACCTTCCTGCCCTGGGAATTTGAGGCAGAAATGTGAAGTTTTGGTGTTTTGCTGCCCTTTTGTGCCTGATCCCAGCGTGGAAAATGGAGCTGACATAAACTGGGAGTATCCAAATGATTTGTAAGTATCTGGGCTAATGAATGAGCTCAAGCTCTGTCAATATTTGCAGCCAGGGCTGTGGAATTAGCGTGGGTAATGCATGCAGGAGATGTAATTTTCAATTTACTTATCAATGTAAACATTCATTTAAAGCCGAAGGTGAGCCTGGTTTACAGAACTCTGCTTGCTGGGAAAGCAGGGAAATTTATAATTTACATTTTTCAAGGGAGGGCTGCTCACAGGTACGCAAATCAGGAATATTTTGGTGTTGTTTTGCTGTGCAAAAATTCAGTTCTTTCCTAAACACCAAACCAGATTCTTGCATCCCATGGAAGATGGCTTGATGTGTTATTCCAAGTATATTTTTTCATATCTATTGTGTGGTTTTTTCCCTGAGAACAAGAAGTCTTTCCCCAAAACAAATCTTTTTGTCTCTCTCTCTGGTTTTCCCTGTTATTGTTGATAATAATCTCATCCATTATGGATGTGGGACTGAAAAATTCCAGGGAGTTCACATTTACCAGCGTTGCCAAGGGAAGGAATTCTCTCCCAAAGATCCAGCTTTAATATAAAAGAAGAATTGCTGATATTACCATGTTCAGATCCAAAAATTGATAATGGAGCCCTGCTGATCTTTAATATCAGCTGGATTCCATGGGCCTTGTGCTGGGATAAGTTTTGAAGGTTGGATTTGTGTGATGAGGAGCTGGAATAATTACATCCCTAAAAGAAATCAAAACAAAAAAAACATTTTGTTCTGTGATGAGGAGCTGGAATAATTAAATCCATTAAAAAATCTACTACTCTGGAACTGAATGTCAGAAAAATACCTCTCTGTTACAGATTTCTCTTCAATTGTAATCAAATTGAAGGAATTTGGTATTTTGGGGATATGATTGAAATGTAACTGAATGTGGCAGAGGTTTATCCCAGAGTTTCTGCTGCAGCAGAGCACAAAGGTTTGTTCACAGCTGCTTAAATCAACAATTTCACTTTACATCTCAGTTAACATTCTCCCAGGGAAAGGAAACAATTGATCCCATCCAAACTTGGTTTTGTTTGACATCAGTTTTTGAAGTGTTTCAGGTCAGACCTAGCAGGAGGAGGTGAATTATCTCCTTGGTGCTTGCTGAGCTCCCCATGGCTGTTTTTTTATGGAAATAACTGGAATTCCGGTGTTCTGCTGCATCTCAGCCCTGATGGAGTTTTACTCCAGGCCGTTGCACCAAAATCTTCTGGAAGTTTTTCCCCCAAAATCTTCTGGAAGTTTCTCCCCCAAAATCTTCTGGAAGTTTCTCCCCCCAGCCTCTCCAGGCGAGTGGAATCGACAAAACAAAAATCAATCTTAATAGAAAGATTTTCTTAATTAACTCAATGGAATAATAAAACATCATTACAATCAAAATAACAACATGATAAATTTACTGGAGAAACTAAAAAGGGTATAAAGAGAATATTAGGGTTTTAGGAGATTCGGGTTTGCTTTCAACAACTTGTGTCTTCATCAAAAACAAAGCAATCATTGTGTTCTCTTTTCTCCATATTAGTCTAAAACTGTTGTTTTCCACTCCATATTTAATGATTTTGTTCTGGGTTTGGTTTTGGTTTTTGTTTGGTTTCTTGGGGGCTTTTTTTTTTTTTGGTTGGTCGGTTTTTTGGGGGATTATTTTTTTGGGGGGGGGGAGTTTGAATTTTGGAATTCTTTTAATTTTGGAATTTTTGGAACTTCGGAGTTTTTTTGGAATTTTTTTTTTGTTCCGTTTTTTGGAATCGATGGAGTTGGCGCACCAGCAGGAATGGCGTGAAGGCTCTGCCATCTGTGTGGGAAATGTGGGGCAAAAAAGCCCCACAGAGACAGGGGAGGGAGGGAAATAACCTTAATTTTGAGTGTTTCACATTAAGTGGGTGAGGAGAACAGGAGAGCTGGGGGACAAAGCCCATGCAGGGACCAGGAGGGAAATAACTTTAATTTTGGGAATTTGGCAATAAGTGGGTGAAAAGGACAACAGGAGAATCAGGGAACAAAGCCCATGCAGGGGCCAGGAGGAAAATCACCTTAATTTTGAGAATTTGGCATTAAATAACTTTAATTTTGGGAGTTTGGCATTGAGTGGGTGAGAAGGAGAGCGGGCCCCTTGTGCTGGTGACAGCAGGAGAGCCTGGGGACAGAGCCCATGCAGGGACCAGCTGTGCACAGAGGCACTCGAGGAGGCAAAGAGGCGTCCCTGGAACATCTGTGCAGCACGGAAACCACAGGGGGAAGGAGCTGCCGGGGAATCCAGGCTCAGGGACAAACAACTGCTCCAGTCTGAGCATTTCCCAGCAGTGAGGCAGCAGGGAAGGGGGTGAGCACCAGGTGAGAGAACTTCTGGCATGTGAAAAACACCAATCGCTTGTTTTTAGAATTTTAGAAGTTTAATAATAATAAAATAGTTGTAAAAATAGTGATATGATTAGAATAATAAAAATTTGGACAATTTGGATTAGGACAATATGAGACAATAAAAACAAAGAGTTAGGGACAGTCCAGGTACCTCTTTCTGGGCAAAATAAGCCCAAAAAAGGACCCACGTTAACAGAGGATTAACCCTTAAAAGCAACAGCCTGTTGCATATTCATACACCTCATCCATGATGCATAAATTCCATTCAAACACAGGATTCTGTCTGGGCAGTGTCAGCTTCTGCCTCTGAATCTCTTCGGGACCTATGGGGCACAGGAGATCTATATGGCAGGATCTGTGGGGCAGAAGGAATGTGTGGGGCAGGATTTCAGCATCTATGGGGCAAACAGGATCATAATCTTTGCTTTGCTGTCCTTGTCTCCCATTGCCCTTTATTAAACTCTTTAAATTTTCACAGCAGAGTGAACGTGTTTTTCACAAGAGGCTGCACGTGCCTCTCCCACATCCAAATCCCCCCGTGCTCCCTTGTGCTGCACACAAGGCCATGAACACCTCCAAGTGTTTGTTTATTTATTCTGGCATTTCCCAGCCCCTGCAGGCTCTGCACCACGGGATGGGCCAGCCAGGGCTGTTGTTTTCCTTCCCAGGCACGTTCAGCATTTCCATGGCCAGCATGGGTTTCATCCTTTAATTTTGACAGAGAGGCAGGAGTGGAAAATTATTTTTGTCACCTGTGGTTGTGTTGTCAGGGGTCTCAGGACAGGGAAGAAAAAAGAATTTTGACTCCATGTTTCAGAAGGCTGACTTATTATTTTATGATATATATTATATTGAAAAAAAATGATATATTAAAACTGTACTAAAAGAATAGAAGAAAGGATTTCATCAGAAGGCTTGAAAGAAATAGAAAGGAATGATAATAAAATCTTGTGACTCTCAGAGAGTCTGACACAGCTGGACTATGATTGGCCATTAGTGAGAAGCAACTAACATAGACAAATCACAGATGCACCTGTTGCATTCCACAGCTGCAGATAATTATTGTAATTATTAAATTTCATTTCTGAGGCACCTCAGCTTCTCAGGAGAAAAAAAATCCTAACAAAAGGATTTTTCATAAAATGTTTCTGTGACAGTCACCCTCCAATTCTCACCTGTGCAGGTGCCACGTGTGGTGTGGACAGAGCAGGAGCAGATTCCATGGAAAAACCCTGGGGATGGAGAAGGGAAGGGAAGGGAAGGGAAGGGAAGGGAAGGGAAGGGAAGGGAAGGGAAGGGAAGGGAAGGGAAGGGAAGGGAAGGGAAGGGAAGGGAAGGGAAGGGAAGGGAAGGGAAGGGAAGGGAAGGGAAGGGAAGGGAAGGGAAGGGAAGGGAAGGGAAGGGAAGGGAAGGGAAGGGAAGGGAAGGGAAGGGAAGGGAAGGGAAGGGAAGGGAAGGGAAGGGAAGGGAAGCTGTGCCTGTCAGATCACTGCCGGGTGTTTGATTCCTCCTGGGTGCTCACAGTGAGTTCCTCCATTTGTTGCGCTGGATGAGTCAGGAATGCAGAGCCCTGAGCTCTGCAGTGCCCGTGCTCTGCCCTGCATCAGCTGCTCCCTGCCCACCAACTCTGAATTCACATTGTCACGAAAATTAATCCACAAACACCAGAGGTTTATGTCCAAAAAGGAGACAGAGGAATCCTTTTACTTTATTCCAATCAAGGCAGAGGCCATGGGACACGCCCTGGGGTGTCTCCAAGTTTTGGAGGATGCAGCCTCGTTTTTATCCCAATTTCCAGCCACATTTCCCTTCTCTCTTTCCCCATTTCTGAGGTACTTGAGAGGTTCATACTTCCCAATACACCTGATCCCAAAGATTCCCCTCTAATTCTTAACCCTCCCTTTTAATTTTTAATTCTTACAGAATCTTGGGGTTTTTCCCCATTTCTGAGGTACTCGAGAGGTTCAGACCTCCCGATCCACCTGATACCGAAGATTCCCCTCTACTGTAAAACCCTCCTTTTAATTTTTAATTCTTGTTAGGAAAATTAATCCACAAACACCAGAGGTTTATGTCCAAAGAGGAGACAGAGGAGTCCTTTTACTTTATTCCAATAAAGGGAGAGGCTCCTGGAGTCTCTCAAATTTTCGGAGGATGCAGGGAGGGGATTCTGCTCTTTTCTGCCTCCTGGAGAAGTTTTGATGTTTCCTCAGCACTTCAGAGAGAAAACTTTGCTGTTTTCATCCTGTTCTAATCACACGGGCAGGAGGGGAATAAGAAATCAGCTCCTTCAGATCTGTCAATTTTCAGAAGCCAGTAAGCCATTCCAGTTTAATTTGGGTTCAGAGCTGTTCCATTATGGCTGCAGGGAGGAAGCCATCCCTGAGGACCCTCGGGATGTGCCAGAGTGCTTTAGGATCACTTTGGGCAGTCAGAGCTGTGTGAGTAATGAAACGTCTGCTCCAGGAGGGCCTTTGCCCACCCTTGGCAGGGGAGCCTGGCAAGGAGCTCCTCCCCAGCTTTGCTGCTCCTTCCCATCTGTGGGAATCCACAAAATCAGAGGGTTTGGGAAAGCTGCAAAAGGCCTCAGAGACAGCAGAACTGTGAGCAGAGCTGAGCAGCAGCCATGAGGTTGGTCAGCAGAAAAATTATTTAAAAAGTAGAAAAGCAAGGACAAATAGAACAATGGCCTGCGTATTAATGCTTGTCTAGAATAACTCCCTAAGCTGCAGAAAGTTTATCTAGAGAGATATTAGGAAGTTTGAAGCTTAATAATGGAGCTCTGTGCATTGTGTTTGAAGGCTCACAAGCAGGGATTGTATTTGAAATCAGCAAGCATTGTTTAACCAAAGGTACCTGTACTTATAGTGGTTGGATGGAACTGCTGTCAATATAGAATATATACTATACAGATATAAATACTGTCAATGTGCTTTTCCTTTGTGGGATTGGTCAAAAAACTTATAAAGTGAGTTGTAACATTAAGTTCTTGATCTGCTGCCTGGGATGTGAGCTGCTGGCATCTTCCCATTGTCATAACCATGGAATGAAGCTGATGTTGGAAAATCAAACAGCTCAAGGCACGTTCCAGCAGTCCTGTCCTGTTTGGGATTCGTACACAGCCCCTGGCTGGTGTCACCATCCCTCTGCCTCCTTCAGGAGCCCTCTCCATCTTTTCCTTTCCTTCTCTCTGATTTCTTTTCCCTTTCCTTCCCAGCAAAACTCTTAAGTTAAGGCACCACAAGATGCAACATGACATAATCAATACAGAAACTTTCCCAGCTTGCCAAGGCTCGAGATATTTTTTTTCTCTTTTTTTTTCTCTTTTTTTTTTTTTTTTTTGAAGTGTCTTGCTATCTGTCAGCATGTGCTAATTGAGCCTACACACCCATATGGCACCTGCTCCCTGGAGGGAAGCGTTTCCATAGCCCTGGAGAGCACAGGGAGTGCTTTGGGAGGGAAGCATTTGCCTGGGAATGTTGAATTCCTGGAAAACAAAGTGGGGATGGCACCCACAGGGCTCAGCTGGAGCCTTTGGTGACACTGCTGGGCTGCTCAGGACGCTGACACGGGGTGAGTTGTGCCTAAATTAAAACTGTGGGAGGTTTGGGTTCTGAGGAGGGGGAGAGAAATGATGTAGGGGGGGATTTAAACCATCATTCCAGGGCTTTGGGATTTTTGGGGTGTGCAGGGATTAAACAGCTCAAAACAGGGGTTAAACAGTTCTGTACCCAACCTGGATTTTTAGGGATGTTGATGACACAACCGGGAAGATTTGACTCTGAAATCAGTGGGGTTGCTCTCAAAAGGAGAGATAAGCCAAAGGTTTGGGATCAGTGGGGTTGGCACAAGAGTTGTGTGCACCTCCTGAAACCCCTGGTCAGCCCCAAATCACCACGAGATCAGTGGGGTGGGCACACAGCTCATCTGCACACCCTGGTCAGCCCCAGAAATGCAAGAGCAGCACCCAAAGAAGAGGAACTGGGCTGATTCTGGTAGAAAAACCAATGGAGTTCGGGGTTGAGCTACCGTGCCACAGCCTGTGGTGCTGCATAAACCATAATTCCAGGGCTTTGGGATTTTTGGGGTGTGCAGGTTCAGTTCTGTACCCAGCCTGGCTTTTTAGGAATGTTGATGACGCAGATTTGACTCTGAAATCAGTGGGGCTGCTCTCAAAAGCAGAGATAAGCCTGGGCTTGGGCCTTTCCTCATTCCTTCTGCTGTGCTGAGCATTCCCTGGTGCTCACTGAGGGGTACAGGAATTATAAACAGAAATTTCTGTGCTTTGGGTGCACCAAATGTGCCTCCCATCCCCTCCCACCCCTCAGGGCTGTTGTGCTGCAGAAACGGCACT
Source organism: Ammospiza caudacuta (assembly GCF_027887145.1). Taxonomy (NCBI): domain Eukaryota; kingdom Metazoa; phylum Chordata; class Aves; order Passeriformes; family Passerellidae; genus Ammospiza; species Ammospiza caudacuta. The sequence goes on from NC_080618.1 coordinate 6,561,051, forward strand.
GATTAAATTCCCTGTGACTCTTTGCTTGTCACAACCTGGACAGAGGAGGGATTTTCCCCAAAAAAACTCCGGGAATTTGTTGGTTAACCATGATGGAATTGTTTTTGTTGGAACCCCACATCTGCCTCAGCTTTGATGTTGACCAGGCTCTAAAAACATCTGCAACAAGCAGGTGAAATAAAATCCCACCCTCCCACACAGCAGAGCTCTGTGACCAACCTGACAGCAGCTAAACCCCACAGGCCAAGGCTTGATAAAGTGATTTTATGATCACTCCAAATCCATTTAGTTTTCCCCATGTCCCTTTTCTGGTTTTCGCCTGCCCGCTGTCTCCGAGGGTGAGCTCTGCACTTGTAGCTCTTGCTCAAAATGAATTTAGGGTGGTTTTCAGTTTTCACAACCGTTATTGAGTGCTTGGTTGGGATTTTTAGGCGAGGTTTCCCACAGAAGCTGGGGCTTGATGGAATCCAGTATTTTTGCACAAGCAGAGAGCAAAAAATGAGAGCTGATAAGAAATCCCAGCACATTTTGTGTGTGGAAGAGAGGCTGATAACATTCACCCACCTCCCCTGCAGTGGATGGTCACAAGAATTGTCATCTGAGAATCTCTTGATCCTCGTGGTGCAGAGCTGAGGGGCTTTGGCACTGCTGGGACACCAACGTGAGCACCCCGAGGGGAGGCTGGAACATCCACGTGCAGATTTATGGGGTTGGAGCAAACATTTACGGGGTTGGGACTCCCAGGAAAATTAATCCACAAACACCAGAGGCTTATGTCCAAAAAGGAGACAAAGGAGTAATTTTTTATTTTATTCCAATCAAGGCATTCCCCTGGGGTCTCTCCAATTTTTGGAGGATGCAGCCTCCCTTTTTATCCCAATTTCCAGCCACATTTCCCTTCTCTCTTTCCCCATTTCTGAGGTACTTGAGAGGTTCAGACTCCCCAGAACACCTGATCCCAAAGATTCCCCTCTAAGGTATAACCCTCTCTTTTAATTTTTAATTCTTATGGAATTTAGGGGGTTTTCTTCCCCATTGTTTCTTGCATCTCTCAATGTCTAATTTCATTTATCATCAGCCTTAAACGTCATTTGTAAAAGCAAATATCTTATTCTATTCATCAATCAGTGGAATCCTTCCCATGGTTTCTTTTATCTCCCAGTGCTGGTTTTATGTCCCAGCTGGTTTGGAAAGACAAATCCAATATTCCTCTCGGGACCAAACATTTATGGGGTTGGACCAAACATTTGTTTCCCTCCAGGGGCTGATCCTGCCAAAGACATTGGAGCTGCATCGTGGAGGGGATTTAGGAATATTGGGGCCAGTGATTCCTTAGGATTTCAGCTTTTCTATTTTCCATTTATTTGTAATCCTGCAGTTCTTTAGTGTGTAACTCTGAATTCCATACTCAGTGTGAGCTGCTGCTTTCCCAGTTCTGCTTTCGGCTGGTAACTCTTTAAATCCCCTTGGTGTGTGTATCCTGCAAGGGCCTGGGATTCCCTTTGGAGCTGGAGTGGGGGTTCATTGAAGCTGCCACAGGTTTGGGGTGGGAATCCAGTGCCAAACACAGGGGCTGAGCCCTGCTGAGCCCTCAGGAGCACTTCCTACCCCTGACAGGGCAAATCCCACAGTGGAAGTGCCACAGTTTTTGGGATATGAGGCTGCTGGAGCACAGAGATGGCAGGAAAATCAATAAATAAACCCCAAAAGCTGGGAAAGTTGGCTTTGCTGGCTGGAATTTGTTTGGGAAGGGAAGTGCTGGTGACCAGATGTGTGTGGGAGCAGGGAGGAGGTGCTGTGGGTTTGCAGAGCTGGTGGCAAACACAGAGTGGGCATAAATTGGATTAGAGCAGCTTGGAGGGCTCTGTGCAGCAGTGGGTGTGTGTCTGCAGAGCCAGCCTGGCAGGGCTGCTCTGGGAATATCCCAGGATTTGGGATGGAGGCTCCAGGACTGCAGGGTTGGGGAAAACGAAACAGGAAAGATAAATATGATATATAAATATGATTGCCTGGCAAAAGATTTGGAGAATATGGAAACTATAAGTGAGATTGAAATGAAAGCAAGCTTTGAGATCCCTCAGTTACTGAACAACTGGAAAACAATGGTGTGGCTGGCTGAAGGTGATCCCCTTTGGATGGAACAACACCCTCTGCTTGCAGACAGCTCCAAGGCTCAGAGCAGACCCTACAGCTTGGCAGAAGGGCCCAAAGAGGAGTTTGTAGGGTTTAAAATGTAACACAGGATGGTAATGTAATGATTCTTATAGGCTGTATGTAAATGCTACAGGATTTGTATCTTGTACTAGATTGGTTAGTGAGAATCAGAATATTGTCCTGGATTCTGACATTTACTCTTTACTTCTTTTGGGCCTGCTCTGAGCTGTGGCTGCAGCTCCAAACAAGGCCCCTGCACTTGGCCCTTTGCAATAAACCCCAAATTCCACAACCAGAAGAAGATTTATTGTATTGTAACGGGAACCTCACTCTCATCCTCTTTACCACTCTCTTGCCTTCTCTCTCTTTACCACTCTCTTAATTCTTTTGGGCCTGCTCTGAGCTGTGTCTGGCAGCTCCCAGCAGGGCCCTGCACCCACCCAGGCCCTTTGCAATAAACCCCAAATTCCACAACCTGGATTCAAAACTCTCATCTCCAGTTGTCCCTGTCGGGACCCAGAACATTCCTCTGGCTGCCCTGGGTGATTCCAGACCCTGGAGGGAGCTCAGAGACCTTGGCATGGAATCAAAAACACCAAAACCACCTGTGCCTTTGATTTTAACCCATGGAAACAATTCCCAACTTTGTGTGGAGATTTACAAGCCACAAGAGTTTGAGTAGAATGAGAGTGAATTTATCACAGGGTGAAAAAGTAGAATTTTGGGGTTTTAGAATGGGGGTTCAAGAGGCAAGATGGAGGAATCTGGTGTGTCCTGTCCTTCTTCTCCTTCTTCTTGTCCTCCATCTTCTGCTGTGATGGTGACACTTTTGGATTGGTTTAGAGACAGACTGTCTAGCACAGGTGATAGGTATTGGAAAATTATTGTAAATAAATTTAGTAGTATTGTAAATAAATTTAAATAAAATAAATTTAAATAAAATAAATTTAGTCGTATTGTGAATAAACTTAAACCTAGTTCTTAGTATAAAAAGCCAACACCACCCCAAGGGCAGGGGCTGGGCCACAACCCGACCTGCTGGACAGATCTCAGCACGTCAGGGAAAAAATGTAATAGATAAGAGAAAATAAACATTTTATTTTTAATAAAGGTATTAAATATTTTAATAACTAATATATAATTATAGATAAAATTATAAATATAATTATATATTATAAATAATAATATTTTAAATAAACATATCATAAAAATATATTTTAAAAAATAAACCTTGAAAAGCAGGTTATTTGAAGGTTTACTTTTTTAAATATAAAAAATTTTATAAGTTTATTTCAAGATATAAAATTGACTTGACTTCTTCTTTGGTCTAAGGGCTAGGAAAAAAGAGGTTTTTTTAATGCCTTGGAGATCATCTCAACCACAGCAACCAGAGACATCCCAGCCATCCCACCCTGTCATTCCTCCACTGAGGGAGCTCAGCAATTTCTGTGCTTCAGCTCCGCTTACACAACAGCCTGGGAGGGATTTGCAGCAGGGAAATTTTGTTTTTTTCCGTGTGGGTGGGAGGTGGCAGACAGGAATCCTCAGGTGGGGAAGGGGAAGGAGCGCCTGGGGCACGGGGAATGTGCGAAACTCGGCGCCCGGGCCCCAGCCCGGCTATAAATTGCCGCCTTGCAAAGCAAATTTTGGCTCTTGCCGCGTTCTCACTTGTGATAAATTTTGCTGGGAGCTGGAGGTGTTTGGCCTCGGATGCCTTGAGATGTTCCCTGAGTCTTTCCCAGGGCTTTTAGAGGGAGTTTTTCTGTCTCCTGTGCACATCCTCACACACCCAGGGAGGTGTTTTCCTTTTCCCAACACAAAACCTGCTGGTGCACAGGGCTTGCCTCTCAGAAACACATTTTGGGAGCAAACAAGGAAAATTGTTATTTTTCTCATTAAAAAGAAGCAAAATATTTGCTTTATTTGCTGTTTTTTTCCTCATAAAATTAAAAGCAAAATATTTGCTTTATTTGCTATTTTTCCTCATGAAATAAAAAGCAAAACCATATTTCTGTAGTTTTGTCGTATTTGATTTCTTCTAATGCAGTTAAAAAGAACTTAAAGGAAAAACGCTGGGATATCTCAATTGCACATGTCCAAATAAAATATTTTACAGTTGTTTCCTCCAACCTCTTCACCCCCAAAAATCAAATTACTGCAATCAGTGTCACTTTAACCAGACTGTATTTTAGTCCCTTCTTTCCCCAGAACTTCTGCACTCAAAAGGCCTGGAGGGAAATTTTAATTGGAGTGTTTTGAGGTAAGACCTCCTGATTTTTTAAATAGTAATAATAGTAATAATAGTAATAGTAATAATAACAATTATTATTATTATTATTATTATTTTTAAAATTTGAGGGAAAAACTCCTTCTCTTGCTGCAGGAGCTCCTCCCACCATTCCCATCCCAGTGAAGTTGTCTCTTAGTATAGCATTTCATAATATAATATAATATAATATAATATAATATAATATAATATAATATATATATATTATACATTATACATTATACATTATATATTATATATTATATATTATATATTATATATTATATATTATATATTATATATTATATATTATATATTATATATTATATATTATATATTATATATTATATATTATATATTATACATTATATATTATATATTATACATTATATATTATATATTATATATTATATATTATATATTATATATTATATATTATATATTATATATTATATATCTTACTCTTGCTTTTCCCACCAGATTTAAACACACAGAGCCCACACAAGCCCTGCTCCTCCTCTCTGTGTATTTTCTGCACCTGCAGTCACTGGGCTGTGTGTTTGAGCTGGGCACAGCTGGATTTTAAATTCCCCTTCTCCTCATAATCTTCAAGCTTTCTACAAGTGTGTCTGAAAGCAAAGCACCAAACTTCAACCCCTCCAAGAAAAAACTTGGGAATTGCTGCAGAGTTCAGAATCAATTTTTAGATGCCTTTAAAATCCCCCTAAAACTCATCCCTATCCATTGTGTGGAACATGGGATTTGTAGTTTGGGAACCAGCCTTAGTTTAGTTTGATTTAAAGGCTGGAATTTTCAGGAAAGATCCTTTGGCCAAGTGGAATTTTGCGTACCTGCATTGTGGATGCAGAGTAACACCTTCCAAAACCATCTCTGAGTTTATTAAACACTCACATTTTGTCAGATCCAAGGGGAATTCAGCCAGTTTTGATTATTTGAGCCTTGAGCTCTCCTGTGCAACATTCTCTTGTGTAAATATGGGTAAGCATCACGTCCGTGGCTGTAGTTAGACTCAAATAAATTGAGTTCTGTGACTCTTTGACCTGCTGTAAGCTGAATTCTGACAGCCCCATGTCACCTCCTCAGCTGCCTCTGTGGCTGCTGTGGCTCTCCCGTGTTTTTACAGCAATTTTGGGGCTGCTGCAGTTGGAAATGTTGCACCTGGCTGATTCCTATCAGCAGCCAGGTTAATCCTCAATCCCTGCAACCCTCACAGCTTCACTGCACCTCAGAGGGTGCAGATAATGAAAGATCTGTTAAAATATGGACATTTTAATCCCCTCTCATGCTCTTCCACCCCTTCCCCAAACCCTTTTGGGCTCCTTCAGGCTGATGTGGCAGCGACGCCCGAATAAACGGAGCCCTTGGCACACAAGAAGTTAAAGGCGAGCTGTGATTGCTGCTGCTGCTGCTGCTGCAGATGGTTTCACTCTTGGACAGGGCTGGGAGAGAGCAGGATTTCATCTCCCCTCCTGTGCTCAGCTTCTGCCAGAGCCTGGGCAGCAGAGGCAGCAGCAGATGGGGCGAGTGGTCTCCTGGTTATGAATGAATTCTTCTCCTGCCTCCTCGTTTTCAGCGCGGCTGGCCATACAGAGAACACAACCCTCACTCTGGCCAAGACAAAAGTTAAGTAGGATCCTCGTGGAGAAATCTGTATTTGTGCTGTGGCATTGAATTTTTATCCCCCCTGCTGCCTCTTTCTTCCCTGCCACAGACATCTTTTATGGAAAATCCTTTCCTTAGGATTTTTCCTCCTGAGAAGCTGGGAGGCCTCAGGAACAAAATGTAAACAATGGTTATCTGCTGCTGTGGAATGCAACAGGTGCATCTGGGATTGGTCTCATGGGGTTGTTTCTAATTAATGGCCAATCACAGTCAGCTGGCTCAGACAGAGAGTCCGAGTCACAAACCTTTGTTATAATTCTTTCTTTTTCTATTCTTATCCAGCCTTCTGTGAAAACTTTTCTTCTATTCTTTTAGTGTAGTTTTAATGTAATATATATCATAAAATAATAAATCAAGCCTTCAGAAACACGGAGTCAGATCCTCGTCTCTTCCCCAATCCAAGAACCCCTGTGAACACCGCCACACTTCCCCTCCTGCTCTGGTATCTCACATTTTCCAAGCTGTCTCTGTCACACATCTGATCTCAGAGCTGATTTCCACGCCAGGAATCAGTGCCTGGGGTTGTAATCCCTGCGTGTCAACCTGGGCTCCTTGTCACTTGCAGAGCAGCAGCGCTTGATCCTCCTCACCCAGCGCCTCACCGAAGTTCCCAGGAACCGAGTGTCTGCCAGCATTAACATTCCACAGAGCTGCTGCCACATGAAAAGGAGGAAAAGCGACAAAAAATGACCTCCTGCCATCCCCCAGAACCCTGAAAAGAAGGGATTGCTCCCAGGGCCGTAACACCAGTCCCAACATGGCAAAGCTGGAGGAAATTAATTCATCTTGATGTGCGAGCCCTTCAGCAGAGCTCCTCTCTCCCTCTCTCACTCTGCAACCTGCTCACAACTCTCAGGCTCTACAAGTCTGACCTGATTTCCAGCGCTGCTGCTGCTGGTTTGTGCTGCAGCTGGAGCTTCTCCGAGGTTTGGGGAGGGCTGTGCCTCCAGGGCTGTGTTCAGGCTCTGTAAATCCTGCCTGACCTTTTCCGAGCAGCGAGGCCTCGGGCGCTGGCGCGGCCTGAAAGGAAGCACCAGGTGGAGAGCAGGGACTGAGGGAAAGGAGGCCTAAAATCTTGATTTTTAGGTGCCTGGATGAATCATTTGCAGGGATAAGGATAGGGGCGTGAATTAATAACTTTGTTTTAGAGATGGGGTTAATGCTCAGTCAGAATGAAGCCCACAGAAGTAGTTGTGAGTCACTCTGGGCACTCGGGATGCTTTTTGCTACATGGGGTTTTTTTGGGTTTTTTTTTTTTTGTTATTTGCCTTTTTTTGCTGTGATTTTTTGGAGAAGCAACAGCCACAAAAACATTTCCAAATGACATTCCTCCCTCAACCTTCATCCTGGAGCTCCCCCAGCCTTGACAGGGTAGGAGGACCAGAGGATATGAACACAAACTTCAGAAAAACAGGAGCTGAGGTGGAGATTTATTCCTGGGGAGAATGATCTCCCAAAATCCAGAGTTCCTGGTGTTACTCCCTCGTATGTCCATCAGCTTCTGAAGGAACCAAATTCCTTATTTTTATATTTCATTTATATTCTGTATTTTTATATTTAATGCTCTGATAACAGTGCAGCCACGTTCTTGGAGGACAAGGACAAAGGTGGAAGTGTCCCTGCCCATGGAATGGGGTGGAATGAGATGAGCTTCAAGGTCCCTTCAAATCCAGGAATTTTGAAATTTCCTGGAATTTTGGAATTCCAGGAAACAGCAAAACTGTGGGGTTTAGATTTTCCTTGTGGTGTCCTTCAGTGCTGCCCTTGTTGCCCACACCATAGAAAAGGGGATAAGGATATAAGGTTAGGGGAATGAAGGAATAAGTTTATTTTGGAGATGGGGATAATGCTCAGTCAGACTTAAGCCCACAGAAGTCGTTTGAGTCACTCTGGGTACTCAGGTTGATTTTTGCTACATCCCAACCCAGCATCTTTGGTTTCCTCCCCAAGATCTGCTGTTTTCTGTTTTGTTGGAGGTCATGTTTATGGGTTATGCTGATTTTAGTCCCCACTTTCACTATTTAAATTGCAAATTCTTGCCTTTTCTTCAGGTTGTGGAATCCTAATTCAATTGCAGTGTGCCTTGTACAAAAAGAAGTATGCTTTTTTCTGTTGTGTTGGAGATCATGTTTACGGGTTGTGCTGATTTTAGTCCCCACTTTCAATATTTAAAGACAAACTCTTGCCTTTTCTTCAGGTCACGGACTCCTAATTCAGTTGCAGTGAGTCTTGTACTAAAAGCAGCCCTTGGAATACAAGTGGCCACTTTTATCCTCCAATATTCCTTTTCCCCCACTCATCTTTGTGAGCACTAATTTCTATCTTGGGGAGGTTAAGTTTTTTCCTTGGACCTTCTCCTTAACCTCCTGACCTGCCTGACAAAACTGGGTGCTGTGCTGCTGTTCCCAGGCACAATAAATGAAACAGGGCCAGAAGAAGGGGAGCTTTTCCTCCTGCTTCAGCAGAGCCTTCAAAGCCACCCACACGAGGAGCTGTGACTGTCTGACTTGGATGAAAAAGGCCCAAAAAGGGGCCTTGAAGAGGCCACTACAGAGAGAACCTGAAAGTTGAGGTTCTGAGGGTTGTCGCTTCAGAGGAGAGAGCACAACACGCCCTTGGGTCGGTTTTTTGTGTGGCTTTTGTGCTCCTCCTCAGCCTCATCCCAATAAACTGTGGAGAGCCACAACAAGGAGAACCTGGCTGACCTTGGAGGGCAGGAGATGCTCGTGGAGGATGCAGTAACGAGGCTGACCCTGCTCTCAGATCCTTCTCACGGACCACGGGTGGGATGAGACCCTTGGGGCCAGTGGATAAGGACGGGGCGGTGGCAGAGCAAAGGTTGGGGAGGCTGTTGTGGCTTTGTGGGGCTTCTTTTTTGTCTTCATCTGAAGCTCGCAGGGAGCTCGGAGCCCTTTGATACCACAGAGGATGGATGTGGGATCTGAGGCACTTGTTGAAACACTTGGACAAATCATCTCCGACTCCACACGAGGCAGAAGTCACTTAAAGCTGAGTGTGTAACTCTGAATCAGGGTGGGATTTCAGATCCAAAACAAGATCAGCAGCATCCCCGGGATGAATTCAAGTCAGTTACAGGACAGCGGTGTTAATCTAAGCCTTAAATTTTTTTTGGCAATCCCAAAAATTAATTTTTTCTTAATTATCTCGGAATTGCCTCCAGCTGTTGATGGCAGCAGCACCCAGAGGCCACAGTGATGCCTTGAGGAGGGAGAAAAGGAGGGAGAAGAGGGAGAAGAGGAGGGAGGTGGGAAGTGTTCATCTCCTGGAATGGGTCACCTTGGCGTGGCTCGTCTCCGTGCAGACACAGCTGCTCAGCGTTCATTTCATATTTAATGTTTGTGCAGCCACTTGTGATTTAGCTCAGCCCTGAGCTCCTCGCTCATGGGTTCCTTGGAGCTCAGGCCTGACCTTTAGAATTTTTTATGAGCTTGTCACGTCCCAGCCACCGACCCAAGGAGGGAACGCTGAGATCAGCCCCAGCACTTGACCAAGGATGGCGTCAGCAGAAAGGAATATTTTATGAAAACACTTCTCCTGACCCCCCTGCTAACAGGAGGAGCCGTATTTCGTGGCAGAATTGACACTAAAATGACTTTTCCAGCCTCAGAGCCAGCAGCCCTCCCCAGTGATGTCTTTGGGATATAAAAACGCCCGGTGGGTTCTGAAATGAGAATTCAGAATTCTGGTTGTCCCCATGGGTGCTTTGAATTTCTCCTGGATTTACAGAGCATGGATTCACACCTGGAATATCTTATGGGGGGGGGGGCTCAGTTTAATCAGAGAAAAATAGAAATCAGTTTAATAGGAGAAAAATAGAAATTTTGCTCTGCCTGAGCCAGATCCACATTTAGATAATGCTCCATGTTTTTCAGGCAAGGAGAAGGGGAAAAGGAAATAATTTAATTTTTTTTTTTCACGTTATTTGAAGGAAACTCGGTGTGTTTGTTAACTCTGGATTCATTTTTATCCCATTTTTATCATAATTTTTATATATGTTGTGTCCTTTGGGAGATGGCAGAGGAATGGCCATGGGGAGAACCTGAATCATAAAATCTTGCCTGGGAATTTAACATGGTCAAAACCCCATGGAATTCTTACCTGGAAGAGTGGGAACAGAAATCTAAAAGAGTTTTCTCCTTGGGTATCTTTAGGAAATACCAGGTTAGGAACCAGGAAGGTAAAACAATGAAAAACAGTGGCATTATTCAGATTGTTTATAAATACTGTTTATAAATATTGTAATAAACATTATTCAGTTTAAAAGTCCTCTCTTTTTGGTGGTGGTTTTGCCTGGATGGGGGGGCTTAAAAGGCAAATTTCAGTTTGTTTAGGCTTTTGCTGCCTTTTCCTTTACACTGTAAACTTTCAGAAATAAAACTTTCAGCCCATAATTCCATGGTGAAACCCATCACGTGCATCTGCAGATAAATAATCTGGTTATAAAACAGGAGATGCTCCTGGAAGACACGGAGAGGGTTTGGAAGGCAGAACCCAGTGAGCTGCAAAACCCCAAATTTATTCCAACTAATGCCTGGTTAAATTTATGGTTTAGCAAGGTGATGGGATTGCTGTGGATTTACGTTGATACCACAGCACAAATTGATCCATTATCAGCTCTTTCTTCCTTCTGGAAGTGGCACTTAAGGAAAAACAACACCGGTGCAGTTTTATGGAAATTGAGTCTGAACTGACTCAAATTCAGCCCCACAGGTAGGAATGATGATTTGGCACTTATTCCTCTATCAAACCTGCAGGGCCTGGTGCAGTGGTCTTTTAAAGCTCATCATCAGGTTAGATAAATTAAAAAAAAAATTAAAAAATAAAAAAAGGAAGTTTTGGGGTTATTTTTCCCTGTGTTATCCAGCGGCGGAGCTCGTTGCCACAGGGCGTTGGAGAGGGCAAAAATTGAAGTTATTTCGGCGAGAAAATAAGATGCATTTCCAAAAGAACAGCCTCAAGGGACAATAAACACAGCTGATAGTGTGAGATCTTCTGGTTTGGAAAAGCTACACGTCGCTGTTTCTATGGAAATTGGAAAGAAGGAGTCCATGGTTGTGTTTCCCACATGTTTTTCCTTAAAACATCCACCCAGACTGAGGGGTGACCTTGGGGTCTCTGCACCTTCAGCCTGGCCCAGCTCAGCCACCATCCCACTTTGCTGCAAGAGGCAGGGAAAGGTTGAGGGAAAATAGGAGAAAAAATGGGGGGAAAAAAAATAGGAGAAAAAATAGGAGAGAAATGGAACAAAAAATAGGAGAAAAATAGAATTTTTGCTCAGCCTGAGTCAGATCCACATTTAGATACTGCTCCATGTTTTCCAGGCAAGGAGAAGGGGAAAAGGAAATAATTTAATTGGGGTTTTTTCCACCTGATCTGAAGGAAACTCGGCGTGTTTGTTAACTCAGAGTTCAGCTCTGCCTGGGTGAGAGGCTGAAGTGTCTTGGAACTGAAATGTTCCCATCTGGGGACTGGAGGTGACTGATGGCACCTCTTCACCAAAACTTTCCTATTTTTGATATCTCCTTCCAATGAGTTGGGAGGAGGAGAAGAGGCTGTGTGGGTTGGGTTTTTTTGTTATTTGCCTTTTTTTCCTGGTTTTTTTTTTTTTATTTTTTTAGAGAAGAAACAGTGACAGAAACATTTCCAAATGACATTCCTCCCTCAACCTTCATCCTGGAGCTCCCCCAGCCTTGACAGGGTGGGAGGATCAGAGCAAGAGCACAGCCATCACCCAAATTCAGAAAAACAGGAGCTGAGGTGGAGATTTATTCCTGGGGAGAATGAGCTCCCAAAATCCAGAGTTCCTGGTGTCACTCCCTCGTATATCCATCAGCTTCTGAAGGAACCAAATTCCTTATTTTAATATTTCATTTATATTCTGTATTTTTATATTTAATGCTATCCATGATAACAGAAGGTTCCGCGTTCTTGGAGGACAAGGACAAAGGTGGAAGTGTCCCTGCCCATGGAATGGGGTGGAATGAGATGAGCTTCAAGGTCCCTTCAAATCCAGGAATTTTGAAATTTCCTGGAATTTTGGAATTCCAGGAAACAGCAAAACTGTGGGGTTTAGATTTTCCTTGTGGTGTCCTTCGGTGCTGCCCTTGTTGCCCCACACCTTAGGAAAGGTTTTGAAGCTGCCAAGGAGGTTCTGGAAATACGGGATGGTTGGAATGGTTCCTCCCATCATCACTCTAATGCCTCCTAATTAGAAATGGAAGTGCTGCACTGGTTTTAAACTCTCCTGCACCAGGTTTACATTAAAAATTAAGGAATTTCCTCAGGAGGATTTCTTGCCCTCTCTGTCCCCAATCTCCTGTGAGCAGGGAGAGGAAAGCTCCAGGATTGTTGGAATTGTCTCCATTTCTCCATTTCTCCTTTTCTCTATTTATCCATTTCTCCCTTTTGCCATTATTTCTCCATTTCTCTATTTCTCCATTCCTCCATTCCTCCATTTCTTCTTTTCTCCATTTCTCCTTTCCTCCCTTTCTCCATTTCTTCATTTCTCCATTTTTCCTTTCTTCCATTTCTCGTTTTCTCCATTATTTCTCCATTTCTCCTTTTCTCCTTTTCTCCATTGTTCCATTATTTCTCCATTGCTCCATTATTTCTCCATTCCTCCATTTCTCCATTTCTCCATTATTTCTCCATTTCTCCATTATTTCTCCATTTCTCCACTGTTCCATTATTTCTCCATTCTTCTATTTCTCCATTATTTCTCCATTTCTCCATTATTTCTCCATTTCTCTATTTCTCCATTCCTCCAATTCTCCTTTTCTCCATTCCTCCATTTCTCCTTTCCTTCCTTTCTCCGTTTCTCCTTTTCTCCATTTCTCCATTATTTCTCCATTTCTCCGAGCACTGATTTAACTGCACATCTCTCATGCAACCAAGGGAGTTTTCCAACAGGTGGCCTCAGATCTCTGCCAGTGGAGTCAGGTGGATGAAACATTCCTTGCTGGGATAAAAGCAGCTTGGGAGGTTTGAACATCCTTGGGAGGGTTCTGTTTCTGCTGCAGTCTGTTCAAAACAAGTTAATTTTAGGGTTTGGCTGGTGGGAAAGGAGCCATTTCCTTCGTCTTAATCCCACATTTCACATGTGCAGCGTGTGGAAGTTTGGGATTGACCTGTCAGAGGTTCCGTGGGATGGAAAATGAATGGGTTGGGAAGGTGATTTTGGGGGTTGTTGGGTTTGATGGGGACTGGGTGGCCTTCAGTGTTCTGGTTTGGGTTAAAATAACAGAGAAGAAGGATTGGGGTGGGATTGTGAATTCCAGAATTGCGCTGGATGTTGTGGGAATAACTGGGTGACTTAATGGGAAGGGGTTCATCATTCCTAAAGGAACCTAAAAAAGGGTCCTAAAGAATCCTAAAAATCCTAAAGGATCCTCAAAGTCCTAAAGGATTTTCCTCTCATCAGCTGCAGCTGGAGCAGACTGAGCTGGGTGTTTGCCCATCCCGGGAAACGTTGGGAATCACCACAACTTCATTCTGGGAAGATGGGAATGTTCCTGGAGCACTGTGTGCTCTGGGCAGGGATTTCTGCTGGAAACGTGAGAGATGGAGGGTTTGTTCCAGGATTTATTCCAGGGTTTATCCCAGGGTTTATTCCAGGATTTATTCCAGGATTCATCCCAGGTGTGGGCATTGCAAGGAGGGAACAATTTCAGGGAATGAGCCTTGGAATTGATCCTGGAGAGGCTGAGAGCAGGGCTGGGATCCCAGGTCCAGCCTGTCACTAAACAGAAACGATTTAAAGAGGAAACAAAAACCCCCCCAAAATGCACAAATGTCATTTTCTGCCTCCACCGTGGCCAAAACCAGCTCCCACCACAGTTGCCATGCAAGGGGCAGCCAGTCCAAGCACTTTTGGCAGCTGCTCCCGCTCCGTGAAACAACACCGGGCTGGAAACACAAATATAAAAGAGGGGGAAACAGCTTGATTTGCATCCAATTGCAAATCCCACTGCTGCCGGATGGAAACCTTTGGTGCTGAGAGTCAGAAATCTCCTCTGACAAGTTGATGGAAGGAGCTATGAATAGCAAAGCAAGAATTTTAGAGTTTGTTGAGATTTGGAGCCGTGTTTTTCCTCAGCAGATGCCTTTGCTGCCTATTTCTGTGTTGCCTTTTTTTCCCCTCTCACTGCTCTTCCCGTGAAATTTTGCTGATGGATCTGGGAATTGCTGCATGACCTGAGCTGGGTGGTTTGGAAGCTCTTGGGTCCTCCCAATTTTTCCTCCATAATCACCGGGATATGAAGATGTTTAGCACTCGTGAAAACCTGGTTTAAGAGCTCTTCCCTGGCGTGGTGACTCCTGCGCTTCCCTGAAAATTTCCAGGAGCAGGTGAGACAGCAAAGGTCAAATCAATTGGGCAGAGAACAAACAGGCTGATAAATTCTTTGGAGGCACCGCTGCCCTTCACAAAATCAAACTTGTTACCCTGCAGGCAACAGCAAAAATATCAGAAATAATTGAAAATGGAGAAATCGACAGCGGCAAAAATAAAAAGATTTTGCTTTAATCCATGGAGCCAGTTCTGTGGGAATGCTGTTTGCCCTCCATCACTGGAATACCATAAGATATTGAAGGTTTATGAAATATTGTATTTCAGACTGGTGCAAACTGGAGGGAGGAATTGGCTGAACGCTCTCACTTGTGGTATGTTATTCCTTAAAATCATTCCATCATTTTTTTCTGGACTAAAAAGAATGATTTCTCAATCGTTGATGATCAAATCCCCTCCAAAATAGCAAAAGGTTGTGAATTTCATGAATTATGAAACATTTTTATACCTCACTTATACCCCAGTTTAAAATAAGTTGGGAACTGATTCAGCCTGAGCAGGTCCAATCCCAAGGGATTCTTGGGAAGCTCAGCTCAGCTTCCCAAAAAGATCTTCCTTGAAAAAGGATCCCAGTTTTGAGGGTAGAAACGGAGAATTTTTTGAAAAATGGGTTTAATTAAAGCACTGCAGGTGCTCGAGCGTGGCACAAACTTTCTTATATTTTTCCAGAGCATCCAGTCTGATTTTCCTACTCTCTGTAATTTTTCTAGTTTGCTTTGTGAGGAGAAAGGTATAAAAGAAGAAATCCCAGAACACTTTTTAAGTGGTTTTTTTCACCTACAATTTAATCCCTCTATGACTTCTTTTCATGATCAATTTGCTCCCCTAAGTCTTTGGAAGTTCCGTATTTTAATTCAGTATTTTTTAGTTTATTTAGTTTATTTATTAGTTTAGTTTAGTTTTATTTAGTTTTATTAGTTTTTTTTAATTTTGGTTTATTTATTTAGTTTTAGTTTCTTTTAGTTTCATTTTATTTTAGTTTATTTAGTTTATTTAGTTTGGTTTTTTAGTTTAGTTCCAGTATTTTTTAGTTTATTTTGTTTATTTTTTTTTTTTTTAGTTTCATTTCAGCATTTTTAGTTTAGCTCCCACCGCCCTTTGGCTGCTGGGGTCTTCAGGAGAGTTCACTGGGAAGTTAAATGAACTTTTTGGGGGTTTAATTTAATTGAGGGGCTGTTTCTGCTCGATGCCCCATTTTGATGCTTCGGCCTATCCAGAGCGTGGATCCACGTTACTTCCCCAACTCCTGGAGCGTTGGATCCCCTTCAAAAAACCTTCTTTGGGCTGTGTGGGCTGGGATTCAGCCTCTCCTCCAGTCCTGAGGCAAAGATGAGTCTTGCTTTGCATTTTTCATGCTGTGCTCATCCCTTGGCTGTCAGGATTCTCGGGGAACTTGGCTTCTCCACCGGGGACTTTGAGTCGTGACTTTTCGCCTTCGCTGTGCTGCAGGGGAAGAGCAGGTTGGAGGCGGAGGAATTTGGATTTATTTGGCTCTCCCAGAGGTGCTGGTCAGTGCCCAGTGCTGGTGGCGGGTCAGGTGTTGATTTTCCAGAGTGATTTTATCACTGAGCACAATTTCTGCTCAAAATGGAGGCGAGCAATTTTCTTTCTCTGAGCCGCGACCTCGCCGTCCCTGATGATAAAAACTGAACCCAGTTGAACCCTGCAGAGGCAGCAGCAGATTTTAATGAGTGGATTTGGTGTCCTGCAGGTCACCCAAAAGTGCCAGACCTTTCTCCTTCCCCATTCCCAGGTGGAAAGGTGGGATTTGGGGCACCTTGGTGGAGCCTTCACCATCAATCCAAATCCAGGGCGGAAAATTGCACTGATTTGGATGAAACGTGAGGGATGAGAAGGTTTTTCTCAGCAGACAGGTGGGACACAGGGATTCCTGCAAAAGCTGCTGGGCTGGGAGGATCCCAACAATTGCCAGGAGCTCCTGGAGCTGTCTGAGGTCTCCTCAGGGTCTGGTGCTTGTTGTCCACCACCCCTGGTTGTGGCCAGGCATGAGGCTGCTCCAGCCCTCTGGCACTTCAAACCATGATTTATTTCTCTCTCTTTCTCTTCCTTTCTTTCCCTTTCTCTTCCTTTCTTTCCCTTTTCTCTCCCTTTTTCTTCTTTCCTCTCCATTTTTCTTCCTTTCTCTCCCTGCCGCTCTTTCCTTACTTTTCTCTTCATTTCTCTCCCTTTCTTTACCTTTCTCTCCCTTTCTTTACCTTTCTCTCCCTTTCTTTCTTTCTCTCCCTTTTTCTCCCTTTCTCTCGATTTCTCTTCCTTTTTCTCCCTTTCTCTCCCTTTATTTACCTTTCTCTGCCCTTCCTTACCTTTTTCTCCATTTCTCTCCACTTCTCTCCCTTTCTCTTCCTTTCTCTCCCTTTCTTTACCTTTCTTTCCCTTCCTCTCCATTTTTCTCCCTTCCTCTTCCTTTATCTCCTTTTCTTTACCTTTCTTCACCTTTCTCTTCCTTTCTTTACCTTTCTCCCCCTTTCTTTCCCTTTTTCTTCCTTTCTCTCCCTTCCTCTCCCTTTCCTTACCTTTCTCTCCCTTTCTTTACCTTTCTCTTAATTTCTCTCCATTTCTTTTCCTTTCTCTCCCTTTTTTTTCCTTTTCTCCCTTCCTCTCCCTTTCTCTCAATTTCTCTCCATTTCTCTTCCCTTTTTTTCCCTTTCTCTCCCTTTCCCTTCCTCCCTCTCCCCCTTCCCCATTTCCCCCAGCTTTTCACATTTCTCCTTTCCCACCTGGGAGCAGCGTTTGGATCATCCCAAATTTAAGACAAAGCCGAGCCTCTCCTGGCGATTTGCATGAATCCCTTCTTTCCCCTCACATTAGAGAAAGAAATCCTCATTTCTTCTGTCAAAAAATAACAGCGAGCCCATCCCGCTGCTTCCCCCAAACCTTTTGTTATTCTTTTGTGGGATTGTGATCCGATGCCGCTCCTAATAGTGGCTGAACCCACAAGGATTTAAAACATTTCATCTTAGTTAAAAGCAGCAAAATTCTCTGAGAATTTCCCCCCCTCTGTGCACACATTAAACTGCATCAGATCAAAACTTCCTTTAAATGTTTGGTATCGTGGAGATGTTTTTCCCTTTCATCCCAGCTGAGGCTTTTGTTATTGCAGGCACTGAATAAATCTGTTCCTGCCCTTAGGAACTTAATTGAATTTTTTTTTTTTTTTTTTTGCTTTTTTTTTTTTTTGTTGTAAATATGCAAACAGGATTTTGCCCATGTTAAAAGTAGGAACAGATGGAATTTGTCACATTTTAAGGAAAAGTTGGGGCACCTGTTTCAGCCCAGTTTCCTGGAGAGAGGAGAGCTGTGCAGGAGAGGAGGTCACGGCAAGGTTTTCTCTTCTGGGGATTTATCTCAAAGGAGATTTGAAAGGTGGAATTTTTGTTTCAGCCCGTGCTGTTTTCTGTACAGACATCTCCTAAATGGGTCATTGTATTTTATCAGCAAAACACATTGTTGGCATTGTCCAAACACTTCTCAACAGTCAATATTATCTTTTCTGAGGGGAAATAATAACATTTTGTGCATGTCTGGAGTCCAAGTGATTTTCAGTGCTTATCTCCACTTTGTTTTCTCTCCTCCTGCAGTAAATTCATTCACTCTTTACTGGGGTACAAATTGATCCATAAACATTTCATTACCAGCAAGCACTGCTCCTTTCATGGAGTATTTTATTCCTCTCATTTTAATTGCATCCAAAGCTGAGCACGGGGCTGGCAGATAATGAAACCAAAGCTGCCATTAACAGAAATGTGAAACTGTATTTCCTCCCTATTTTTGAAGTAGTTTTTTTTCTGCTTATCGTGGCAATCTGCTGCTCCACTTCTCAACCTGACAAATCTTCTGTAATTTTTTTTCTCCTCGGGGTGGGGAGGAATTCCAGCCAGAGGGGGATGAATTTTATGGATTTTTATCTCTCACTCTTGGGCACTGCCCTCACTCCAGAGGTTTGTGTGGAGAGGAATGAGCTTCCAAAAACCCCATCCGCTGTGGCATGGGAAGGAGAGGGCAATTCTCCATCCTGGGGTGGATTTGCTGCAGGAATTCCGAGGCAAAGATTTTTTTTTCTTATTAAACTGAACTTCAGCAGATCAAAACAGAGCTCTGTGGCAGGAGTCTGGAGGAATCCATGAGAACTGAGTTTGCTAAAGCCTCTGAAGATCAGAGCAGACTCTGGAGTGATCCACAAAAACTGGGTTTGTTGAAGGCTCTGCAGATCAGAACAGAGCTCTGTGAGAGGGAAATCCACAAAAAACTGGATTTGTTAAAAGCTCTGCAAATCAGAACAGAGTCTGGAGCAGGAGATCCATGAGAAGTGGGTTTGCTAAAGATTCTGCAGATCAGGACAGAGCTCTGTGAGAAGGATTTTGGGACAGTCCTTGAGAACTGGGTTTGTTCAAGGATCTGCAGATCAAAACAGAGTCTGGAGTGATCCAATGAGAGCTGGGTTTGTTAAAGGCTCTGCAGATCACAACAGAGCTCTGTGAGAAGGATATTGGGGCAATCCATGAGAACTGGGTTTGTCAAAGGCCCTCAGATCAGAATAGAGCTCTGGGTCAGGAGTCTGGAACAATCCTCAAGAACTGGGTTTGTTGAGGGCTCTCAGACCAGAACAGAGCTCTGTGAGAAGGGTTTTGGAGCAATCCATAAGAACTGGGTTTGTTGAGGGCTCTCAGACCAGAACAGAGCTCTGTGAGAAGGGTTTTGGAGCAATCCATAAGAACTGGGTTTGTTGAGGGCTCTCAGACCAGAACAGAGCTCTGTGAGAAGGATTTTGGAGCAATCCATAAGAACTGGGTTTGTTGAGGGCTCTCAGACCAGAACAGAGCTCTGTGTGCAGGATTTTGGAGCAATCTATAAGAACTGGGTTTGTTAAAGGCCCTCAGACCAGAACAGAGCTCTGTGAGAAGGGTTTTGGAGCAATCCATAAGAACTGGGTTTGTTAAAGGCCCTCAGACCAGAACAGAGCTCTGTGAGAAGGGTTTTGGAGCAATCCATAAGAACTGGGTTTGTTGAGGGCTCTCAGATCAGAACAGAGCTCTGTGTGCAGGATTTTGGAGCAATCCATAGGAACTGGGTTAAAGGCTCTCAGACCAGAACAGAGCTCCGTGTTCATCCCAGGAGCCGTGGAAGTGCCGCAGCCCTGGGACAGAAATGAGGAGCTGCCTTTGGGAAGCTTTTCCTGAGGCTGGACAGGGGTGAGTGCTGCACTCAGCCCGACCAAATGGTGACAAATGGCCCTGGAAGTGGCTCCTGCATTAGGCACCGCGCCGTTGTTGAGCACATGTTTGGATCAGCAAATTCCCCCTGAGCTCAGGAGCTAAAGGACAACGTGAATCCTTTTCAGCTGCAATTTCCAGTGCTGCCCATTAAACCCTGCTGCTGCTGTTGTAGGAGCTGGCATTGTCCACAGAAAAGAAAAAAAAAAATAAAAAAATCAGAATTTGCATTATGGAACAGCGATGTCTATTTTGATTAAGAACAACACTCTCCCCTGCTATCCTGTTTCATGAATATTTAAGTTAATTAAGCCCAGCAAAGATTTCATTTCAGCTTAATGACTTCTAAATGTGACTTCTTATGTCTGTGGAAATGAGTGAGATACGACAGGCACAGCTCTTAATACACTGAATTATGGAATTGAGGCATTTCCAAGGATATGGGGCGGCAGGGTTTTGTCCTTAGGAAATCCCTGAGCCTGTGGTGTGAGCTGGGCTGGAGGCCAAAGGGGCTCCCACAACTGGAAAAGGGAGAAAAAAATACAGGAAAAATCTTGTGGGGCTGTGACAGAAGAGTGGGACAAACTTTGAGTGATTTTGGGGCTGAGTTGGTTTTGGGGCACTAAACCTCACCACAGGAAATCAGGACAGAGAAAAGCAAAGAAATACTCTCAAATTTTCTTACATTTCACTGATTTGGAGCAGAGGGGTTGCAGGGGGTGATTCTGCTTTGTAGCAAATATTAAATTTGCTTTTTTTTGTAATTAAACATGCAGCCCAACTTCCTGAGCTGGCAGTTATGGGATGAGTGGATTGGAAGTTGGAATTCTGCATCAGAATTGGAAATTGGAGTTCTGCATCAGAATTGGAAGTTGGAATTCTGCATCAGAACTGGAGAAATGGTTGCATATGCTTGGAAAATTAGTCTCTTTAAGCTTTGGGTGTTATTTTTTTAAAAAGCACCTGGACAGAATTATTGGCTGCTTTGGAAAATCTGACTCCCATTTTCTCAGGCATCGCTGAACCTCGGTGCCAAGGTAATTCAGAGCAGCTGATGTTACTGGTAATGGTGGTTAAATACAGAGTTTATCCTAATGCTCATGCTGCCATCAAAAGAACCATCTCTGAAATCATTCCTCTCAGGAGTAATTCCCAAATCCCATTAGTGGCTGGGCAACCTTTGTGCTCAGTCCCGAAAATGAGAGGATTATCTGCCCCTAAAAGGTCACATGAAGGCAACAAATGAGGGTTTTGGCTGGGGGAGAAGGAATTCAGAGCAGTTCCAGGCTTTTCAGCCACTCCTGACAAATTCCTGCCCTGTTCTTCCCAGGAAAAACCTGAATAACCCCCGAGGAAAATGTTCCTCATTTCCTTCCTTCCTTGGCTAATTTGGAGTGCAAGGCTCCGAGATTTTGTATTTAAAAAGATGAGTTTGAAAATAATGGCCTGGAGTGCCAAAATCTTTGTTGTTCTGTGAGAAATTCACACTTCTTTGGGACAGGCAGGGAAATCCTGGGAATCCCTGGAGCTTGCCCTTTCCTGAAGGATCCACCAGCAGATGGGACTCCCAACAAACTCATCTCTTGCTTGGGCACCACCCAAATCTGATGAATGAGGCAGGGAATGAATTGTTGAGCTCTCCCAGGTTGTAAAAATATCAAAAATATTTGATTTTTTTTTCCCCATCATAATCCTTACACGTGTGGGGGGAGCAGATTGAGATTCTGCCTTAAAATGTTGTAGCAATATTTGATTTTTTTTTCCCCCATCATAATCCTTACACGTGTGGGGGGAGCAGATTGAGATTCTGCCTGAAACTGATGGGTCTTGACTCCATTTAAATCCAGCTAAGAGCGTTAAATTGACATCTAAGTAGGTGAGTCAAGTGCTAAGTCTCTTTCAGAACAAGCTGTAGGTGTGTTGTGATTCCAATTTATTTCTTTATGATTCCCCTAATGGGATAAAAGCTACGAGAGGGATGGAAATGCTTGGGTGATGATTCAGGAGGGGAGGGGATGTGGTTTGAAGTGGGGAAATGACAAGGATTAAATTAAAATTATGTTCTCACCTGATGGAAGGGACTGCACAGAAGGGAACCAAGAGGGGGGCTCAGCCTCTGAGTTAGTTCTGATTTTGATTCTCTGAGTTCATCTTGATTTTGGTTCTCTGACTTGGTCTTAATTTTGATTCTTTGAGTTAGTCTTGATTTTGATTCCCTGAATTCGTCGGGGATTTTGATTCTCTGAGTTTGTCTTAATTTTGATTCCCTGAGTTTATCTTGATTTTGATTCTCTGAGTTCATCTTGATTTTGATTCCCTCCCCATTCCTAACCTTCAACAAGTAACTTTTAAGTTACTCTCAACCTTTCAGGAGTAACTTTAAGAGTTACTCTGGACCTTCAAGGAGTAACTTTGAGAGTTACTCTCGACCTTTCATGAGTAACTTGAGAGTTGCTCTCAACTTTCAAGGAGTATCTTTGGGAGTTTCCCCTGACCTTCAACAAGTGACTTTTAAGTTACTCTCAGCCTTTGAGGAGTAACTTTGAGAGCTACTCGTGACCTTTGAGAAGTAACTTTTAAGTTACTCTCCAGCTTTCAGGAGTAACTTTTAAGTTACTCTCTCAACCTTTCAAGAGTAATTTTGAGAGCTACTCTGGACCTTTCTGGAGTAACTTTGAGAGTTTCTCTCGACCTTTCAGGAGTAACTTGAGAGTTACTCTCAACCTTCAAGGAGTATCTTTGGGAGTTACTCCTGACCTTCAACAAGTAACTTTTAAGTTACTCTCAACCTTTCAGCAGTAACTTTGAGTGTTACTCTTGATCTTTCAAGAGTAACTTTGAGAGTTACTCTCAACCTTCAAGGAGGAACTTTGAGAGTTACTCTTGACCTTTCAGGAGTAACTTTGAGAGATACTCTTGACCTTTGACAAGTAACTTTGAGTTACTCTCGACCTTTGAGAAGTAACTTTGAGAGTTACTCTCAACCTTTCAGGAGTAACTTTAGGTGCTACTCTGGATCTTTGAGAAGTAACTTTAAAAGTTACTTTCCAGCTTTCAGGAGTATCTTTCACAGTTACTCAACCTTTGAGGAGTAACTTTGGGAGCTCCATGAATCCCGGGCTCTGCACGATTTATGGCGTAGGAGGGCTGACTCCCAGCCCTATTTGCACCCCAGCTGTGTTTTAGGTTGGCCCCTGCCCAACATCCCCTCAGCTGCTGAACATCCCTCTGCCCTTAGATGTCGAGAGAGATTCACGACTTTAATTCTTTTCTTGTGGTCTCCAGGCCAGATGGAGCTGTCACGACCACCCTTCCCGGCAGGAAAAGGAGGAGCACAGATGGTTCCCAGGCTGAACCTGTTCCACTTCCACAGGCATCAAAAATATAAAAATATAAGCCTTGTGTTGTCTGCTCCCCAAAAAGCACAATTCTGTAATGAAATTAGGGATTTGGAGCCCAAATATTTGCCTTGATGTTGTCTTTTGCCACCAAAAAAGTCTTAAGGACCTTTGGGATTTATTGATGTGTGTAAAACACTTGGAGACCCGAATATTATTTTTAGAGCTGATGGCAAAACATAGATAAACCCCCCAAAACTGTTCTTTGGATAAAACAGGTTTGTATTTCTTTGGGGATGGATGGATTAGGAGCCGAGTCTTGCAAAGCGTTTTCAGTATCAAAATTAGAACTTGATATTTTGCCCCTTAAAAAAAAAAGAACCTTTTCAAGAGGCTGACTTTTAACCAACTGCTGCTTCTTCAAAATTCTTTACGGTCTCCAAGTCGGATGTGCAAAATCCTGTCAGGTGTCCCAGTGAATAGATGAAAAACTTCCTTTATTTTTATAGTAAGGCATCTCTTTTTTGGCTTAAAAGTATGAGGCAGATGAAAAAATAGAAATATTAGAAGCCTTTGTATGGAGAAGTGTCTAATGAGGCAGCTTTATCTGCAGCGATGAGGAGATCTCTCAGTGAGTGGAGGTTGAAAAAGCCTTAAATATGTCGTTAGTGCTAATCTGGGGTGTTTGATCTGGCCAAGGATCTTAATCTTCAGACATTTCACAAGAACTGAGACAGATTGATGCCTCAGTTTGTCTTGCCTTAACTTTGGCTGTTTTACTGCTGCAGTGCTGATCCCCAAGTTCAATGAACTCATTGAAGCTGCGCTGCAGAAATTCAACAGAAAATGGCTTTAAGCTCCTTCAGATTCTGGGTTAATCCTAGAGGAATGCCTTGGATTGTAACAAAACAAATGAGGGCTCCAAGAATCGTTTCCATTTCTGAAATTCAGTTTATCACAGTGGGGAACGTCGCGTCTGAGAGTTTGTGGATTTACTCTTGAGGCTTTGTTGTGTTTTTAATTGCGTTTTGTAAAATGTTTTCTGTAATGGTGGGTGGGGGCAAAGGTGAGGGAAGGAGGTGGGGAAAGGTGAGGGAAGGAAATGAGGGAAAGGTGAGGGAAGGAGATGGGGAAAAGTGAGAGGAGATGAGGAAAGGTGAGGGAAGGAAATGAGGGAAAGGTGAGGGAAGGAAATGAGGGAAAAGTGAGGGAAGGAGATTGGACAATGTGAGAGAAGGAGATGGGGAAAAGGGAGTTTAGGAGGTAGGGGAAAGGGAACTGAAGGAGATTTTTATCATTTTCAGTGAAATTTAGGGAGACAGGGGGACTTGTTTGCTTACTTGACAAAAGCAGGGACTGTCAGAGTTGTATTTCATGGCTTTTTAAGTCGTTGCGTCACACCTGCTCCCCAAGTCCGAGGTATTTGCTCCTTCCCAGAGAAAATGCACATTCCCTGCAGCCAGGAACTGTGCAAACTCATCAGGCCTGCTGCCTGGAATCCTTCACAAGGAGCCCTGTACTATCAGCAGCCCTTGTTCTCTTCGTTAGCGCTGTCAAAGCAGAGTGGATGGGCATAATTACCGAGGAGTTCTGGGCTGCTGAAGTGGATAATGAAAAGTGCCACTGACACAGTCTTTGCATGCCATTAAAAAAAAATTAAGGTAATGATTCAACAGGCAGAGCTTCACCTGTGCTGCTGGTAGAGCTCTTTGTTCTGTGGCACTCCCAAAATCCTGTGGTGCTGCTTTCACTCAGACACCGCTCCAGCATCCCCTTCTCACCAGCAGAAATGCCCTGTGCTCTTTATTTACAGCTGGAAAACAAAGATTCCCCTTGGCATCAAGTCTTGAAGTACAAAGGTTGGGTTTGAAAGTTCGGTTGGGTTGTTTGGAGTTCAGGGGGTTTTATGACACACTTCTGGTGGATATGAAGCCCTTTGGATGCCCAATTCTTGTGTGATTTGGCTCAAGTTGTGTCATAAATCACAGAATTGCTGAGCTTGGAAAAGACCTTTGAGGTCATCGGGCCAAACCAGCACCACCACTAAACCCTGTCCTCGAGTGCCACATCCATGTTGGAACATTTCCAGGGATGGGGACTCACCCACATCCCTGGACAGCCAATTCCAAAGCTTTCCAACCCTTTCCATGCAGAAATTCCTGCTGGTGCCCACCCTGAGCCTGCCCTGGCCCAGCTATTATATTAAGGTATTAAGGATTGTTTATAATTCTCTTCTCTGAGCTTCTCATTGTTCTTTCCCAGAATGAAACCATCTATTTCCCCCTGCCACCACACCAAACCCTTCCCCAGCTCCGTTCCCACCTCTGGACACGTTCCAGCCCCTCCAGCTCTTTCCCAAATCCTTAAACAATATCCTGGAGTTAATTCAGCCGTCTTCTTTTAGATCTTAGTTCACTACAGGTGGACCTGATTTAATTAATACATTTCACAGGATTGGTTCATTAACAAGACACCCATTTGGTAAACACCCTTACAGTAAACATCACTTAAGACACATTAACATGATCATGCTGCAGATATTAAGGATTGTTTATAATTCTCTTCTCTGAGCTTCTCATTGTTCTGTCCCAGAATGAAACCATCTATTTCCCTCTGCCACCACACCAAACCCTTCCCCAGCTCCGTTCCCACCTCTGGACACGTTCCAGCCCCTCCAGCTCTTTCCCAAATCCTTAAACAATATCCTGGAGTTTACCGACTGTCACCTGCTGCTGCCCGGGGGTGTTTTAAAGCCAGTCCCATTCATCTCAGGCTAAAGGGCCATTTCTCAGCCACTCCATAAAGCTCTTAACTGCCTGGCCCTGCTGCAATCCCGGGAAGATATGACACGCTGGATACCTGCTTTCAATTCTGCCTGTTAAGCCCCTTCATTTTCCCTGGGTTATTTCAGCATCAAGCTACTCCCTGCTTTATGCAGGAAAACCATTTATTTTTTAATGGAGCTCAACATTTGCAGCTCAGGCAGCAGCCAGTGGATAACTTCCACTTGTGGAACATTAAAAATCGGAAGGAGGAGGTTTTGGAAGTGATTTGGCGCGGAGTTAATGACACCTCTTGCTGTTGACTTCTGTGGGGATGGAGGCAATAAAAAAATCACAAAGAGCAGCGAGAAGACATCAAGGATTGCCTCAGGATTGCCTTTGGATAGTGAAAAATCTTCCCTCATATTCATCAGCTTAATTTACATCAAGAACTCCGTTTATAGACTAGGTGAGAGGGGTTTTTTTCCCTATGCCTTTAAAAACTCCCCAGAATTCTTCATTAAATCCTACAAGGAGGTTCAAAACACTTAAAAATGCATGATTAATTTCTCTGCTGTTCTGTAGGGCTTTCACTGAATTGTTCAGCCTTGACTGGGATGTCCTGGGAGAATTGTGACAGAATTACTCAGAAAATTTCATATTCAGGGAGATTTTCTGCTGCAGATCTTCTCGGAGAACACAGCTCTGAGAATGATGATAAGGAGGGGAAATTGTACGGGGAGAGTTACTCTGCAAACATCTCATCCCTGCTAATATGATTTAATGCAGCTGGTAACAGTTTATGAAGATCCATTGCAATCTAGGAAAGCCTGAAAATTAGGAAGGGCGTGGATTAATGGAAGGAAAACTTGGCAGGATCCTTGTGAAAGATTCATTGATTTAACCACTCTTAGCTAAACGCTGCTGAGTCCACTTCCCAAACTGATACAGTGGTGGTGTGAAAGAACCCACTGGGGATGTCACAGCAAGGTGATATTTAACAAAATCTCTTATTTTTGGCATTCTGTGAAGCCTCCCTGCATTCTGTTTGCCTGGGGACTCCTGTCTGGCAGGAAGGGCTGGGCCTGAGCAGGGCTCAGCACAGGAGAAGGGATGAGTGGTTGGTAATAGTTTATGAAGATCCATTGCAACCTAGGATTGAAAATCTAGGATTGAAAATTGCAATCTAGGATTGAAATCTAGGATTGAAAATTAGGAGGGGCGTGGAATTAATGGAAGCAAAACTTGGCAGGATCCTTGTGAAAGATCCACTGATCCAGTCACTCCACCTCAGCGCTGTTGATCCACTTCCCAAACTGACACAGTGGTGGTGTGAAAGAACCCGCTGGGGATGCCACAGCAAGGTGATATCTAACAAAATACCTCATTTTTGGCCTCCCTGCACTGCTGCTCCCTGGTGTTTGCCTGGATGGGCCCGGGCAGGTCTCAGAGCACAGGAGAAGGGACGAGGGGGCAGGATGCGCCAGGTTCTGGCAGCCAGTATTTTGGGAACAGGATGGTTTTTCTCTCCCTCTCTAATGAGAAAGCCATACATAATGTCATGCACCATGACAAGGGGCCAAATCCACCCCTGCAGTCAGGGCTGATAAGATGAAAGGCTGCAGCAGGGAAGAGCTGTTGTACATGGAGTTCACGTCCGGAGCCAAGAGCGGCGTCTGTAAAAAGATGATGCCTCCTTCATGCAAAGCAGTTTGAGGCTCTGCCTGGGAATTTCCATATGGAAAACACCCTGGGCAGGCTTGAATTCCCTCAAGGAGAATTTGGGTTGGGATGGGGTGGCAGGAAAAATGCAGAGGGACAAGAATTCTGCTCGCACCTCCCCTGGAGTTTGGGTCTGTCCCCATCCCCTTATCACAAAAACTGGGGTTTGATAAACACCCCCGGGCCTGCGGCAGCACTGAGGGATTTATTGCCTGCAAATCCTGTGTCAGAACATCTGGAGCTGACACGCCAGGCTCTGCTCAGCGCAGCTGCCTCAGTCCTTATCAGGGAATTCTGCACGAGCCGCTCTCCAGCTCTCGTTGTAGCAGAAGCAACTTTTATCTGCGAGTGCAGATCAGGATGCAGGGGTATTATCAGGACTAGGAAGCATCTTTAACTGCCTCTCACCGCAAAGTTTCACATAAGCCTCTTTCTCTCAGCGTGTGCAGCGAGTAAAATCCGCAAGGAAGCTGGAGGCATTTTTCCCGCAGCTTCAAGTCCCGCGCCGTGCTTGGAGCAAGGGCTTGAATTTCAGAGTGAATTTCTTGGCCACTTGAAAGGCCCAGCCCGCTCCCACTGTTCCCTTTGTGCTCAGGAGAGGAACAGAGGAGCAGAAATAGGTTAGGGAGTAAATGAGAGTGGTGGTGGTGGAGACGTGGAGCTGCCTTGATGTATTGGCGGCGGACGTTGAAAAGATGTTCCCGTGTAAAACACGGCGCGGGACGAGCTGGGAGCATGAGCTGCTCTGACATCTGCTTCAAACCATGATGTCAAAGCAGCTCCAGCGCGCCTGAAAAGCTCCTGAAGTGGAAAGTTCCTGCTAGGTTTGGTGATTTGGAACAACACTCGCAAGGAGACAGGGATGGTACAAGCCCTCGGGCTTTTTACCTGAACACGCCTGTGCTTTTCTTCTGCTGCTTATTGAATTTTGGGGTTGTTTCTTGACGGCCTCGGCATCTGCAGTAATTGGCTTCCTCGGCTCAGATCAAACGGTTTAGACAAAAGGGCTCTTAAACAGAAGATATCTGCATAAAGCAGCATGGAAAGAGCTGCCTTTAAAGAGCTTTTCTGTTCTTTTTTTGCAAAAAGTTTGTGGCAGATTGTGCACCCTGGTAAAGGAGCGGCTCAGTGTGAGCTTTGCTCTGCGAACTTCATTTATTTGGGGTTTTGTTGGAGGGATTCGCTGCACGAGGCTTTGGAAAAGGTTATCTTGGTTTCTGTGCAGGAAATTCTGGCTTGGATTGGAACCGTGAGCCCAAAGAGAGTTTTGTGAGCAAACCCAAAATCTCCCAGATCTTTCCAAAGGGCTGGAGATCATCCTGTGGGGGCTGCAGGTGCTCAGTATCTCTGCCAGCCAGGCTGCTGCCACTGGGATTTCCACCTGCAAACCCAGGTGCCAAACCTGGGTTGTTTTATTTTATTTTATTGTGGATATTTTATTTTTTTTGTGAATAACCTGTCCTTTTCTCGTGGTTCCTTGGCTCCATCCCCCGAATCCCAGATAACACGAGTTTTTCCCTTGCTCCAGGAGTGTCTTCTCCATCCAAGCGCCGTAGCTCAGAGCAATGTCACTTGAATGGCTCTTGAAATTAGCTCTGTCTGGGAGAGAATCATTTAAATTCCACTGTTCAAACTCCTGGTGATTGAGAACAAACGAAACTGCTGTGAAGGCTTCAGGAACTCGCTAATGGCTGGAAAGAAGAGGGTCAGGGTCTGGTTGGGAATCATTTAAAACCCTTCCCTGCCCATTACTCACTCTCTAAGTGACACCTTGATAGTTGCACGAGGGTAGTTAAACATGAATTGTTAATACCACCAGCTTTTCTAGGGAGGGCTCCTTTTGCTCCCAAACGAAGCTGATTTATTTTTGTGCTGCTTCCCACCGGTTGTCGGGGCCGTTAAATATCCGTAATTGCCTGGAAATGGATTCACAAAATAGAGTCCTGGTAATTCAGAGATCTGCGAGCTGGGGTGTTGGTGCTGCAGGCAGCTCTCCCTTGGGAATGAGGAGCCTGAAATCACCCAGTGCCTCTCTTGGGTTCTTTATCTGCTCACAGTGACCCTGAGAAAAATGCATGTGTTTTCTGATGGGCTTTTTGCAAATATTAAAATGAATATTATATGTGTTGTGTTAGAAAGTGATGCTGTATTAATTCTCTTAAGTAGTGTGTTAAATATAGTTTTAGGTTACAAAAATTATTAAAACAGAAACGATGCTATGTAGGATATGTTTTTAAAGAAATGAGATAACAGCCACAGGACACTTGAATCTTTCAGAGGAAAAGAATTTATTGCCCTCTTATCAGAAGAAAGTAACATATTATATATTATATTACATTACATTACATTACATTACATTACATTACATTACATTACATTACATTATATTATATTATATTATATTATATTATATCGTATCATATTATATCATATATCATATCATATATTATAACTATATTATATTAAAGAATGCTATACTAACTATACTAAAGAATACAGAAAGGATACAGACAGATGGCAGATTACAATACAGATTAATATACAATATCATTAATAATAATATAATTATTATATGTTATATATATAATGATTCTATTATTATTAAATAATAATATAAATGTAATTAATAATAATAATACAGATTATCTTTGTATATTTTCTTCTTCTTCTTCTTCTTCTTCTTCTTCTTCTTCTTCTTCTTATTCTTATTCTTATTCTTATTCTTCTTCTTCTCCATTTTCTGCAGTGCTGTTGGCACTTTGGGGTTGGTCTAGAGTAGAAGTGCACTGTCCAGCACAGGTGATGGGTATTGGGAATTAAGTGTAAATATGTTATACGTAGTTTGTGGTATAAAAGGACAACACAGAGTGCCCGTGGCTGCCCTGCTGAGCAGATCTCGGCTGGGCAGAAAGAAAATTTTATAGATAAGAATTAATAAACAACCTCAAGACGGAAAAGTGAAGAGTCCAGACTCGTTCTTCAGTTGCGTGGGCTGGAGCAGAGACATCCTGCACATCCTGGGGCAGAATTAACAATGAAAAACCCGAGACCAATCCCCCTGAGTGTCTGGGATGCTGCTCTGCAGCCGTGTCCCACGAGAATCCCGACACGCCGAGCTACAAGGCCCAGCTGAGCAGAACAACCCAGCAGCTCGTGTTTAATCCAGTTCCATTCGCCACGGATGCTGATTATCTCTGAGATTCATGAAAACAACTGTGATAAATTACTTGACAAACAAGATTAAAATCCCTGAAGTTCTTTATTGTTCCCACCCGCTTGTAGGCATTAAAAGTGCTCTGTCACATTAACCCAAACTCCTTCTCATCCTCCCCGGCTTGCCGCGTCTCCTTCCAATTATTTTCAAATTATAAATTTGAAAAT
This sequence comes from Ammospiza caudacuta, assembly GCF_027887145.1. Classification (NCBI taxonomy): domain Eukaryota; kingdom Metazoa; phylum Chordata; class Aves; order Passeriformes; family Passerellidae; genus Ammospiza; species Ammospiza caudacuta. The sequence goes on from NC_080618.1 coordinate 6,591,956, forward strand.
TGAAATATAAACTTTGATTTAATAACATTTAATTATTATATTTAATATATAGACATAAATATTCCATATTCTATATTATACATTATACGTTATATATTCTATATTCTATATTCTACATTATACGTTCTATATTCTATATAATATATTCTATATTATATATCATATAATATATAGTATATATAATATATTATATATTATATATTATATATTATATATTATATATTATATATTATATATTATATATTATATATTATATATTATATATTATATATTATATATTATATATTTCTATTCTGTTCTGTTAATAATACATAATATATATAATATAATATTGTATAGCATTCTATAGTATATCTTTAATATAATATACATATTTATTTATCTACATATACATATAATATAGAATTATATATATATAGTTTAATATAATAACTTTATAGTATCATAAAACAATCAATCAGCCTTCTAAGAACATGGAGCCAGACTCATCACCCCTCCCTTCGTCTGGTCACCCCACAAATCCAACGCAGCCCAAGTGCCACCTCCTGGCGCTCCCAGGTGGGATTTGTGGCACCACAACCCCTTCCAACAGCGCGTGGGACCCGGGCTGAACCCCTGGATTAGCTCCAAACACCCCAGAGTGAGTGAAAACTGCAGGCATGGCTTTGGAGCATCTCCCTGGGACCGGGCTCCAAATAATCCAGAGTGAGTGAAAACTGCAGGCATGGCTTTGGAGCATCTCCCTGGGACCAGGCTCCAAATAATCCAGAGTGAGTGAAAACTGCAGGGATGGCTTTGGAGCATCTCCCTGGGACCAGGCTCCAAATAATCCAGAGTGAGTGAAAACTGCAGGGATGGCTTTGGAGCATCTCCCTGGGATCGGGCTCCAAATAATCCAGAGTGAGTGAAAACTGCAGGCATGGCTTTGGAGCATCTCCCTGGGATCGGGCTCCAAATAATCCAGAGTGAAAACTGCAGGGATGGCTTTGGAGCACCTCCCTGGGATCGGGCTCCAAATAATCCAGAGTGAGTAAAAACTGCAGGCATGGCTTTGGAGCATCTCCCTGGGACCGGGCTCCAAACACCCCAGAGTGAGTGAAAACTGCAGGGATGGCTTTGGAGCATCTCCCTGGGACCGGGCTCCAAATAGTCCAGAGTGAGTGAAAACTGCAGGCATGGCTTTGGAGCATCTCCCTGGGACCGGGCTCGCTGCTGGATTTTGGGAAGCAGCCGTGCTTGGCTGGAGCTGCAGATCTGTCTCCGTTAGGGCTCAGCTCAGGGTGCCTTTGGCTGCTTTTTTTTATCACTTTAAAGCGCTGGGTAATGCTGCATCGATGAATCCTGAATTAAGGAAATCTGCAAAGGAGCAACAGCCTTATCTTAATTAAGCAAAATCTATGGCTCCTGCCACAGCCTGGACCAGGAGCCAGTCAGCCTTGGAACAGGATTTTTTTTCTGCTCTTTGATACTCCTTTTGGGGTTTTTTAGTGTAGGATTTGGGGTTGGGGACAGAAAAGCACACGGCCGGGAAGTACAAGTGGCTGTGACAGAAGGAGAGAGAGATAAAGGTACTTGATAAAGAGTTTTTCATGTGGTCTCTCCACTTTTAGCCCCTTTGAAGTAGATGTTTACATTCTTGTAACAAACTTTTTCACGCACTTTTATGTAAATAATTATTGTTTGACTTTTTTTCCTGGAGGAGGAGAAATTTGATGGACTGTTGGTATGCCCAGTGGCATTGGAGAGGTGGCACTGTCACCCTCCACCCACTGTCACTTTGGGAAATCTATAAATGTTGGAGTCAGAAAATAAACTTCCCTTCTTCTTACTTTGGAGGTTCCAACATAATTTTATTTCATGTCCTATAGCAACACCCCAGCCTGGCTGCTCTTCCTTCTCTTCCTCACAACAAACTGAGAGAAATCGTGGATTTGTCTTTCCACACAAGCTGTGGGGCTGCTGATGGATAAAACCAGCACCGGGAGGTAAAAGAAGCAATGGGAAGGATTCCACTGATTGATGAATGGAAAAAGAGATTTGCTTTTACGAATAAACTTTAGGTTTGCTGATAAATGAAATTAGACATTGAAAGATGAAACAATGGGGAAGAAAAACCCCTAAATTCTGTAAGAATTAAAAATTAAAAGGGAGGGTTATATATTATAGGGGAATCTTTGGGATCAGGGGTTCTGGCAAGTCTGAACCTCTCAAGTACCTCAGAAATGGGAAAAAAAAAACCTAAATTCTGTAAGAATTAAAAATTAAAAGGGAGGGTTATGCATTAGAGGGGAATCTAAACCTCTGGTGTTTGTGGATTAATTTTCCTAACACAAATAAACTTTAGGTTTGCTGATAAACAAAATTGGACATTGAAAGATGAAAGAAACAATGGGGAAGAAAAACCCCTAAATTCTTTTAAAAAAATATTTTTCTTTTTTTATATTTTTCACACCTCTGGTGTTTGTGGATTAATTTTCTTAACACCAATACTGACAATCAGGTCAGGGCACCTAAAATGTTGGGGAGAAGTGGTTTTTGTCCTTTTCCTGAGCCTGTCTGCTGGCATTACACGGGGAGCAGGAACACTCGTGCGTTAAGGATGGATCGCTCCATTTTCTTCCCAAATAACAGAGGAAAGGGAAGCAGCTGTGACAACTTAAGCATTGAGGGATCATAAATCATCCTCCCCTTCCCTCGTCCCCCCCACATATCACGAAAAATAAATGTGGAGCCCTTTCGGGGATGATTTTTGCGCTTTTCATTTAAACTACGGGGTTTGGAATTAAAATAATTTGGAATTGTTTTAATAAATAAGCAGTGAAATTAAAATGGCAAAGGGGTAACAGTGGAGAAGACTTAGGAATGAAATAGTGCCACAGGCCTGGTGTTCCACAATGTCCATGAGAATCCCCCAAAACGTCCACAAGAATCCCCTCAATTTCTGATGGAAGTGGTGATAATAAGATTTCAGCTGATAAACACATCAGGTTTTACAAGAACTGCTGTTGTTTAATAGTTGTGGGCAAAAATAACTTTTGTTGTTGTTGTTGTTTGACTGATTCTCCTCCTGGGTTGTGGATGTTCTGGGTTAATTCATATTGAAGCCACACCACCTGAAATATTCAATTTTTTTTCCTGATTTCTGCCTGTTTTCCTTCATCCTGTGGACCTAAGGGACACCCATGGCCACAGAAATTTTCTTAATATTGATTTCAGAGCTTGCTCCTGCACCAGCCTCTCCTCGGGCTCAGCTCCCATTACTCTGCATGGCTGCTTCTCCTTTTCCTGGCCGAGGCCATTTACTTTTTTATTTGCTCTTTTTATTTTCCTTGGGGAAAACCCAGTCCTGGCGTGTCCCAGGAAAACCTCCTGGAGTCTTTCTTGATGTTTCAGAGAACACCCTGTCTGAGCCTCCACAGGATTTCAGCCTTTACCATGCCCAAATTTCAGTATATTCAAGCCATAAATGTTAATTTTTGGGGGGGGTTTGCCTCTTTAGGGACTGTCAGACTCACTGCATCCATATTTTCCCCCAAACCATGGAATTTTACCCTCTTATCATTTGCCTTATCACTGCAACACACAAGGAAACCACCTTGTCTGAGCCTCCACAGGATTTCAGCCTTTACCATGCCCAAATTTCAATATATTCAAGCCATAAATGTTTATTTTTGGGGTTTTTTGGCCTCTTTAGGGACTGTCAGACTCACTGGATCCATATTTTCCCCCAAACCATGGAATTTAACCCTCTTATCATTGCAGCACACGAGGAAAACACCTTTATACTTCGAAGAGGTTTTTAACCTTCCCTCTTTAAGGTTAATCAGGCCCATTAGCAGGAGTTAATTAAAGTAATTAGGTCGGTTAGCAGACTCTCCTTGGCCTTTGCCAAGGCTGGGAACCTCAGTAAACAGCCGAGATTAATGGCAGCGTCGTGCCGTAGTTTATCCCTTGTTTTTTGGGGAGATTGATGCTCTCCGGGATGATTTTATCATAAATATTGCAAATCGCCCCAGCCTGTCCTTTGCTGCCTGACTTGGCGCATTAAACTTTCATCCTCCCCAGCCCGCCCTGAAGGATCTGCGGGTGGAAACAGCAGGATTTGTTTCTCCCCTGGGGGAATTCCATGGAGATGTTTAAGGATCTTCTGTGCCATTGCTTCTGCTTAGCGCGGGCTGGTCCTGAGCCTCTGCGACATCTCCTTCTTGCTCCCGAGCTGTTGTGTTTTGGCCACCAGCGATTTTCTCCTTGCTCCAAGCCCTGACATCGCTGACAGCCACGCTGGGTTCACTTCAGCTCCAATCTCGTCTCGCACCGGGGGGAAAAAGTCGCTTTTTTTACGCTTTTTTTTTTTTTAATTTCTTTTTGACAACACAGCTGCGATTTCCCCCCACCCGCTGCTCCTCGTAGCAGGACGGGGAATCTTCCCTCTCCACCTCTTCCATCCCTTCTCCTCTCCAGTGGCTTTTTTCCTGGTGAAATCTGGGAATTTTCCCCACCTCTGGGATGTTTTTGTGTGGAAAAAGAGTCGATTTAGAGGCATATGGGGAAGAATGGAGGGTGAAAAGTTGGGAATAGCACAGTGCAAGGAGGATGGAGAATGAAGGGGCAGGACAAGAGGGAATGACCTTAAACTGGAGGAGGAAAGGGTTAAATAAGATTTTGGGAAGGAATTCCTCCCTGGGAGGGATATTGGGAAGAATGGAAGTGTGAAAAGTTGGGAATTGCAGACTGCAAGGGGAATGGGGAGTGTGGAATATTGGGATATTGGGGGATTGGGAATTGCAGGAGGATGGAGAGTGGAGGGACAGGACAAGGTGGAATGGCCTTAAACTGGAGGAGGAAAGGGTTAAATGGGACTTTGGGAAGGAATTCCTTCCTATAAGGTTAGGGAGGGGCCGGGATGGATATTGGGAAGAATGGAAGTGTGAAAAGTTGGGAATTGCAGAGTGCAAGGACCATGGAGAATGGAGGGACAGGACAAGAGGAAAGGAATGGCCTTAAACTGGAGAAGGAAAGGGTTAAATGGGATTTTGGGAAGGAATTCCTGGCTGGGAGAGTGGGGAGAGGCTGGGAGGGATATTGGGAAGAAGCGTGAAAAGTTGGGAATTGCAGAGTGCAAGGAGGATGGAGAGGAGCCACAACTCCTCTAGGAATTCCATCCCAGCTCCTCCCCACCTGCATGGGGGAGAATTTTTTCCCACCTAAACCCAAACTCTTCCAGTTTAAGCCATTCCCTGCTACCCCATCATTCCATCCCCCTGTAAAAATCCAGGCTGGACCCTTCCAGCCAATCCCATCGAGGAAAATCAACTTGATAAAAGATGTGGAGCCGAGGTGCTCCCACCAGAACCTCTGCAGCCATAAAAGAGGTGAAACTTCCCCCAAAACCCTCGGAGCGTTCAGCGCAAGCACCAGGAGCCAAATCCAGCGGGGATAATAACAGAGTCAAGGATAAAGGGACAAAGTGAGTCAATCCAATCATTATGCAGGGATAATATTTCTTACTGTCCAAAGAGAATATTAAGCTGCTGGCTAGGAAGAAAAAAAAAAAATAAAATGAATAAGCAGAAAAAGTTATTAAGGAATGATAATGGAGGGAAGGGAATATTATGTTGATTTTCCCAACAGTTATGAATGAATAAAGATACAGTGGCTGCGATAAAAAATCACATTTCCCTGGAGAGAATGGAAAAAAAACCCAGCCGCTGCCAAACCCTGATCATTCTTTCAAATGCTGAGCATGGAAATAACCCCACCTTTTCAAGTTTGCTGCTGATAAGCCCTAATCGGACCCTCTGAGTCATAAAAACATTCCCAGATTTCCATCTGCTTGGAGAGGAGCAATAAATCACCAGGACGGGGCAGGCAGCAGCCCTGGAATCACTCGTTTGGCACTTAAAAAATAAAAGTGAGAGCGACAAACCTGCCGTGGGTTTGGTGGCTGTAATACCTCAAATATTTATAATGCATCAAACGTCGCTGTGCTGCCGCAGCCACGGAACGGTGGGAGCAGCAAAGAATTGGAATTGGAAAATCAAACGGTGCCTCAGCGCTGGAGGAGTCGTTGGCTGCGTCAAAGGGTGGATTTTTTTAAAAATAAACAAAAAATTGGGGATTCTATCAAGTGTCCCCTCCCCTCAAGGTGCGTTTTGCATCTTCCTGCAGATCAGGGAGAACTGGGCTGGGGAGCCTTGAACCAGGAGGGGTTTTATGGTGGAAATTAATGAAAATGAGCTGGCATGGAATTCTGGGTGGTGGGAGCCACAGGACTCTGGGTGGTGGGAGTGGGAGCCATGGAATTCTGGGCAATGGGAGCCATGGAATTCTGGGCAATGGGAGCCATGGAATTCTGGGCAATGGGAGCCATGGAATTCTGAGCGGTGGGAGCCATGGAATTCTGGGTGCTGGGAGTGGGAGCCATGGAATTCTGGATGGTGGGAGCCATGGAATTCTGGGTTTTGGGAGCCATGGAATTCTGGGCAGTGGGAATGGGAGCCATGGAATTCTGGGCTTTGGGAGTGGGAGTTATGGAATTTTGGGTGTTGGAGCCACAGGATTCTGGGCAGGGGAGCCATGGAATTCTGGGCTTTAGGGGTGGGAGCCATGGAATTCTGAGCATTGGGAGCCATGGAATTCTGGATGGTGGCAGACGTGGAATTCTGGTCTTTAAGGGTGGGAGCCATGGGATTCTAGGCAGGGGAGCCATGGAATTCTGGGCTTTGGGAGCCATGGAATTCTGGGTGTTGGAAGCCATGGAATTCTGGGCTTTGGGAGCCATGGAATTCTGGATTTTGGGAATGGGAGCCATGGAATTCTGGGCAGTGGGAATGGGAGCCATGGAATTCTGGGCTTTAGGGGTGGGAGCCATGGAATTCTGAGCATTGGGAGCCATGGGATTCTGGATGTTGGGAATGGGAGCCATGGAATTCTGGGGAGCGGGAGCCATGGAATTCTATGTGGTCGCAGTGGGAGCCATGGGATTCTGGGCATTGGGAGCAATTAAATTTATATTTTTCCTAATAAAGAACTGTCATTCCTATTCCCACATCTTTGCCTGAGAACTCCTTAATTTAAAAACTATAACAATTCAGAGGGAAGGGGTTTTAATTTCCCATTTCAGGGGAGGCTCCTGCCTTCCTTAGCAGACGCCTGGCTTTGCAAACCAAGACAGCTGGGATTGACCTTTCCCCCTCCTCCTGGAGTGAGATTAAACCCCAGCAGACGCTTGGAGCGGGAAATGGGCTCTCACCCAGTCCCAGCTGAGCATCTGGAATGTTTCCTCCTCCCTGCAGCCTGCTGGGGAGGCAGTTTGGGGAGCGATTCCTGCTGCTCCCTTCTGCTGTTTGCCACAGGCTTTTCCAGCCCTTCTGCTGGCAGTGGATGGGTCTGAGAGGGAGAGGCAGGACGGGGATCTTGGCTCCATCAGGGGGATCAGAGTGATCTGGGATGACACTGATGGATGCTGGAATCCTGCACCAGGATGCTCCTGGTCCAGGCACTGCAAAATGAGTTGAGCGCAGCCCGAGCTCTGAGCTCTCCATTCCTCACTGCGACCCCAAATTTCACTTTTTTTGCCAATTTTTGCCATGAAAATCCTGCTTTGGGCATCTTTTGGTGAAGGAGTTCAGGGAAGTTTCCAGGCCCAAGCTCCCGGGGATGGATCTCGGTGCTGGATGTCTAAATTGGGATTTCGCCCTTGCGGTTATCTGGCACATGCAGAAAGTTGTTCTTGCTCTCAGGAATGAAGTAATCCTAAAGGTTAAGCCTGTGGGGTGTTCTCAGCCCTGCAAGAATTAATATGGTGACATTTAACTGCTATTAGGAAAAAAAAAAAATCTCATTTTTTGCTTTCCCACACCCCTGCCTTCCCCTCCTTTTCATTTTTCCCTTGGAAAAGCACATGAGGCGTTTGTTTTGTAGCAGTGGCTGTTTAAAATAAATCCACAGCTCCCACCACTGTCCCTGCCTGGGCTAATGCAGATGGATTGGCTCCATCCTGAATTTTTACTCAATTCTTCCATGGGGAAGCCTGTCCCAGGAAACAGCAATGGGATCCCAGCAGGTCCCAGTGGGAAATCTCCACTGGGGATGTCACAGTTTGCAGTTTTTTATTAATTTGGGGATTTTTTATCACCAGCTGTGCTGGTCCCTGAGGTTGGCCTGGTGGAGGAGAAGTGGACTGGAGCCGTGGATTTGTTGTTTTTCCTGAAGTGTAGGGTGGGATATAACCCATGCCCAGGTTTGGGTGTCCCTGCATTGGCATCATTTTACTCCTCCAGGCAGAGCTGGCTCTCCTCTCCCTATTATTTTGTTGGACAAAAATGACTTCCAACATATTTAGCTTCTTAAAAATATCTTTATTTATCAATTTCGTGCAAGAAATGAGAGAATAATCCTGTTTTGGGGGCTTGGTCCAGTGGAATCTTTTCCCCTTGGCTCTGCTGGGGTTTCGATCATGATTTTTCTCTTTTATTCTCCTTATTTTCATCCCTTTTTTTGCTCTCGTTTCTCTCCACTGAAACCAAGCCCACCTCGATTAATATCAGTTATCCTTGCTGTAAAAATCAGCCCATTCATCAGAATAAACAACCCCTCTCTGAAATGATGACCATAAAAAAGGGCTGAGTTAACACAAATTTTCCTGCTTTTTAAGGGAATGACCATCCTTGGACAGGCACAAAAACAGATCAATAAATTTTTTGTTTCCTGTAGTTTTCTCTCAAGATTAATATTTTTAACTTAAATATTGAGAACACACAGGCGAGTTATGATCCACTTGTGCAGTTTTCTACGGCCAACAATTTCTCTGCTATCAAAAGCTGATTGATTTTCCATTTAAATTACTCCTAAAGAGTCTCAGTTTATGAAGTCAAGTGGACATAAAAAAGCTACAGATGCATAAGGGAGGAATTTGGGGACGTGATGGAGTTGCTTTGTTTTGTGGAAATCCAGATCAAAGATACAGGGAAAAAATCTGGGAAAGATCCAGCCAAAAAAAGAATTTATTAAAAATTTTAACTAAAAGGATGAAGATTTGGGACGCTGTTTGCAGTGGCTGTGTCAGCCCCTTTTTGGTAAATCTCTCCATTGCTTTTGTACCTTTTATTATTTTATTTTAAATTGTCACCACTTATTTCATCTCATTGCTCTGGAGAGCAGCTCCTCCCGGCTCTGATCCTTTCTGTTATTTATTCCTGTTTCCCAAAATATCAGGGATGTAAATCCAGGGATCCTTCACCCCAAATCTTACGAGCCATTTGCTGGAGATGTCACCGTGGCCTGATGGCAGTGATAGGATGGAGTGGCCCTAAAAAATCCCTTTTTGATGGATGGAATGGCCCTAAAAAAACCCTTTTTTGACTGGATGGAATGACCCTAAAAAATCCCTTTTTGATGGATGGAATGGCCCCAAAAAGGCCCTTTTTGATGGATGGAATGGCCCTAAAAAAGCCCTTTTTTGACTGGATGAATGAAAGAACACCAGGGCTTCTTTCGTTCCAGGTTATTCCAAATATTCTTTAAAAATGGCAACTCACAAATCCACTTTTATGGGAGGCTTGTGCTCAACAGATATTTTTTTTCCCTGCATTATTCTTCCCTTCTAAAAGCAGAGCATTATTTAAAGTGTCAGCCCACAAAACTCCCATAAATAATGAGCTGGGAAGCAGGGAAGGCCACGGGCTGTGCCTGCCGTGAGAATTCCAGAATTTACTCAACTCCCAAAGTCCTAAACCAGCTCTTTCCCCAAAACATTTGCAACCAAACTGCTCCCTGCAGCACTTGTGGATTCAATGACGGGAATTTTTAGGAGTGCTGTAATATAATTTGTAAATGATGTTGATTTACTCATTCCAAAGGCTTTTGAAGGAAATAGATTGTGTTCATTTTCTCCAACAAGCTGCACATTCAGAAACAACCATTGGAACGCTCCGTTTAAATATATATGCAATTAAACTAATGATGTTTTAGAGCATCCTAAATAACAACACAGCGCAGGGACAGCTGTCCACAGCCTCTGTTTAGGTTTACAATTCTGCTGCACAGTTTGCTGGTTTAATTTTTTATAAATATTGGTCAAAATGATCCTTTTTGCTGCATCTCTGAGAGCAGCAGCTGCCCCCAGCTCAGAACTGGCCGTGAGAGGAGGAGAGGGTGGAAATAAAAGAAAATAAAAAGCTGTTCAGGTGTAAAACTGGGGGAAATCTTGTTGTTTTCTGATGGTGCAGAGACATTCCAGGGGAAAGGAGAATCAGGCCCTGGAATATCCAGTGGAATTATGCAAATTGGTGTGACAGAAAGGGGTTTAATTGGGGATGCTTGATGAGATTTGAACAATTCCAGGTCGTGGGTTGGGGTGGGCTGGTTCTGTCAAAGGGGCTCAGGAGAAGAAACACGCCGGGAGCTTTGGTGAGGAGTTCCCTGATGTTTGCCTTCATGGAATCGTGGAATTGTGCAATCGTGGAATCATGAAATCATGGAAGCATGGAATCAGAGAATTGTGGAAGCATGGAATCATGGAATTGTGGAATCGTGGAATCATGGAAGCATGGAAACATAGAATCATATAATCGTGGAGTCGTGGAATCACGGAATTGTGGAATCATGGAAGCATGGAATTGTGGATTTTTGGAATCATTGAATCATGGAGTCATGGAAGCATGGAATCGTGAAAAAATGAAATCATGGAGTCATGGAAGCATGAAATTGTGGAAGCATGGAATCGTGGAATTATGGAATCATAGAAGCATGGAAGCATGGAATGGTGGAAGAATGGAATCATGGAGTCATGGAATCGTGAAATCACAGAATCATGGAAGCATGGAATCGTGGAAGAATGGAATTGTGGAATCATGGAATCCTGAAATCATGGAATCTCAGAATCATGGAATCGTGGAATCGTGGAATCATGGAAGAATGTACTCATGCAATCAAGGAATTGTGGAATCATGGAAGCATGGAATAATGGACTCATGGAAGCATAGAATCATGTAATCGTGGAATTGTGGATTTGAGGAATCATTGAATCCATGAATTGAATTCCAACTCATTGAATTCCATGAGTTCAATGGAATCATGGAATCATGGAATCATAAAATTGTGGAAGCATGGAATCACAGAATCATGGAATCATGGAATCACAGAATCATGGAATCATAGAATCACGGAATCATGGAGTCATGCAATCCTGGAGCAATTTCTGTTGGAAGGACCTCAAAGCCCACCCAGTGCCACCCCTGCCATGGCAGGGACACCTCCCCCTGTCCCAGGGTGCTCCAAGCCCTGTCCAAGCTGGCCTTGGACACTTCCAGGGATGGCATCCCTGTTTCCCATCAAGAATTTCCCAGGAAGGGATTTTCTCCACACAGTCCAGTTCTTTCCCCACACCAAATTCCTGATTATTTTATCTCCTCAGTAAATAAATCTCCAAGCAAAACTCACTTCCAGATAACGATCCCTGGTTTGAACTCGCATCAACTCCCAAAATCTCAGCCACCTCTTCATGCCAGTAATTTCTGCCTCTGTTTGCCACCAGCCCTTCTGAGGTGCTTCCACTCTGCACAGGAATCGCCACCGTTCGGCTCGTTAGGAGCCGAGACCCCTCATTAACTGTGGGTATTAAATGAAACAGCTGAGTTGGTTCCCAAACCAACAGCGGCACGGCCGCCTCTCCCTGGGATTGAGAGACTTTGTCATCCCCTTCATGGATTAATTATATGGTCCATTATACCGAAATGAGGGGTTTGATATCGAGACCGGTTTTGTTCTTGAGCTTTTTCTACTCTGCAGCTGCTTTAATGCTCTTTATCTTTCTGGGAACGAGCAGCAAATTACAGATTTCTTAAACCTGAAGGATGAATTTAGAGCAGCTTTGAATGTCTCTTGTTTTAAAATGAGTTCCAGCAGAAATGTCCAACCTGCAGAGGGGGAGGCTGGTGCAGCTCTGCCCTGCCATGATCCCTCCAACATTTTTTGGAAGCAGCCAAAAAATGGGAACAGATCCCAGCCCCACATCCCCAAGTGGAATTTCCTGGCCTTGGAAGGAATTTCACCTCTTTGGGCTCCACTTTCCTCCAGCCCTGTGGGTTTAGAGCCGTGATCCACCAATTACTCCTGATTTTAAGCCCCTGGAACTGGGCTAAACTGGGGGAAAAAATCTCTTTGGCTCATGCCAAAACTGCTCTGGGAACTGAACCAAAATGGTGTAAATGAGAAAAAAAAATTATGATTGCTTCAAAATCTACTAAAAACAAACAAAACTGATGGATCAAAGGTGTTCTACAGCTTCAGGACAGCCAGGCTGGGATTGGATGGGGACAAAGCTTGGATTGGACGAGGACAAAGCTGGGATTGGATTGGATTGGATTGGATGGGGACAAAGCTGGGATTGGATGGGGACAAAGCTTGGATTGGATTGGATTGGATTGGATTGGATTGGATTGGATGGGGACAAAGCTTGGATTGGATTGGATTGGATTGGATTGGATTGGATTGGATTGGATTGGACTGGATGGGGACAAAGCTTGGATTGGATTGGATTGGATTGGATTGGATTGGATTGGATTGGATGGGGACAAAGCTGGGATTGGATTGGATTGGATTGGATTGGATTGGATTGGATTGGACTGGATGGGGACAAAGATTGGATTGGATTGGATTGGATTGGATTGGATTGGATTGGATTGGATTGGATGGGGACAAAGCTGGGATTGGATTGGATTGGATTGGATTGGATTGGATTGGATTGGATTGGATTGGATTGGGACAAAGCTGGGACTGGATGGGGACAAAGCTGTGTCACGTCCAGGACACCCCGGCTGCGAGGTGCTGGGGGTGGTTCTATTTCCCCTCCCTCCACCTGAGAGCTGGGCAGACACATCCAGAAGCTCAAGGAATTTTTGGACATCAAAGATGGAGTCTCCTGCCTGGTGTCAGGGAAGGAGCAGAGGGGATTTTCAGGCTAAAACACCCGGAATAAATTAATTAACTGACTGAAGCAACACTAACGAGCTGTGCAAGCACCTTAATAAATTCAGCTCTGCTCTGGCACTGAAAGAAAATTCGGGTTTTGATGAGGGTGGTGACACTTCGAATGACACTTCAAAGACAGGGATAAGGCCCAAGCACTTGGAAATGAGGGATGTGTTTATCAGCAGCAGCTGCCAAACTGGGGGAACGGGGAAAATTCAATTTGTCCCATAATTATCTTTTGTACAAACAGGCAGTGGCCCTCCAGCCAGGCAGCTCCCAAAAAAACCCTCTAATTATTGCATATAATAACTCCCAACATTAATCTTAGCTGTTCCTTGTACAAAAAATTATAAATTACTGCACCAAATCCTTATTACTGCAAATATTAAAAGTTACTCAGCATTTATTGGAACTTTGATTTTTTTTTTTTGTTTTTTGCCTTGTAACTTTGTGTTAATTTTCTCCATATTTCACAACTCCAGATATCGCTGCGAGAGAGGTTTGAGAGTTTCAAAAATTCAGTGCTGTGAGATTGGACTCATATGGAAAAAGGAAAGGCCTTGAGGTCAGGAATATTGGGAATATTTCGTGGATTTGACCAACTCCAGGAATTCCTTCTTGCCCAAGGGGTGTTCCTCGAGAGTTGTTTAGTTCACAAATCAGCTGAAGGCTTCAAATTGTGTTTTTGAGCCCCCCAACCATCCAAGTCTTCCCTTCCTGCAGGAATTCTGGCTGGGGAATTTAATTCTGGGGAATTTAAAGCTGATAATGGTTTTGGGAGCTTTGCTGGACTGGGCTGGGAAGGGGGAGGAATTATCACAAGACAAATATCATTGAAATCCACCTCAACTTTTCGGTTATTACTGGTCTGACATCCACAGATGGAATTTTCAAGGCTTCTGCCCCAAACCTGATGGGTCAAGGCTTAAATGAGCTTTTATCACATTTTATTACTGTCAGACCTCAAGGTGCTGTGAACACTGGAAGTTTTTGGGACTCTGATGTGCAGGAGGACTCGGGATCATCTTCATAATGCTGAAAATTCATGGAATTCTGGAATCGTGGAGTGGTTTGGGTTGGAAAGAGCCTTCAATGCCATCCAGTGCCACCCTTGCCATGGGCAGGGACAATTTCCTCTGTCCCCAGCGTGGCTTTGGACACTTCCATCCCATAAATTTCGTCCCATGACCCTCAGAGGGAGGAATTTCTCCCCAATATTTGATCTATTTTGAAGCAGGAACACAGACACTACAGGCAGCAGCTGAATCAAAAAAACCCAAATATTTTCAGAGCTTCTCCCAGTAACCAAGGAATTTTTTTTTCCTTTTTTTCCTTTTGCTGCTGTGCTGAAAAGCAAGAGAAAAGTTTGGGAACGCAGTCACTTAAGTCATGAAGAATTTAAAGTGTAAGACATTGTTCTTTTTTGAGCTGCGCTGCTACAGAAACAGAGTTTGGAAATTTTTCTCCGAGGTATTTATAGAATTCTCTCTGTTCTCCCCTAAATAATTTCAGACTTTTTTTTTTCTCTCCTGTCTAATTCTCAAGTTTTGAAGGTTTCTTTGGGTGGTTTTTTTGACATATTAATTTTTGGGGGGGGGGGGGTAGCAAGGATTCTTTTGAATATTTCTCCACTTAATTTGGAGGATGAAATCTTCGAGCAGCAGAGTTGGGGTTGGAGACGCAACTGAGGATCCCCAACTCTTTTGAAGCTGGAAATTGGATGTAATCATCCTCTTCTGTATTATCCATGCCCTTTGCATTGTCTGTGGTTGTTTTTCCAGCAAATATTTGAATTTTGATCCCATTTTTCCAGCTGGGAACGTGGAGGGAGCACTGGGTTGTCCAGAGGCTTTTCCAGGCACAGAACATCTCCCATCCACCCAGGTTCCCTTGGCTGCTGCTCTGCCTCCAGGGAAGCTTTTCCTCCCCAAAACCATCCCACAAAAGCAAAAAATTCAGGAATGTTGAATTTTGAAGCAGAAATTGGCTTTATCCCAATATTGTGGAGGTCAGCACGAGCTGATTTCCATTCTGTGCAGCCTCCTCAGAGTCCAGCCTGGTTTTCCTTTTAAAAATCCTGATGATGGTTCCATTTAGAGATTTCTTTTTCCCCCCCTGTGTCAATCATTAATTTATCACCCTGTCAATCATTAATTTATCACTCTGTCAATGCATGAGGAATTCCTGTCAGAACTGAACTAACAATGTCTGATTTTCCCAGCTCTCAGGGCTGATCCTCAGCTCCAAGAGGAATCATTCAGCTGCTTCAAAGCAGGACATTTCCTCCTCTATTTAATAATAATCTTCTGCTTTAGGCCGGGTTTTTTTGCATCTCAGATTGGTTTTAGGGTAAATTCAATTTGTTCCTCCCTATGCCAGATTTTGGACCTGCAGTGGATGGAGCTGCTGAATTCCCCTTGCTCACTTCAGGTTATTTGAAATAACGACCCAGCCTGCAGAGGGAACTGCTGAATTTTTCATGCTTAACCCAAATTAATCCTCTCTCCCAATATTTCTTCCCAAAATCCCATCCAAACCTGCCCATGGAATGCTGGAATGGTTTGGGTTGGAAGAGACCTCAAAGCCCATCCAGTCCCACCATGGGTCCCACACCTCCCGCTGTCCCAGGGGGCTCCAACCTGGCCTTGGGCACTCCCAGGGATCCAGGGGCATCCACAGCTGCTCTGGGAATTCCATCCCAGCCCCTCTCACCCTTCCAAGGAGGAATTTCTTCCCAATATCCCAAAGCTCTGGCAGTTTGAACCCATGAAGATGCTGTGGCTGGTGCCAGGTGTGGCCACCTCTGAATTCCCCCTTTTTTTAGTTCCTATTCCCTTTTTTTGCTTCCTTTTGGTACCAGATGTGTCCTGGGAATGACCCCCTGGTACCCAGGTACTGTTTTTATTAGGAATTCTCCCATTTTAGGGACAGAGGAGCATCCAGAGAGGATTTCCAGACTCTTCTCCTTGCCAGAACTGTGCCTTCAAGAGAGCAGGAAACCATCCCAGGGAATGAGCTGGAGCTGTGTCTGGAATGGTTTGGGAATGTTCAGCAATGGTTTGGGAATGTGGGGATGTTCAGCAATGGTTTGGGAATGTTCAGCAATGGTTTGGGATGCCTGAAATGGTTTGGGAATGTTTAGCAATGGTTTGGGAATGTTTAGCAATGGTTTGGGAATGTTCAGCAATGGTTTGGGAATGTTTAGCAATGGTTTGGGATGCCTGAAATGGTTTGGGAATGTTCAGCAATGGTTTGGGAATATTCAGCAATGGTTTGGGATGTCTGGAATGGTTTGGGAATATTCAGCCATGGTTTGGGAATGTTCAGCAATGGTTTGGGATGTCTGGAATGCTTTGGGATGTTCAGTAATGGTTTGGGAATGTTCAGCAATGGTTTGGGAATGTTCAGCCATGGTTTGGGAATGTTCAGCAATGGTTTGGGATGCCTGAAATGGTTTGGGAATGTTCAGCAATGGTTTGGGAATATTCAGCAATGGTTTGGGATGTCTGGAATGGTTTGGGAATATTCAGCCATGGTTTGGGAATGTTCAGCAATGGTTTGGGATGTCTGGAATGCTTTGGGATGTTCAGTAATGGTTTGGGAATGTTCAGCAATGGTTTGGGAATGTTCAGCCATGGTTTGGGAATGTTCAGCAATGGTTTGGGATGCCTGAAATGGTTTGGGAATGTTCAGCAATGGTTTGGGAATATTCAGCAATGGTTTGGGATGTCTGGAATGGTTTGGGAATATTCAGCCATGGTTTGGGAATGTTCAGCAATGGTTTGGGATGTCTGGAATGCTTTGGGATGTTCAGTAATGGTTTGGGAATGTTCAGCAATGGTTTGGGAATGTTCAGCCATGGTTTGGGAATGTTCAGCAATGGTTTGGGAATGTTCAGCCATGGTTTGGGAATGTTCAGCAATGGTTTGGGAATGTTCAGCCATGGTTTGGAAATGTTCAGCAATGGTTTGGGATGCCTGAAATGGTTTGGGAATGTTTAGCAATGGTTTGGGAATGTTCAGCAATGGTTTGGGATGTCTGGAATGGTTTGGGAATGCTCAGTCACGGTTTGGGAATGCTCAGTCACGGTTTGGGAATATTCAGCCACAGTTTGGGAATGTTCAGCAATGGTTTGGGATGTCTGGAATGGTTTGGGAATGTTCAGCATCCATTTGACGCCAGGTTTTACAGGATTCTCTAATCAACCTCATTAACTGAGCAATTCTTCCACTGCTGCTCCAGGAGCTCCAAACTCTCCGCAGGCCCCGGTTTGGGCAGTGGCAAATTTCAAATTTCAGCGCAGTTCCCAGCACTGAAGCCAAGCCAACAATGGCTGCTTTGATTCTGATATTCCTGAAGGGAAAAGCAAAGAAAAGGAGCCCTTCAAGAAGCACACTGGCCTCTTTCTCCCCCAGTCCCCTGCCCTCTCATCTCCAAAGGAATTTCTTGATTGTTCTCTCCAACACCATTACAAACTTAGCTTCAAGGGAAGGGAAAAGAGGGGTTTTTTTCTTTTTTTTTTTTGCCTTTTTCTCTCTCTGCTCCCCTGAGTGCTCCTGTTTTGAGTCCTTCAGCCTGATCTCTGTTCAGCAGGGCTCCTTTGCTGACCACAAAGGCAGCAAAGAAAACCTTTGAGCAGAAGTTACTCGCTAAGTTTGGTTTTTTTTCCAATCTTCTCAGAAAATTTCCTAATGGTGTGGGAACATCAGGAGTTCAAGGGTGCTTTCCTGCAGCTTCCACTGTTTCCCCAAAGCCTTGAAATGATATTTGAAATCCCACAGATGTATCCACACAGCCCTGGGAGTAATTCTGAGCCATTTACTTCCAAAGGTGAGTCTGCTCAGGGAAGGGGTGCGGGGTGAGTGGAACAGGTCTCTACGTGATTCTTTCTTAATTTAAGGAGCCTTAGAGGTCACCTGGGGTGTTGTTTTCCACATAAAAACTGCCTGTTTACCACCACACCAGGTTTATGTCTGGGGCAGCTCAGGGAGAGTTCACCAATTGTAATCGGGAATTGTGGAAGGGAAAACTCGAGTCAATCCTGTTGGTTTCTCAAGAGAATCAACATTTTTGTTGTCTTGTTTACCCATCCCTGGGAAGGTGTTCACAGGGGTCTGAGGATGAGGGAAGAGATGAGGATCTGACTCCATGTTTCAGAAGGCTTGATTTATTATTTTATGATATCTGTTACATTAAAACTATACTAAAAGAAGAGAAGAAAGGATTTCATCAGAAGGCTGGCTAAGTTAGGAATCGAAAAAGAAAGAATAATAACAAAGGTTTGTAGCTCAGACTCTCTGTCCAAGCCAGCTGACTGTGATTGGCCATTAATTAGAAACAACCCCATGAGACCAATCACAGATGCACCTGTTGCACTCCACAGCAGCAGATAACCATTGTTTGCATTTTGTCCCTGAGGCCTCTCAGCTTCCCAGGAGGTAAAAATCCTAAGGAAAGGATTTTCCATAAAAGATGTCTGTGACACTTCCCATTTCCACTTCTTTTCAGTCCTCACTCCCATGGCCAGGGCTCACTGTCCCTGGGTGCTCCCAGCCCGGTCCAACCTGCCCTGGGACACATTTCCTCACTTTAACCCAATTACCCCCTGATAACAGCAATAAAATTGGATATTTTGCTCCTTTCTTTGCCTTCGCAGCGGTGTCACTGTGACAACAACCTGTCCTGCTGATTACAGAATATCAGATGATGGAAAACATTCTTTCCATTCCCCTCTCCCTCTCTTTATTTGCTTTCCAGCCTTGCCCTGTGCTTTCTGTGTTGCTCAGGGATGTTCTGCTCTCACCCCACTGTTGCTGCTGCTGGATTGGGGTCAGGAGGTGCCCCCAGGAGTGATTGACTGCAAAGGTGCAGCAGCAGATAAACCCTCCTCAAAAAGAATGGAGCCCAGGATTTATATTTAGCAATCCATTTTAGTCTCACCCATCTTTCTCAAAATGGAATTGATAATAATAATAATACCTGGCTGGACTGTGCACTTAATGAAAAGCAGCAAATGAAAAAGTTAACAAATGTAAAAGTTGAATTTTTTTTTATGGGAGCTTTGCTTTTCCCAGTAAGCTTTTAAAGCCCTGTTCTCATTGGAAGCAATCTACTGATACATTTAACAAATGTCAAGATGAAATGCTCGAGCAGAGATCAAAAGGAGCGAGGTTTTATTGTGCTGCTCTTGCAGCACTGATAGCCTGGACTGGACCTTCGTGGGAAGGATCAATAGCTTGATTTGATCAAATATGGGCAGCTATCAAAGCCATCAGGCTCTACCTAAAGGACACTTCAGATTGAGCTGCCTCCCTCGAGAGAATCTTTGATATTTGCTCGTGGCCCTGCTTGTTTGGAAGTTGGGTTTTAATTAATTTGAAATAAAAACCGCACGTGGGTTGTTGGCTGTTCCTGAGTGCTCTCCACAATCTGTGGGGATCAAAGGCACCACGTGCCAGTGCTGGGCCTCCTGGCTTTGAAATTTGGTGGCTTTAAAAGGCTTCAAATCCCAAGGGATTCCCTAAATGTGATGCAGTGAGGGCGGGAAGTTCAGAGGGCCTCAGAGGGGAGGACACAACAACCCTTGTGTTGAGGAGGAGGAGAAGGGGCAGAGATGCCTCTCCCAAGCTGGAAACTCAACAATTTACCCCCAAAATTCTACAATTTGCCCCAAATTTGACTCTAAATGTCCCCCCAGTCTTCCCCTCCCTCCATCTCGCCTCTCTCCCTCCATGCCACCTCCCCCATAAATGATAAAGAGCTTTTCCTGGTGAGCTTGGAATAAAAATTTGTGTTCATTGGCATAAAATTTGGTGGATTTAGAGGATTTAAATCCTGAGAAATTTCCTCAATGTTTTGAAGGAATTTCTTAAATTGAAGGAAAGTGATGCAGTCCGGCCTGGAAGTTCCAAGGGCCTCAGAGGGGAGGACTCAAGACTCCTCACGCCAATGGAGGAGGAGAAGGGGCAGAGATGCCTCTCCCAAGCTGGAAACTCAACAATTTGCCTCCAAAATTCTACAATTTGCCCCCAAACCTCCACAATTTGCCTCCAGAACTCCACAATTTGCCCACAAATGTCCCCCCAGTCTTTCCCTCCCTCCCTCCATCCCACCTCCCTCATAAATGATTAAGAGCATTTGCTGGTGAACTTGGAATAAAAATTTGTGTTTATTGGCATAAAATTTGGTGGCTTTAGAAGACTTAAATCCCAGAAATTTCCTTAAAATTCTCTGAATTGAAGGAAATTGATGCAGTGAGGCCTGGAAGTTCAGAGGGCCTCAGAGAGGAGGACACAACACCCCTCACACCAATGAAAGAGGAGAAGGGGCCCAGATGCCTCTCCCGAGCTGAAAACTCAACAATTTCCCCCCAAAACTCCCCAGAGTGTTCCTCTCCCTCCGTGCCACCCCCACCATCAATGATTAAGAGCTTTTGGCTGGTGAACCTGGAACAAACATTTGTGTTTATCAGCCGAGCTGCTGAAAGAGGAAAGCGGTGGGAGCAGGTGGAGGTGGCAGGGATGGGGAGGAGAGAGGGAAAGAATTGGAAGGACACGGGGAGGAGAAGCAAAAAAACACCAGAACTGAGCTCCCCCCGCACTCCAGAGCAGCTTGGCTAAAGGAATAAAAGGAATGGCAGAGGCTGCAGGAAGTGGAGAGGGTTGGGATGTGGTGGCAGGTCCTGGTGGGTGGAGAGGGGGCTCAGTGAAGCCCTCGGAGCATCTGCTCTCCTCTTGACAGCAAGAGTCACTTGTAGCAATTTTCTGAACTGCAGAGATGAAGAGGGAAACGATTTTCAAAATTTTAGGTGCAGTTAAAAGTCTTTTTCAGCCTAGGATATAACCACGACACAATGAGAGGCTTTTGTTTGACGCGGGTTGAAAGTTCTGGGGATGGAAGAATTGGATTGCAAAAGAGTCTAAAACCCACCAAACCCTCTGAAATTTTTAGAATTTTAGGTGCAGTTAAAAGGTCTCTTTTAGCCTAGGATATAACCATAGCACAGTGAGAATCTTTTGTTTGACTTAGGTTGAAAGTTCTGGGGAAGAAAGGGCTGGATTGCAAAAGAGTCTAAAACTCCAGGTTTTTTTCCCGAAGTTAGTTTTGGGGAACCTTGAGAACATCCAGACTGATTCTTGTGACCAAAAAAAAGTGTTTTAATTTCTCCTGAGCTGCACGAGCTGCTGGGTTTGGGAGCTCACCTGTGCCCAGGTGAGGGTTTGGGTGGATGAAGGACCAGGATCAAGCAGCTCTGCAGGGATAGGTGGTATTAATCCAGAAAATAATCCAGAAAAAAACCCCGTAGCCTCCTGGTGACATTGAGAGTGGGGTTTAGCCCTGATCCCAGCTCAGAGCAGTGCCAACACCCCTAGAGGTGACATTACAGGCAGAAATGTGGCTTTTCTCCTTCCTCCTGTCCCACCTTTGCTGCTTTTTGGGCTGAATTTCAGCACAAGAGGGTCAGGAAGGAAGCTGGGGAATAAAACTCCGCTGTGCTGGTGCTGCTGGGAGGAGCCCAAGAGGCTGAAGATTGGAGGGAATATTTCAACAGTGCATTAAATCAGCCTGCAGTGAGCCTGGTTTTATTTCACTCATCACAGCAGAGCTTGTTTGGTTTTTGTCCCAAACAAATCAACAAGGGAAGGAATGGCTGTGAATCATGAATAATTCAGGTGGGAAAAGAGCTCTGAGAGCATCCCAGGGGATTTTGGGAAGGAATGAGGGGTGGGGAAGGGCTGGGATCGAATTCCTGGAAGAGCTGTGGACCCCTGGAAGTGCCCAAGGCCAGGTTGCAGCCACCTGGGACAGTGGGAGGTGTCCCTGCCATGGCAGAGGTTGCACTGGATGGGATTTGAGGCTCCTTCAACACAAACCATCCCAGGATTCTGTGACTTTCAAACCAGCCCAGAGCCACAGGTGGATCTTTTAACTCTCTGTAAGCAGGGGAGGCTGCAAGGAAGAAAAATAAAGATTAAACAAAGAGAAAAACAACTTTCATCAGGGAGGGATCGATTTATCCCAGGCTGCTGAAGAGAAGAGGCTGCCTGGGACAGATTCTCAGTGCAGCAAACACATCAAGCACTTGTTCCTCATTCCTACAGCTGCTTTTCCCTCTCCAGAACATCTTAAACAATCAGAAATTGCTTGTGGTGCTGCTACAGAGCAAGCTGTGCTGTGTCTTTGCTCCATGGAGCCTCCAAAACAAAGCCCATGAAGAGTCTCAGCTCTCTGTGCTGCTCACCCTGCCCTTCCTTAGCAGCAGGATGAGCTTAAAAAAAGACTAAAAAAATTAAAAGTCTCTGATTCCTCGCTGCAGCCAGGACTATATTCATCACTCTGCAGTGGTCCATGGCCCAATTTCAAGATTTAAAAAGTGCAAGGGGTCAGAGTGGAAGAGAAAGAGGCAAATTCAGACACCTCTCCCAGCTCAAGGAATTTGCTCTGCTTGTGGTGAATTAATTAAAGAAATGGCAAATGTGAAGGAAGAGGGAAAAAAGAAACTCCTCACCCAAATATTCTTCCCTCTCAGAGTGCTTAAACTTATTTATGGCACCCATGACACACAGCAAGTTTGCCTGAATCACCCTGAAATCCCCCCAAAGTCCAGGCCCTGCTTTGAGCCCTCTGAAAACAGAGGCTCAGTCTTTCCTGCTACTCCTTGTTTGCATTTTAGGGTCACTGCAACATTTTGATTTTAGGGTCTTTCTGAACCATTTTCACTTTAGGGTCACTCTGGACTGTTTTTATTCTGTTTTTGCACCCTAAAATCCTCCAGGGCCCAGCCCAGGCCTGTCCCTGCCATCACAGCCAGAGTGACAAACCCCTGGTTTATCAGGGTTTATTCCATGATTTCAGAGAATATTTAGGTTGGAAAAGACCTCCAAGGCATCTTTCTGAACCAGTTTCACTTTAGGGTCACCCTGAACTGTTTTTATTCTGGTTTTGCACCCTAAAATCCTCCAGGGCCCAGCCCAGGCCTGTCCCTGCACCCACAGCCAGAGTGACAAATTCCTGGTTTATCATGGATTTATTCCATAATTTCAGGGAGTATTTAGGTTGGAAAAGAATAATTAAGTTGAAAAAGAATATTTAGGTTGGAAAAGACCTCCAAGGCCATGGAGACCAGCCATTAACCCAGCTGGGTCACGGCAGACAAGGCACTGTACATAACCTGGCAATTATTACATTAATATCACTTTGTCAAGGGGTTCAAGGCCACAAATGAAATGAAAATGTTATTACAGGAGCATGGACCCATCTCTTAGAGGCACTTAAACCTTTACTTTCTGAATGGAAGTCGATTTACCCTTAAAAACCTCCAACAATTCCCTTCTAAAGCACAGACAGGGCTGTGCACAGGGAAATGATGCAAAAAAAATTTGGTTTTATAAAGCATTAGCAACTCTCATGTACAGAGAGAGCACAAAACCACTTCTCCTCTTCCCAAAGCTCCCTCCATGCCAGGAACTTGGGATCAATCACAGGGAGAAGCCCTGAGGTCGATGGTTCCACGCTCCTGCAAAGGGCAATGGGTTGTTTACAGCCTCCCTGGCACCACACCACAAGAGAAGAGGAAAAATAGGTGAGGGCAGGGCTCCAATAAATCGCCAGAACTCAACTCCTGGCCTGCCTTATCCCATCCATCACCAGAAAGGAGAAGCCACGCTCGTTTCCCGCAGAAAAAATACGGTGGAGGTGAACTCCCCCTCATCCCAGGATAACACAGCCACCCTCCCATAAATGTCAGCTCTCAGATTGTTTTAAAAGTAATCTTTAGAGCAAGTTCCCATCCTGATTTATGGCAGGGAGAAAATGCTGGGCAGGTACAGCCCCCAGAGCCAAAGGGAGGAGGAGGAAGAGGGGGATGATGGTTCTCCTCATTTTTCAGGATTTGGGAATGGAAAAATGGGTCAGGACAAGAGGAGCAGCTCATTGAGGAGGGAGAGACAATTAGGAATAGAGCAGATCTTGTAGATTTTGAGGAAATTTTAAATTAATATTGAAATTTAGATTTTAAAAAAGTCAATTCTCTGTGAGGCACTGAAATGGCCAAATTAAAACCACAAATAAAAAAAATGAAACTCAGCCCAAGCAAAATGGAAATGTGGCCATAGGTGGCACAGGGAGAAATTTTGAGGAGTGATTTTACAAAATCCATTGGAAATTTGTAGTCCAAACCTTTTAAAACTTTAGAGCTGCAGATTTTTGGACACTTGACCCTTCTGGAATCGCGCTTTCCATCCTCCCTGAGGAACTCCAAAAATCTAAAATTTGCTTTCTAGGAGCAAATCAGGCCCTGTGAAATGCACCCAGTGGGAGCAGAGACCCTCTGAACAAAAGCTGCACATCAGGGCAACACAGCCAGAGCTGCTTTTGAAATGAGTTCTAAAAATCAAATCAACTTAAAAGGAAAAAAAAGAAAATTGGTGTGGGGTGCTGCTTCCACACAGAGGCCACACAAATACCCAGAGATTTCTTTCATTCCAGCACCGTTTTCCTTGAATTTCTGTAATTATTGTTGCAGTGATGAAGCATTTAATCATCCCAGAGCAAACCCTCCCCATAAACAGAGGTATTTTTAGGAGGGAAGAAAATACATCTGAATTCTCATTCCCCATTTCCATTTCTGAGGCTCCACCAATTTACATTTAACACCAACTATAAAAGACACCCAAGGAATACAAGAGCTGTTTAGTCATTGGTTTAAGTCTGGATTCCTTCTTTTATTTTCTTTTTTTTAATTATTTTTTTAATATCAAACTTCTGCTTTAATTAGCAGCAAATGTAGGACACTTAGGGCCTGAAATGAGGAGACCTTCGTGCTCATTTCACTGGAGCAGCGTGGCCCTCAAGTATTAATTAAATCTTAAATTGCTTTCTGGGGCAGAAGGGCTGCTCTGGTTTTTCTGGTCACAGGAGCATTATTGAAAACAGGGTCTGTGCCATGCCCAGAGACATTTCTGGATCCATGTGAGCTCCAGAAAAGTGTGAATTCAAAGGCAAACCTCAATTTTCCCCTGAAAATCCACGCTCCAAATTTAAAAATGTTGGAGCAGTTGAAGCAGCCAGAGAGGGGCCAGTGAGGATGAGGCAGGTGCTCCAAGTGACCCCAAAATCTGATTTGTTCAATTATTTGATTCCAGAGAAAAGAGGTGGGGACAGGGAGGGCAAAGGATGAGGGTGATAATGGATAATGGGGCTGGATTTCATTTACACCAAGATCTTCCTGCACGCTCAGCCTTAAGATAGGTTTAAAATAGGCAAAAACAGGCTTAATATAGGCAAAAAAATGACTTAAAATAGGCCCAAAAAAAGGCTCCAATAATGATTTTTAGCACAGGGTGCTCCCTCAAATCAGGGCTGCCACTGGGTGGGATTTAAAGTCACACCCTACCCAAACCATTGCATGGATAAATTTAAAATTCCCAAGGTCTCAGAAGATTTTGGGGCCCACAGGAGCTCAGAGCCTGGTTCAGAAAGGCTGAGAGGGGCAGGATTTAGGGAAATTACTTGTTCCACCTGACAGAGCCTTTTATCATCTTTATTTACCAGGATGGAATTCCAGAGCTCATCCCAGTCACCTTCCCAGGGCTGCTGAGAGAAAAACCTGCTCGGGGAAAATGCATTTGTGAGGCTGAACTAAACCCAGGGTAAGGATTTCACTGCTCCAAATGTGATGGATTTATGGGAGTTCTGCTGAGCTAAAAAAAAAAAAAAAAAAAAAAAAATTATAAAAGAAAAAAATTAAAAAAGAAAAAAAGATGGATTGTCCTGGGAAGAGCTTGGAAAACTTCCAAAGCAGCACAGGGCAAACACAAAGTTCACTGATTTGTGCAGGAGCTGCCACTTTAATGTTTCAAGTTGATTAGGAGCAAAAATTAACATTTCATGAAAGCCTCTGACAGGAGCCAGGAGCCTTTCATTAAACACAAAGTGTGTAATTAGTGGTACTAATGATACCTGGGGGCTCTTTGTGCACAGCTCATTCCGTGGGAGATGGAACAGGGAAACACCATTTGCCCCCATTGTTGGCAGCTGAAAACGCTAAAATTCCCAATTTCTTTTCCTAATCGGCACCAAACTCCACTTTTTTAAACTTTAAACATTCACAAGGATGAGAAACCTGAATCCCAACCTGTATTAACCTGGAAAATGAGGAGCAAACACCACAAAATCCCTTCCTGTTTGTTGCTGTGTTTGGGATTCATTCCCATCAAATTTGTCACTAAAATTCCCAATTTCTTTTCCTAATCGGCACCAAACTCCACTTTTTTAAACTTTAAACATTCACAAGGATGAGAAACCGGAATCCCAACCTGTGGGACACCAACCTCCCTGTATTAGCCTGAAAAATGAGGAACAGACCCCACAAAATTCCTTCTTGTTTAAACCACAAAAATATTGGTGTGTTTGGGATTCATTCCCATCAAATTTGTCACTAAAATTCCCAATTTCTTTACAAGCTCCACTTTTTTAAACTTTAACCATTCTCTTCTTAGTGGATACACTTTAGATATTTTTAAAACTTCTGCACACACTTGGTTATTTATTATTGTATTAATATATAACATTAATATTTATTATAATGTAATAAAAACCTTTCAATATTTATAATTCAGGTATTTTGCAGGTCATCTCCCAAATTTTTACATTTTTTGGTCCAATTCATGCAAAAAAAATGACACAGAAACCCTGGAGATGGAAGAACCACCTGCATTTAGCTCATTAAACACCTACTGAGCCAGAGCAAGCACCAACCTGTATTTTGGGACTGTCTTTTCCAGCAATCCAATTGCCAATGATTTACCGCAGGCACACACAGACAATTCCCAGCTATTGACTTCAATCCTGCAGGATTTCAACCTAATTAAAAGCCCCTGAGATTGCCAACATCGAGCTTGGTTTTTTTAAATTTCTCTTAAATGTCAGAAGCAGCCAAATGAAGCCAAACAAGGGCCCAGAATCAGCTGTGTGAGTTTGGAATTTCCATCATTTCCATAATTTCCATTTCCCACTTTTTCTGGGGTGTATTAGGCACGTGTTTAAGGTTTAAAGTGAATTTTTTTGTGCCACGTGTATCAAAAGGCAACGTTGGATTGGATCGGATTCAGAGTGTTGCAAAACCAACGCCTGGAGAGGGACGGTGGAGGGTTCAGCCCTTGAAAATTTCAGGAAAATGTCAGCAAATGGGAATTGATGGGATGCTCCTTTGGTCTGAGGGCAGGAATGGGGGATTTGGGCTCCTCTCAGCTCCAGGATGAGCAGACCCACCCTGGGTTGTACTGACAACACCCATCAGCTCTCAGGGTTATTTTCCTTTATTTTGACAGCCCCAGACTCTGCAGAATCCATGGGAATCAAAGCCAGGATCACGTGCCTGGGCAGGGATGCCAACCTGTCACTCTGCCTCCTCCAGAAATTCTCCTCCTGCTGATGCAACAAAGGGGAAGTGGGCTGGAGCCAGGAGAATTTTCCATTTGCAGCTCCCAAATTCCGAGTGTTTTATCCCAGGGAGCAGAAAAGTGACAACTCCATGCAGTGTTGCATCAGCAAAGGCTGAAATTCTGTTTTCTTTTTCATGAAACGTTGTGGAATCAGCCCTCCCGCTCAGCTGAGTGGGAGAAAAACACTGCCAAGGTTTCAGGGACTGGAGGAAGATTTAGGATTTTCAATTCCTCCCAAGGAAGGAAATTTTGGAAATGACATTTTTCTGTTCTCCATCCAACAGACAAAATACCTACAAAGGCATAAATATTGGAATTTAAAAACACAGTTTGCAAAATCCCTTAAAAAACAATTCACCAACAATAGGGATGAGCATGTGGGATCTGGGATTTCACACTCAGCTTGGGGGTCTGGGACTTCACACTCAATTTGAGGGTCTGGGATTTCACACTCAGATCAGGGATCTGTGATTTCACACTCAGCTTGGGGGTCTGGGATTTCACACTCAGATCAGGGATCTGGGATTTCACACTCAGATCAGGGATCTGGGGTTTCACACTCAACTTGGGGATCTGGGATTTCACACTCAGCTTGGGGGTCTGGGATTTCACACTCAGATCAGGGATCTGGGGTTTCACACTCAACTTGGGGGTCTGGGATTTCACACCCCAGATCAGGGATTTCTTTTGGAATCAGCCCAGTTCCCATCCCTAATTCCTCTCAGGTTTGATGGATGAACCCCAATGACTCCAACCCCACAAAAACCATTCCAGGGTCCAACAGCGAGCCTGGAAATGGGGAAAGGACAGGTGACACCATCAGAAATGTTGTGCCAGAGTACATCATCAAAGGGGCAGTTTTGCTGATGAAAACTCAGTTTTGGAGATGAAGAACTGAAATCTGGGAAAGAGAGCCCAGCTCTGTCATGGAATCATGGAATTGGGTGGGAAAGGACCTTAAAGATCATTTAATTCCACCCCTTGGACACTTCCCCTTATCCCAGGGTGTTCCAAGCCCTGCCCAGCCTGGCCTTGGGCACTTGAGGGATGGGGCAGATGAAGTTTCAGGATACCCTGAGCTCCAATTCTATTTTTCCTGATTATTTCCCTCTTCCTTCCCCTCACCAGGGCTGGATCCACGATGCCCAGGGCAGGTTCTCCTCATTTATCCAACCTCCGTCCACCTTTTTGTGGGGTCCTTCGTGTTTTCAGGGATCTCCTGCCCCTTATTTCCAGCACATTCCCCCAAACCTTCCCCCCAGATCCAATTAAATCTCCTCCACGGGGGTTTTTTAATGGCTCTCAGCTCTCTGTTTTGGAGATTTTCACAAACAATTTATTTTCCACGGCGCCTCCAAGAGATAAAAGACAAAATGTCCGGATGACAAAGAGCAAATGGAGAGAGGGAGACTTTTAATGGTCAGGGGAGACCACTAAGCTGAGGTGTTTAATTTCCAGCGTCCTGGAATGCAACGCAGGCAGTAACAAACACCCAAATCCAGGTTTTCCATCACTTCCCAGCACAGCTCTGATTGCCCAGCTCTTTTGGGCTGGAATATGCAAACCAAGAGCGATTTTTTTTTCTTCCTGCAGCGCTTGGGAGGTTTTGAATGGAACTGAATCTGCCAGGAGAGAAATCTCTGCAGCATCACTCATCCTCCCCTTGCAGAACATTTCCTTCCAGGCACAGCAACTCCCTCCAGCAATTCATTACAGTCAGGACAGGCATTGCTGGGAGATGAAATTTATCCCCATAAAGACATCCAAGACTGGTCCTCTGAGCAATTTAGCTCCTGTTTTGGAGGCTCTAAATGGGACCTGGAGCACGTGCTGACACCCCAGACAGTAATTCCACCTCTGTTGTGCTGTTTTCCATTCGGTGTGATCGCATTTCCAGAAAAAAAAATTTTAAAAAAAGAGGATTCTCTTCAACAGTTGCTAATTTGAGGGGGTATTTAAACAATCACCTGCAGAATCGTTTGCTCTCCCAGGGGGGTTAATTAGGAAAGACCAGGATGTGTCTGCAAAGGCAGGGATACAGATTCCACTGCAGCTGAAAGGAGGGAAAACACTAAAATTGATCAGCAGCAGGAACTTCCCCCGTGAAATCTGAAGATGCTGGCGAAAGGCAGCATCTAAAGCTCAGTGGCTTTAATTACCCCCGTAATTAGTAAATCTGGTTAAGGAAATAACGATTCCTGCTCCCAGAGTGGCTGGCCCAGAACAATCCTTTGGATTTTTGTTGTTATCAGTGAATTGTTGTGCTCGAGGCTGAAGATTTGAGGGGACACTCAGAGTGCACCAGAGGGGTTATGGCCACAGTCACAGTCACCCAAGTGTCCCCAAATTCCTGATCTCCCTGATCAGGCTCATAACCCTGCACAGGGCAGGTAGAAGCTCATAAATATTGGATATTTATGGAATCCTGGAATGGTTTGGGTTGGAAGGAACTTAAATCCCATCCAGTGCCACCCCAGCCATGGCAGGGACACCTCCCACTGTCCCAGGGGTTCCGACCTGGCCTTGGGCACTTCCAGGGATCCACAGCTCCTCTGGGAATTCCATCCCAGCCCCTCACCCAACATTTCTTCTCCAAATCCCATCCGAACCTGCCCATGGGATCCTGGAATGGTTTGGGTTGGAGGGACCTCAAAGCCCATCCAGCCCCACCATGGGTCCCACACCTCCCACTGTCCCAGGGTGCTCCAACCTGGCCTTGGGCACTCCCAGGGATCCAGGGGCAGCCACAGCTGCTCTGGGAATTCCATCCCAGCCCCTCTCCCAATATTCCTTCCCCAAATCCCATCCAAACCTGCCCATGGGATCCTGGAATGGTTTGGGTTGGAGGAGACCTCAAAGCCCATCCAGTCCCACCATGGGTCCCACACCTCCCGCTGTCCCAGGGTGCTCCAACCTGGCCTTGGGCACTTCCAGGGATCCCAGCTCCTCTGGGAATTCCATCCCAGCCCCTCCCCACCCTCACAGCCAGGAATTCCTTCCCAAAATCCCATTTAAATCTCCCCTTTCCCAGTCTGAAGCCATTCCCTGTGTCCTGTCCCCCCATCCCTTGTCCAAATCCCTCTCCAGCTCTCCTGGAGCCCCTTCAGGAGCTCGGAGCTCTCCCTGGAGCTTTTTCCTCTCCAGGTTGGACCATCCCAGCTCTCCAGAGGTTCTCCAGCCCTTGGAGCCTCTCCATGAGCTCTGGGCTGTCCAGAAGCTCCACATCCTCCTGCTGTCCCACAAAGTCTCCTTTGAGACAAAACCAAAACCTATGAGAATCACAAATTCACTTTTTCCTTAACTTTTAATTACAGTTCTCCCTGGCTGTTGTTTGTTGTCCCATTTTTGATGATTTTTTTTTCCCCCTGGTAGAACATTTTTGCTCTTTCCCCGCCCCGAGAAATATTTTTTTGGGGAAGAGAAAGCCAAAAGCAGTGCTGGAATTAAACAGGTCAAGGCACTGCCGAAGTTTTTGCCTTAAAATCCATAAAATAAATGTAATCCTGTGGAGGTAATTAGTCTGATGAGGAAAAGTGACCTTTCTAGCAGGGAACATAATTGCATTGTCATGGCCTGTGATTTGACCTTCCCTCAACACAGCTAATGAGGATTGTTCTACATCCTGTTGGCAGCCAGGACATTGTTGGGAAATAAATGGCTCTTGGAAACCAAGCAGCAAAATATGAAATGCACAGAATGATGCTTATTATTTATAAAAAAAAAAAAAATAAAATCTCTACTAATGGAATTCCTCCTGCTGCAGCAATTGGTGAGAGCTTGACAAGGTTTTTTTTTCCCCTCACATTTCCTTGTGGAGCCTGAGGTTTGTTCTATGGAACATGCCAAAGCCACTGAGATCCTAAAAATAATTTTTAAAGGGTCCTTAAGGGCCCAGAAAACAAACATTTAAAAATGACCAATTGCTCGGGTTTATCTGGGGGTTATTTTTTATCAAAAAATCCCGAATAAATTCAGACATCTGAATGATATGATATGATATGATATGATATGATATGATATGATATTATATTATATTATATTATATTACATTATACTATATTATACTATATTATGCTATATTATACTATATTATGCTATATTATGCTATATTATATACCTTATTTTGTAATAATATTATATTATCTTATTTTGTAATTATATTATATTACGTTATATTATTTTAATAATGGGCTGTGTCCCATTTTTAAAATAATTTAGAAACCAGGATGAGGCTGAAAGTCAGAGATGCACTTCTGATGAAAGAAGAAAAGACACAAAGGCAAAAAATACCCCTGAAAAATTTTACTTTTGAGCTCTATGAGGAAAAACATTTGATGTCAGCACTTGGCACTGGCGGAGTTGGACTCAGAGATCCTGTGGGTCCCTTCCAGCTCAGGATATTCCATGATTTTGTATTCTGTGACAGCTCCAAGAGGGTGTTTGGCTCTCACCTCCCTGCACAGGCACACACATTGATTTTTTTGTGTTTAATTCTTTTCCTTCTGAAGGAATAAAGTGTCTCTCATAGCTCTGCTGCTTTGGCAGGGCTGTTTCTCCACTGAGATGCTCCAGGTACCCTGGGGGCCATTTGGGAATTGTCTGATAACACATTTCTGACATTTTCCTCACACTGACAGGAGCCAGGTTTTCAGAACAAAATTCTCCTTTTAAGAGAGGTTTGTTTGTTTGTTTTTCATGGAGCAATTAAAACAAAAATTGTCTTTTTTGCCTGCTCCAGCTGCAGGTTTTGTGTTTGTGTCTTAGCCTAGATAAAAGGAGTGACACCAATAGTAAATCTTTGCCTTTGTCAAAGGATTTCCACAACTGAAAACAAAATGGGCTTTTATTCCTCAGGGATTCACTATTTCTGCATCACAGGTGGAGAGAAAAGGGGTGACAATGCCCCCTGCTACAAAAGAATTGAGTTCAATTTATTAAATTATTCCAACCAATTTTCCTGAATTCGTTTAATTCTTGCTTTTCCTGATACCTCAGTGTGATATTGAAAGAAACTCTTTTTGTCCTAATAAGTCATTAAGGGATGTTCAGGAATTTTCATTCTGTTTCCTCCAGGGTATATTTCATCACACTTCCCCCCCTCTGCCTCTTGGTATTTTCCCCCCTTTCTAAGCTAAACACGGGTGATCTTTTCAATATCCACAGCATTGGCATTAAAAAATAAAAATTAAAAAGGTTTTAAATCATCCCATAAAATGGGAATTTTGTGTTTATGTAATGTAATAGGAAATGTTGGCTGTGCTGTTGAATTCTGCTGCTCCAACCCTAGAAAGGGAATAATTTTCTATCACGAACAGAAAGGTTATCATTTTCTATCACAAATACAGAATTTAATGCACTTCTACAAAATCCTATTGGGATTTACTCCTATTAAATTCCAAAGGACTGGAGATGCCCCCAAGGATTACTCTGATAACAGTAAGAGACTTTTGGTGGAGAATGGATCTCAGGCTGTTTTCCAGCTTCTTTTTTGCAGTTACCTGGGAAAATTTTATCACCCCTGCCCTGGGAAACACAGGTGATACAGTGATAACACGAGTGATAACACTCAGTGATAAAATGAAGTGATAAAGGCTGGGAAGACTCAAGTTCCTCTGGGATTTGGGATGTTCCCACTCCCTTTTCATGTTCCTCTGGGATTTGGGATGTTCCCACTCCCATTTCATGTTCCTCTGGGATTTGGGATGTCCTCACTCCCTTTTCTTGTTCCTCTGGGATTTGGGATGTTCCCACTCCCTTTTCTTGTTCCTTTGGGATTTGGGATGTCCTCACTCCCTTTTCTTGTTCCTCTGGGATTTGGGATTTTCCCATTTCCCTTTTCATCTTCTTCTGGAATTTGGGATGTTCCTCCAGGATTTGGGATGTCCTCACTCCCTTTTTTATGTTCCTCTGGTATTTGGGATGTCCTCACTCCCTTTTTTATGTTCCTCTGGTATTTGGGATGTCCTCACTCCCTTTATCTCCTCATTCCTGGAGCCCAGTTCCAGTGGGGATGTCTCTCCTCATGTGGCTTTCTGTCTCTGTCATATTTTCTGAAAAATCCCTTCCCCAGGATTTCTTCTCCTAGGAAGCTTAAGCTTCTCCATGTTTTGTTCCTCTGGAATGTGATTTGGAGAAATGTTTACCCAGCATGTGAATTGTTTTTTTAATTCGTGGTCAATCACAGTCCAGCTGTGTCAGACTCTGAGTCTGTCACAAGATTTTTTTTTTTTTTTATTGTTTAGCCTTCTGATGTCTCCTTTCTCTTTCTTTACTGTAGTTTTTATATATTAATATAATATAATATAATATAATATAATATAATGTAATACAATATAATACAATACAATATAATATAATATAACATAATATAATATAATGTAATGTAATGTAATGTAATGTAATGTAATATAATATAATATAATATAATATAATATAATATAATATAATATAATATAATATAATATAATATAATAATATCAGCCTTCTGAAAACTTCAAATCAATTCTCATCTCTCCCCTCGTCCTGGGGACCCTCAACCCCACAACAATTAATAACCACAGGTTTCTCCTTCCTCTGCTCCACTCCTCATGGTGTCATTAAGAGCAAAGATGTTGAGCCACAGGACATAATTAGAAAAAATCTGAGTGCGTTAGAAGATAAGAAATCATTGTTTCTTTCGAAATATCCTTTTTAAAAAATCTGATTTTGTGCAGTGTTCTCATCCAAGCCCTGTGCTGGCTCATTTTGGCACCTTGGGAATGAATCATCAGCTGCAATTGTCTCGTCTAGGAATTCCCATCTATCAGAATCCTTCTAAGAAACTGCAAGGAAAACAACAGAAAAAAAAAGCAAAATTAATTTTCAGCCCGCCCTTCCTCAGCCCCCTGTACCTGACTCAGATGAGATCAGGGATTTTGGTTCCCTGGCCAGAGCCTGGGAATTCTTCCCTATATTAAAAAGAACCCACCTCAGCCTCCCACAGCACAGCAGGATCTTTCATAAAGCCTGATTTTAATCTTGCAAGAGATAATCTCACTTCTTCCTTAGGAACTATGGGAGTATTTGGGGTTGATGCCCAAGGGCTGAACATCCCCCATGGAAAAAAACAAACCTGGGTGGCCCAAAGCAGAAAATGTGTTTGATCATCCTTTCAGTGCCTTTTCTGCATTGGTGGTTCACGTTGCAGTTCCCACAGGAGTTACTGGAAGGTGGCAATGAAGGTTTTCTTCAGGTAGAGACAAAAAAAAGAGATAAAATTGGGGTTTTTTCTCTATGCCTACAGCACAAAGTCCATCAGGTTCTACCCCGAATTGATGAAAAATGAATTCTGTAATATTTAAGGAGAAAAAAATGTGTTTTCAGAAGGATGAGAGGAAGGAAGTCCACAAGGACAGGTGGCCAAAATCTTGTTTTCATCCCCAGACAGAGCTGCTGGGTATTGAATTTGCAGGGAACCCCCAATGAGGGGACAGAAATGATGCATCTGAGAATGTGAATCCCAGAAACATTCTTGGGAAGAATTGTGCCTTGGGAAGAATTTCTCTGGGTAGAGAAATGTGGGGCTACAAACTCGGCTCTGACAGGCCAAGGAACCAAAACACCATCAGTCTGGGTGAACAATTTCCATATTTAATTCTACTTTTGCACAAACACAGGCACAGCAAATGAGATAAGAATTGTTTTATTCCTTTCTCTGAGGTTCAGGCCAGGTATCAGGTTGTTTAATTCCCCAGCCCAGTGTCACTGTCCTATTTTCTGGAAAAATCCCTTCACCCAGGATTTTTCTCCTGGGAAGCTGAGAAGCCTCAGAGAAAAAGGAAAACAAGAATTATCTTATTTGCTTCTCCTGTGTTTTGCTGCTTTGGAATGCGTTTGGACATTGTTTATCCAACAGGGATTGTTTCATTTGTTTCTGGTGTGAATTGTTTTGATTTATTGGCCAATCAGTGCCAAGCTGTGTCGAGGCTCTGGAAAGAGTCACGAGTTTTCGTTATTATCTTTTTAACCTTCTGTCTGTATCCTTCATGTATTCTTTAGTATAGCATAGTATTCTTTAATATAATATAAGTACATAAAATAATAAATTACCCTTCTAAGGACATGGAGTCAGATCCATCTTACCTCTCTCTGTCTGGGAACCCACAAATCCAAGAGCCCAGCCCTTCCTCCCAGCCAGTCTGGGTTCTGTGATTCCCCTTTTCCCCCCAGTACCCAAATTGTGTTGGACATTTCCTGCTGAACTCGCGGAGAGCCTCTGAAATATCCAACACTTTATCCCCAGGAGCCCCTCAGGAGTTGCTTTTTTTAATGGATTAACTATGACAGGGACTGCACTCCCACAGTTTTTTAAATATACAATAAGTATATTACATACTTTTAAAGCTATAAATAAGATTTATACACAACCCATGGGGATTTTCCATTAAAACTTCATAAATCACATTGTACATTATCCTCTTTAATCCTCAGCCTTGCCGTGGTAGTCACCAGAAAATATATTTAACCCTGTATAAAATTGATGATAAGCACAGAGAAAGAATGTTAACGAGCGCTTTTATGGGCCCTGTATTTTCTTAGCCTGATTCATTCTTTTTCCTGGCAATTATTTGTAATAGGAGCAGTTATCTCCTGCCCTTTATTAACTGAAAACTCAGGTGTTCTGCCCAGAATGGAGCCTGGGATGAGCTTTTCCTGCCTTATCCTCTCTTTAGCTGGGGGGTTCCCATTGTTTGGTGCTTGGAGAAGGCAATTTTCACATTCCATGTCTCCTCCACGCTCTCCCTGCTGATTCAGCTCCTCCTCGAGCCAATGGCATTGCCAGAGGAGCATTGATTTAATTCTGGGATCGTGGAATTAAAGCCCTGTCCATGATGAGCACTCCAACTCCGGGAAGGAAATCACTTTTAAAAGTCCTGGTTTCAAAAGATCTTCAGAGCTTGGTGCTGCTTTGCTGTGGTGTCTCAAGCTCTGCCCTTCCCAATCCTCTCCCAGCAGCTTGTTTCCTCCAGAAATAATTTTGTTTTCTGTGCAAAGGCCCCATAAAAATCCACTCATCCTTCTTCCTCCTCCTCCTCCTCCTCACTGTGGCTGCCCCTGAATCCCTGGAAGCATCCAAAGCCAGGCTGGATCCCCCTCGTTTATAGAAAATGTGGGAACCATGGTGGGACTGGATGGGCTTTGGAGTGCCTCCAACCCAAACCGTTCCAGGATTCCATGTTTAGATGGGATTCGGGGAAAAAAAATATTGGGAGAAGGGCTGGGATGGAATGAGATGAGGACCCATTGGTCCTGTGTGGTCTGCAGGCCAAAAGATGGTCAGGATTGTGGAGTTTGTCCCTCATCCCAAAGAATATCCTGGCTGTCACCAACCGTTGTGTTTTCCATGGCAAAACCTCCCTGATTCCACTGGAGTGAGTGAAAAAAGGCAGAGCTGGGCTTCAAACACCCTCCAGCTCCTGCAACGAGTATGAAAAATTAACATTATCACTTCAAAGGGCTCCCAGAAGTGGAGATTGTCCTGAGGGACCCACAAGGATCAGCGAGCCCGACCCGGTGCTGGACTTCAAAACACATAAATTAAAAGACAAATCAGCCTCACATTATTTAATTGAGCAAATCACAACCAGCACTGGAGAAACTGGGCCCAAATTCCTCTTGTGTAACCAATATTTAGTCACAGAGTGTGGAAAACTGGAGCTGAGATTGACTCATTGGAGGATCTGTTAGAAAATAGTTCCTCTCTATTTTTCCAGAGCTGCCTCATCAAACGTACACTGAGATTGGCAGCTGCTTTCCCCCATCTGCTGGGGAAATTCAGGAGGGCTGGAGGTTCATTCCAGATATTCCAGCTTGTCCCTGGCTTGCTGGAAGTGTGAGAGTGTTTAAGGTGCATGAAACCGAGCTGTAAATTGAGCAGATTTTTGTCAGGAGATGCTGCAGTTTCTGCCTCTCCCCTTGTTCAGAACCGAACCTGCCCCAGGAGTGTTTGGACAACTCCCTCAAGGAAAAGGTGGGAATTTGGAATATCCCTTCCCACCCAGGATTGTGATTTTAATTGGCACAAAGGAATGGCCAAGGTTGGAAGGAAGACATTTGACATCAACACAAAGCAACCACGAAAAGCCCACTGCAGTTTTGGTTGGGTTTCTAAGAATTTGGAGATTGGATTAATTTAGCTTGGCTTCAACACTGATCAGCTCCCAGCAGGGGAGCAAATTAATCCTTTTTGTCCTAAATTCTAATTAATTTCGTCCTAAATTCAGAGCTCAGCTGACTTTGGGCAGGGACTTTTCTCAGGAAATGTGTTCAGCTCCATCATCCTTTGGGACATTCCCAGCCTCTCACCCCACACTGGCTCAAAACTTTGTGTGGAGATTTTATTTTAGCAGGTCTGTCTCCATGGAGAAGAGGCTGGTGGACTTTTCTGGGGATTGTGCCTTTTGTGAATATGCAGATTTCCCAAAAGTTAAATTGGAATTGTGAAAACAAATGGGATTTTATGCACGAGGATCTTTGTAAGAGCTTCATAGTGAGCATTTGTTTTGTGGGATATTTGAGAGCATTGACTGGGATGGAGGGACAGGACACAGGGAATGGCTTCCCATTGGAAAAGGGGAGATTCAGATGGAATTTTGGGAAGGAATTCCTTGCTGTGAGGGTGGTGAGGGGCTGGGATGGAATTCCTAGGGAAGCTGTGACTGCCCTGGATCCCTGGAAGTGCCCAAGGCCAAGCTGGAACCCCCTGGGACAATGGGAGGTGTCAAAAACAAACTTTAGGGTCCTTTCCCACCCAAACCACTCCAGAATTCCCTGCGGCCTTTCCAGCAGCTCACAGAAACGCTGGAGCCACCGTGGCTGTGGAAATCCCTGCAGGAATTTCAGCGCTCCAACAGTGCCTCCCTTCATCCCCAGCAGCTCCAGGCGGGATGTGGGATATCCAGATGGTGCCTCCAACAGCTCCTCCTCACCAGCCTGGGCTCAGCTCTCACATTCTCCCTCCCCTGACAGGGCTCAGAGCCCGTTTGGAAAGTGCTCAGGTCCTGCAGATGGGCGGGATGTGCTCGGAAAGGCCAAACAACGCAATTAGAGCGGTTAAAAATTAATGGTGGTGGTGATTAGGAGGAGACAGGAAAGGGAGAAATACCTGCTCCAGAAATAACCAGGTTGGGATTAACCATCACTTTTTTGGGTTTGCTTTTTTTTTTATTTTTATTTTTTTGGGGTTTTTTTTGTATTTTTGTAAAGTGAAGAGGCAGGTTGAGGTGGGAAATTAATTAATGTGGTTTATTTACCACGTTTCTGGTAATAACCCATAAATTAATGGTGGTGGTGATTAAGAGGTGAAAGGAGAAGGGCAAATACCTGCTCCAGAAATTACCAGGTTGGGTTTAACCATCACTGGTTGTATTTTTGTACAAAAATGTAAATTTGTATTATTATTATTATTATTAATATTATTATTCCCCCAAAGCCTGTTGTCCATAACTCACAGCAAACACAGATTATGCACCACGCCAGCGATGCAGTTGTCATTCCTCATCCTTATTTATTAATGCCTTTTCTGAGCACTTTAGATAAGAATTTCAAAACCCAGCTCCAGCAGAGCAGTACTTTGCACATTGCACTTTAACTGGGGGAAAAACATTGTTGTCTGATTTTAATCACAAAAATGAAATGCTCCTAATAGAGCAAAAAACCCAATTTCCTGCAGAAGCACTTGGAGGCTGATGTGGCTCTGAGATTCCTGCCATGACAGGGGAGTGATGTCTTGGGCATAGGGAAATGTTCTGCATGTCCCTGAAACAAATGGTGCTGGACCATTTTGAGGGTTGTACTTTGACTTCCAATTTTCATTTGTTGATAATTAATAATTAACCTCCACCTCTCACAGTGCTTTAATTCTGCGCATCATGAGAGGACGTAAAACCCCACCAAATGTTGGGACAGGGACAAGAGCTGAGGATGGTTCTCCAACGTTGATTCCATATTTGGAGTTTGTTTTGTGCCTCCTCTTCCAGCACCCTGACCCTCCAGACCATAAATCCCTCATTATTTCCAGGCTGCAGCTCATTCTGCCCCATCCCAGAGCCATTCCCAGCGCTGAAAATCCCATTTTCCCAACAACCTTGCATCAAAACTGAACAACACCGAGCAAGGCCCTCGGTAGCCCCAGGAAGGCCATTAATTACCATGGTGGGACAATCCATGTGCAGCACAGTAATTAAAAGTCCAGGAGCTGCAGCATTTTGTGATTAATGCCTGAGGTGGGCACTCCAGCTCCTAAAAAACTAATGGGAAGTGACTCCAACTGCACCAGGGTCCCCAGGAGGAATCCAGGTTGCTCCAGGCATATTGCACATTCCTCAGCTCATTAATTACAGCTGCTCCGAGTGGAAAGTTTATAATTAAACACATAGTTTACTCCCAGTGTTGGGGTGGAGTAAATGAAGGGAGTTTGATTTATTTTGGGATAAGCACGTGGAGGCATTAATGGGGCGTGCAGGTGACGAGGAGGTTTTGTCTGGAGCTCATCCAGGAGCCAGAGTGGGATGATGTCATGTTTATAATCAAATTTATCAGTTTAATTACATTTCTTGGTGTGGTTTGACTCTTAAAAAAGGAGGGAATTGGAAGATTTACCTCAGTTTGGGTCTGGCCCAGTTTGGCTCCTGTCTCACTTTGGGCCTGTAAATGCTGAACCTGCACAGGGACTCCCACAGATTTCAGTGGGATTTCTTTTCATGACATTTCTTCCCACAATTTGGCTTCTCCTTGAGTTTTTATTTTGCTTCCTGCTGCAGTTCTGTGAAGTCCTGAATTCAGTCTGTGAAATCCAGGCCTTTAACCTCTGAAGTCCTGAATTTATTCTGTGAAATCCTGGCCTTTAATCTGTGAAATCCTGAATTTGGTGTGTGAAATCCTGGCTTTTAATCTGTGAAGTCCTGAATTCACTCTGTGAAATCCTGGCCTTCAATATGTGAACTGCTGCCTGTATTCTGTGAAGTCCTACATCTGATCTGTGAAGTGCTGCTCTTTAATCTGTGAAATCCCCTGTGCCAGCCCTGCTGTAAATTTATTTCCATTCCCCTGCTCAGCCCTGACTCCCGTAAATCCCAGAGCTCTGCCTGTCAGAATCGCTGTCCATCCAAGAGGCACACTTGCTCCTTCACTCCTGTGCCAGCTGGGAATTGTGCAGCTTTCCAGGGTGGTTTATTAGTGCAGGAAGGCGGGAAAATGTGACAAACACCTTCCTGAACTCGCTAAAACACCGAAATGTGTCACACAGGGAGGAGCAGCTCCGGCCGTGGGCCTGTGGGAAGGAGCAAACAGGTTTTGGGGTTGTTTACAGGGACACGGAGGAGGAATCCCCTGGAGGAGCCGTCTCAAATTGCTGTGAAACCCCAGCAAAGTCCTCTGGATGCCGGAGGAGCTGTGATCACACTCACACCTCTTCCAGCACAGGGATTATTTAATGGGGCGTTTTTAAACCTGGCTTTGAGGAGAGGTTTTGTGCCCCTGCCTGGGTCAAGGTGTCACCTGAACTGTGGCTGTGCAAGAGCTGCTGTGACACCTCGTGGTGTGTGAAAATGACCCCCAAACTATCAATTATTGGGTACAATAATTGATATTAATATTTGGGTAAAAATAAATATTGATATCGATAATATTAATTGGGTAAACGCTCTGGATTTTGCCTCCCTCCCAGGGAGGAAATCCCTCCCAATATCCCATCTAACCCCTCTTTCAGTTTGAAAAAATCCATCTCTCTCATTCCCAGTCCTATAATATTATTCCAATAATTATATATATTATTATATTATTCCAATAATGACATATATTATTCTATTATTCAATAATAACATATAATGTGATATTATTCCAATAATAATATATATTATTACATTATTCCAATAATAAGAATACATATTCTTATACTATTCCAATAATGATATATATTATTATACTATTCCAACAATAATATATATTATTATATTGTTCCAACAATAATATATATTATTATATTATTCCAGTAGTCATATATATTATTATATTATTCCAATAATATATATATTATTATATTATTCCAATATATTATTATATTATTCCAATAATTATATATATTATTATATTTTTCCAATAATAATTCCAAACCCTCAGGTGGGCAGACACCCCAGGAGCTCCACACAAACCATGCAGCACCCTGGCCCTAAAATCCACCCACTAAAACATCCTAATCCCAAGGGAACAACACCCAAACAGCTGAAAAATCCATTAAAATTCTATTTTTTTTGCCCTGAGCAGCATCTAAAGCCTCATCCAGAGCAGGAGATGCCTGGCCTGGTTTGTGGATGATTATTCCCCCAAACAAACCCCCCAAGCTCCACTGCTCATCCTCAGTGCTGACAGGCACGAAGGTTAATTGGTCACAATTGCATCCCCAAATTCCCAGCCCAGAGAAGTGCCAGGAGCCAGAGGTAAATCACACAACTACCCACTTGCTGCCTCCGAGTTTAAATAAATAGAAATCCCAGGCTAATTAATATTTAGGAAAAGCAAAAGTTGTCATCTTAAATCAAGCTGAAACACAATAATCACATTAAGTGCTTACTTCAGCAAAATAGCCCTGAAATGCAAAGTGTTGGTGAGTTATGGGAGTATTTATCCCCTTAATTGACTCCTGGCTCTGGCAGAACTCCATTACCCAGGAGTTAGGAGGAAATTTAATTCCAATCCTCGTGTCTGCACTCAAGGACTTCTGTTGGACTTGGGTTTATTTCAGCTGCAGCACTGAAGGGCTGCATTTTTCCAGTTGCAATCCTGCTCAGTTGAGCAACAAATGTGACATTTCGTGTTTCATCTGCTGACCTTCCGCTCATATCTGGGAAATTTTTCATCCTGTTCTCCTTCTGTTTTCCCTTCCAGGTGTCCTTTAAGCCAAGAAGGAACTCGGTGTTTTAGCAGGCAGAGTCTGGTAAGAATTACTTAGACAAAGAGGGGGATTCAGACACTTTTTGTCCTGGCCTCAGTGAACAGCTTGGGACCTCAATTTCTGTGGAATTGTGGAATATTCTGGGTAAAAAAGGGGCCTTGAGGATCTTTGAACCCTGGGATAGTGGGAGGTGTCCATGTCCAGTCTCATAGCACTGGATAATCTTGAAATTCCCTTCCAACCCAAACCATTCCATGAAAAGGATAATTCTCACTGCAGAATATGGAACACTGCCTACATCAGACCCTTCAGAACATCCTGAATCCCTTTGGGACCTCTGAAATCCTCAGCCTGTGAAATCCAAGAGCTCCCAGGCCAGCTCCCGGTGGATTTGTGTCATTCAGCTCCTGTGTGGCAGGGAGACAAGGTGGAAACCTCAAAAAGGTTGAGATTAAAAGACTCTAGGCACCCACAGCTGCTTTGGAATCCAACCAGAATTTGTGAATTTGTGTTCTCAGCAGCAAAAATGGAGGGGTTTTTTTTGTTTGTTTGTTTTTTTTTAATATATATATATTATCCAAGTAGAGCATGGCAAATCTTCCCCCACGAATTCTGCTCTGCTTCTCCACCCCAATCATGGCCCTCCTGGCTCTGCTGTCCATGTAATGAGCTGATGGTTGAAGGATTCCAGCTGCAGTGGCCACCAAATTCCCTCCAAAACATCTTCCCCTTAAATCCCTCCCCTCTCCCCGCCAAATTCCTGAATTTCCTCACAAGGAGCCGTTTGCCGTCCCCCCAAAAGGATGCCACCAATCTTGTTGATGCTTATTGAAACTTTGCATCATCTCTGGCTTGGAGATGTATTTTTAGCTCCGTACTTCTTGAAATGTGCAAGTGTTGCTGGCCCCCAGTCAGGGAACAGCAGGGTTAATGCAGAGCCTGGAGGAGCTCTCCCATCTGTTCCAGCTTCCATCCAACCATGGGGTTTTACGAGAGCTCTCTAGGAGGGCTCCGAGTTCTCTGTTTTGTAGTATTCCCTAAAAAAAATCAAGCTTGGAAAGCTGCCCGTGCCAAACAGGAGGAGGTGAAGCCTTGGAGGAGACAAAGGAACTTGGGAACATCAGATTTCTTTCGCATTTTTTCAGGAATTCTGTTTGTTTTGATTGACGTTGAAATTAGAGACGGAACAGATGGAGCGAGGGTACAGCAGGATGAGCCGAGCCGAGGCTCTGACACTCTAATGAGGGATGAGGAGGCAGGAGCTGCTGATTGGGTTCTTCTTTGGAGCCTAATTTGTGTTTTATTTGCCCTGATGCTTCTGCCAACAGCAACAGATTCCTAACCAGGCTGGCCCTGGACCCCTGGAGGTGCCCAAGGTCAGGATGGACGGGACTTGGAGCAACCTGGGACCGTGGGAGATGGATGGGATGGGATGGGCTTTGAGGTCCCTTCCAACCCAAATAATTCCTTTGCTCCCTCCCTCATTTACACCCATGATCTCGCCCCTTTCCAGCCCTCTGGTTCTTGTTAGTCGACCTCCAGCAAGT
This sequence comes from Ammospiza caudacuta, assembly GCF_027887145.1. Taxonomy (NCBI): domain Eukaryota; kingdom Metazoa; phylum Chordata; class Aves; order Passeriformes; family Passerellidae; genus Ammospiza; species Ammospiza caudacuta. The sequence continues at coordinate 6,635,848 of NC_080618.1, forward strand.
GAAGAGGGAAATTGATTGGAACTTTCCCAAAACCAGCTTTGGTTTGCTCCAAGGAAAAGGCCAGGTCTTTGACCAACAATTTAATTGGGAAAAGGAATTTTATCTCCATTGAGAAAGGGAATTTTTTTTTCTTCACCGAGAAAATAAATTTTTTGTAGCTCCTTTTCCGCATGGGAAATCTGAAGTCCAGGCTCAGGAGAACAAATCCCTCGCACTCCACATGAAAAATGCACTTTTTGAGGCTGCCCAGGTGTAACAGCACTCGTTGGTTTGATGGCCACAGCTGTCCATTTCTGATGGAAAATTTGTGCTGATTTCATGGTGGCTGCTTGGAGAAAAGTCACCACACGTTACGGTTGTTTCATAGCTGGGGGGCAAGCGGAGAAAATTATTTAATTAGGTTTCTGTAATAACAGCTCCATTTCCAAATGGCTGCCCATGTGTATTAGCAGGAAAGGATTTCAATTACTCTGTTTCCTTTAATTCTGGGATTTTTAACGCCGGTGGAGGCAGAGAAAGGCTGAGATCAAAAACTAAACCGGGCACTCTTTGTCCGCAGAATGTATTGAATATATTAAATTAATGTATCCGTGGATGCACGGAGCATTTCACACTTCATCTCCCTGCAGCCACATCCACGTGCAAAATTCCAGCTTCTCCGAAATTCCATCCCAGCCAGGAATTCCTTCCCAAAATCCCATCAAACCCTGTACCCCAGCAGTGGGAAGCCATTCCCCCTTTTCCTATCCCAGGTCTGGACTCCACAGCCCAAAATCCTCTCTTAGAGTTCAAAGTTCTCGACTCCACAGCCCAAAATCCCCTCATGGAGTTCAAAGTTCTGGACTCCATAGCCCAAAATCCCCTCATGGAGTTCAAAGTTTCACATTTACAATATAAGAACATCAAAACTGCTTTATTTAAGAATATGTGGAACTGGAATGCTGTGCAGTTAGTGAACATCCTGCTGGGAGGAATGAGGCAGACCCAGGAGGATTTAACAGCACCTGAGCAGGTGGGGCAGCTCAGCCATGTGTGTGTGTGTTTGTGTTTGTGTTTCCCAGGCTCTAAAATCAGGATTTATTTTATTTTATGCACCTGCAATGTGTCATTTTTTACTTTCCCCGTGCTCTGTGTCTCTCTCTCCTCAGCTTTGTTGGGAACTCTCTGTTCCTGACAGCCTTCCCCTGGGAGCAGCCGGTGCAGGGGAGACAGAGGTCGTGTCTTTCCCTGGCTGTGTTTTCCCTGTCGGATGATGGATGTCACCAAGCTCCTGGTGGCAGTCTCAGTGTCCTGGCACACCCTCAGTCGCTGGCTGTCCTCTTTTGCCCCCCTTTCCCCCAGCTCTCCACTCCTCACCGAGCAGTTTCCCACCTGGATGAGGGGAAACGCTCTCAGAATCTCTCATCAGCGGCAGAACCATCCCGGCATAATTGGAGGCACTGGAAAAGGATCATTTTGTGTTTCTTTTCTCCCCTAATTTACTGACAACTGTGGCAGCTGGGACTGAGGGTTGAATCACCTCCCCGAGACTCCACATTTCAATGATATTTTTATTATTTCCCATTAATCTGTCCAAGACAGGGGAGGAGGCTTTCAAAGTTCCGCAGATGGAGCAGAACACCCAGAGGCCCGTGATTTTTCAGTGGGAAACGAGCATTTAACTGCTCCTTTGTGCCTTTGAAAGCCTTCTCTGCTCAGGTTCTCCCCGTGGTGGAACCATCCCTGGTGTGGATTAGTCCTTGTTACCTTAATTTGAGGAGAAAAATCCTTCCAAAGGTAACTTGATGTGGTTCATCCCCGTCCACGTGGGGAGGACGGTTCTGATCATCGAGGCTGTTTAATGTGCCTGACAAAAGCATCACAAGACCCAAGAGTGGGGACCTGAAAGCAGCCAAGTTCAGGCCAGGCATGGAATTTATATTTTAAACACTGTTGAGTTGTTAACCCTGGAAATAACTTGACAGATTCTCTCTCACTGAGTTAAATTGGTGGCGGCTGATGCTCATTGGCACGGGGGGACCGGACCAGACCCAGCCTCATCACGTTAATGATCCCAAACTGATGCTGGATGCTTGGAGCTATGGAGCTGCTGGGCCAGGTGCTGGATCTTCCCTGTGCTGCTCTTTTGGATGAATCTGATTTTTCAGGGCTAATTAGGCTGTGTCTGACACAGCACTTTGTGCAGCCGGTGAAAGTTGAGGTCAGGTAGATCGAAAAGAGGTTGGGCCGTGACGTGAGCACTTCCTGCTGCTGCTGTTATAAACACCAGAAAAAGCAGGATTATTACCAGATCTTGGGGGTTTTTTCAGATTTTTATGTGCCTCTTAAAGCATTTTCTGATGCCCTAAAAAGCAGCTGAACTTTGCTGAAACCCCTCCCATGCTGTAGAAGCCGAGTAAATCCAACTGTGCTTGTTGTTCTCTGCATTGAGGGCAATGTCAGCCTCATTTCCTCCCCCTGCCTCAGCCCTTCTCCAGGGACATCTTTTGGGAAAAATCACTTTGTGCTGCTCTGTGTGACGCCCCAGACCTGCAGCCACCATGGCCAAATCATTATTTCAAGGACAAGGGGGGCTGAACTTGCCATTGACTTGAGACTCTGCTGGAATTTCACTGCCAACCCCGCTCTTCAATAGGAACTTATCTCTGTGCCACTGCAGATTTTAATGGAATTCGTGTCACAGCACTAATAGGGTCAGGCTCAGCCTGTCCCAGCACTGCCAGCAAGGTTTAGTTTATTTAGTTTTATTTTCACAGCCACCAAACTCTTAAACGGAGTTTTTCTGATGGGACCTCCATGGGGAAGGTGATGGGGCCTTGGAAAAGAAAACTGAAGTCAAGTTCTAACAAGGAAACTCCTGTCACTGTCCCAGCCTCAGCAGAAAGGTGGGAATTTGGTGAATGGTGAAACACAGAAACGTTGGTCCTGGCTTTGCTGCTGAGTTTTCCAGGGGGATTCACCCAGGGGTGAGAGCTGCCTCGGAACTGAATAAATCATGGAATCATTAAGGTTGGAATCAAAAAGACTTTTGAGATCCCTGGAATTGCTCAAGGTTGGATGCCTTTGGAGCAACCTGGCAGAGTGGGAGCTGCCCTTGCCCATGGCAGAGGGTGGAACTTGGAGATCTCTAAGGTCCCTTCCAACCCAAACTATTCCATGGTTCCATTCTATGCAATGATGTCTGACCCTCTGTCCTGTTTAGTTCAAATATTATTTGTTTCAGCCGTTTTTATTGTTCTTTTTCTTGGTGCTGTGTACAAAATTGTCAGCGTCTGTTTGTACACTTTTGCATGCTTGGCCTCAGGCCAGGAAGAAGTTTCTGGTCCCTCCTGAGCTCATATCTTTAAATTTGCAAGGAGGAACAAACCCTCCAAGGAATCCCCCGTGGTTCATGAGTGCCTGGGGCTGTTTACTGTAACAAATGGATTTGTTCAGCACATCCTGGCGCTCGGCTCCCCGCGGACACCGCGGCAGCAAAAGGGGAAGAAACCATTTCCAAGTCCTCAGATATTCCCTCCTGCAGCACCTGGCTGCGCTTTGAAAGACAAAAGGTGCACGAGAGGTCACGGAGCTGCTGCAGCTCGATTGAAGATGTTTTTGTCAGTTGATTGAGGGGAGGTTTCAAACCTCCAGCATCAAAAAAGGCGGCTGTTAGACGGGATGGAACGGGCAGAAGTGGATGTGGGCAGCTTTGGGAATATTTTCAAGATCAGGGGCACTGGTTTGCTCTTTCTTGGGCTGGGTTAGAAAGATTGAGTTGGAAAGGATGGATGGGTTGGAAAAGTGGTCGGGTTGGAAAAGTGATTGGGTTGGAAGGGGTGGATGGGTTGGAAAGGGTCGTTGGGTTGAGAGGGTGGTTAGGTTGGAAAGAATGGATGGGTTGGAAAAGTGCTTGGGTTGGAAAGGGTGGTTGGGTTGGAAAGAATGGATGGGTTGGAAAAGTGCTTGGGTTGGAAAGGGTGGTTGGGTTGGAAAGAATGGATGGCTTGCTAATGATGGTTGGGTTGAGAAGAATAGCTGAGTTGGAAATATTGGGTTGGGTTAGAAAGATTGGTTGGGTTGGAAAGGGTGGTTAGGTTGGAAAGAATGGATGGGTTGGATGTGACATCTTTGCGGTGATGTGGGAGGGTCTCTCCTCCTGTCTGAACTCCCCCTCCCACCTGGATCACCTGAACCCCTCCAAACTCCACCAGGCTCTGCCTGCTGAGCAGAAGCTGGGGCTTGATAAAGCCCGAGTGACTCTTGGTGGGACACCAAGGCAGAGCCAAGGCACGTCATGAGCCGTGTTTGCCCAGGAGGAGACTCTCGGTGGGCTTTGATTAATAACAACCACCGATATCTCTCATCCAAGGATATGCAAATATTCACTGATTGAGGAATTCCCTGCACTCGCCGCCATGGCGGCTCCTTGTTTGTTCTTGTGTCGTGCAAGAACTTCTGAAGGTCACATCTCAACAGCTCCAGACTTGAGGGAACGTTCTGAACATCAAAGAGAGGAACCAGGAGTGGCTGGGAGAGATAAGAAGGGAAGGGAAGGGAAGGGAAGGGAAGGGAAGGGAAGGGAAGGGAAGGGAAGGGAAGGGAAGGGAAGGGAAGGGAAGGGAAGGGAAGGGAAGGGAAGGGAAGGGAAGGGAAGGGAAGGGAAGGGAAGGGAAGGGAAGGGAAGGGAAGGGAAGGGAAGGGAAGGGAAGGGAAGGGAAGGGAAGGGAAGGGAAGGGAAGGGAAGGGAAGGGAAGGGAAGGGAAGGGAAGGGAAGGGAAGGGAAGGGAAGGGAAGGGAAGGGAAGGGAAGGGAAGGGAAGGGAAGGGAAGGGAAGGGAAGGGAAGGGAAGGGAAGGGAAGGGAAGGGAAGGGAAGGGAAGGGAAGGGAAGGGAAGGGAAGGGAAGGGAAGGGAAGGGAAGGGAAGGGAAGGGAAGGGAAGGGAAGGGAAGGGAAGGGAAGGGAAGGGAAGGGAAGGGAGCCCCTCGAGTTGTTAATCCAGGAGGTGTGAAGGAATAGGAATGAGGATAAGAGGTTCTTACAGCAATGAAGATGAAGGAATAGACAGACCCTTTGTACATGTTGAGACTGAGAAAAGTGACACAAATAGGCAAACAGATTTTTTTTTAAAGTGAAGATTTCATGGAAAGTCAGTGTAGTGGCACACTGGGAGCAGAAGTGATGTGTTCCCATCTGGGATTCCTATATTTTAAAGCCAAGCCCAACCTTTTAGGACCGGTCTCCCAGCTGGTGTGAGCTGCTGTACCTGAAGCAATGTCAAATTATGCTCGCTGCAGATCTCTTGATCGGGATCTACGGCGGTAATTATTCATGCTCACCATTCATATTTGGGGATTAATTAACTATTCATGGTTCCTATAAAGAAGATTGTCAAGCATTTAATGGCTCATTGAGTTCAGCAGGATTTCGAGCTTCTCTCTTACGATTTCCACAGAATGGTTATTGTGATTTGTGACTCGGAGTGAGCTGTGAGCAGACCAGGAGTGTTTCTGTTTTTACCCTGTGACAAATGGCCTTTAATTGGCTTTACACGGGTTTTGCTTGGTGAGATGAGGCAGATAAAGAGAGGAGATACAGTAGAGTTATTTTAAAAAATATAAAAGAGGTGGTTTTGTCCTGTTGAGTGTTCCACATGTGGTTTTCAATTTTATCAACGAGGTTGAGTATTTAAAATTAATTCCTGCACGTGTTTGACCACTGGTTTTGCATCTCCCTTCATGAAGATGTTTGAGTCAAGGTCTTCAGCCTGGTTTGAACACTCTGGAAGTGTTTTTAAAAATGTGTGGATGTGGCATTTGTTTAAATGGTTTGGCTGGGAGAAGAGTTGGATTCCATGACCTGAGAAGGCTTTTCCAATGATTTTATGATAATGTGATTTTGTACAAAAAAAAAAAAAAAAAAACCTTCAGGTTCTGCCTAACTCAGCTTGTTGGCAGTTGAATATTTCTGAAAATGTTCATTATTCCAGTGAGAAGTGTGGACTGTCTGGAATGAATAATCCCAGCTGTGGCTGCAATGGCCTGGGGTGCTCCTGGAATGATTAATCGTTCAAGTAAGTCTTTGTAGCTCACTGCTCTGCATTTATTTCCAGGGGGAAAAAAATGCATTTTTGAGAGAGTAAAAAAGGCCTTTCTTAAGGTGCAGGTTGCTGTGCTGGGGAATCCTCTCAGAATCTGCTCTGTGTGAGGGTCTGAGGTGGCCAAGAGGGGCGAGGGGCATTTTTTGATTTGCTGATGTCCTTATTCCTCATATTTTCACAAGATTTGTGATGCTCAGAGCTGAGGCTGACCAGGATGAGAGAGGAAAAGAGCAAGTGACTCTTTGAGATTAATCCGGTTTACAGAAAATTTTAGGATTTTGCCACCTGCACAGAGCTGTGGCTTTAAACCAAAAGAAAGAAGTTTAGATTAAATATTGGGAAAAAATTCTTTCCTGTGAGGGTGGGGAGGACCTGGGATGGAATTCCCTGGGATAGTGGAAGGTGTCCCTGCCCATGGCAGTGGAATTGATCTTTAAGGTCATTTCCAACCCAAACCATGCTGGGGTTTTATTAAAAACTTTAAAGAGAATGGAAGGAATTGAGAGCCTGGAAGAGTTATTTGGGATGGAAACGCTGGAATTGGGTAGGTGAGAGCCTGGGAGGGATTGCCAGTGGGAATTTCTCCTGATCCCCTAATCCATGGTCGCAATTTCCCAGTTTCTCATCCCTGCGGATGAAGGAACTGCGCCCAACTCCCTTTGGTTCCTCAGGGTCTCGGCTCAGTGAGGTGTTGGAGCATTAAATAATTCAGGGTCCTCAGTATCTGCACTGAGTGCTCACAGCATTCCAACGAGCCTGTGCTGAGGGATCAGGGAAAAAAAAAAAAAAAAAAAAAACAATTTCCCAAAGTAGTTTTTTGGCAATGGACCCGCTAAATCTTGAACAACTTCCTCGTGCTAAATGGTGAAGCCAGTTTGCAAATTCCTGGCGTGGAGGCGATTTCCTTGGGCCATCGTCACCTGCTGCCAATGGCGGAATAAAAAAAAAACCCAGAGGGGGGGAAAAAAAACCTCATGAAAATATTCTTATTGATGTTCTGGCTTTGCTGAGGGAGGAGAGGAGCGTGTGTGGAGGTGGGGAGTTTATCTGGGTGAAAAGACAGGGAGAGGTGATCTCCCTGACATTTTACACTCTGGTTTTGGAGCCAGGCTCGTGCAGTGACGGAATTGTAAAACCAAGATTTTGGATCGGGATTTACTTTGGCTTTATGGTCTCTCTCTCATGCCCACAAATAAACAAAATGTGTTTCCTTATTCGCCTCAACACTTAAAATAATAAAAGAAGCCCAGAAGCTTAAAAACCAGCGATGTAACTGATAAAGGGCTCGTGTTTATCTTCCATCTCCCCAAAATCCTCAAGGGAGCTGGTGCCTGATCCAACCTGTCCTGCAGGTCTGGTATCCAGGCTGCAGATTTATTGAGAGCCTGATCCGTGCAAGGAGCTCCTGGGTGGCAGCAGAGCCTCCCCCTCTCCCTGTTCTCAGTCTCTGCCAGGTTTAAGCAGGTTTTGGTTTTAGTTTTATTTATTTTCCCTGCTTCGTTCTCTTTTTTTTTGTTTTTTCTCATCAGTCACTGCAGAGGCTTTGGTGGGGGCTGCCCTGACAAAAACACTGCACTGGCATCGATTTCCTTGATGCTTGAGGATGCAGAAAATAGGAGAGACCCGTTTTCCTACAATATTGAAAAGCCTTTTCCACTTTGATTTTCCCTTCCCCACTTTGATTTCCCCTTCCCCACTTTGATTTCCCCTTCCCCACTTTGATTTCCATTTTCCACTTTGATTTCCATTTTCCACTTTGATTTCCCCCTTTTTCCACTTTAATTTCCCCTTGTCCACTTTGATTTCTCCCTTTTCAACTTTTATTTCCCCTTCCCCGCTTTGGTTTTCCCTTTTTTCTCGCTCCCACTCCCAAACTGGCTCCCCACAAAAATCCCATAATTTGGGTTGAGTGCCAGCTTGTACATAAATTAAACTCTTCGTTTTGGGGTTCATGGCTGTGTCTCAATTTGCTTTAAATTTCTCCCAAATATTCCTCAGCACCATCAGAAAACCTCCTTCCTCCCCAAAAGTGATTGTGCTGCTCCCCTGCCCCAGTTGGGCTCTGATAATGCAGAATTCAGGATTTTTTTAAAGCACAGACTTGGTTGGGGTTTTTATTTTTTGGTTGAATTCCATGGGCACAGCAGAGCTGCTCAGAGAAAATCCAATCCATCTCCTGTGAAATGAACTCAGTCATCCTTCAGTTTATTGAGTGAGAGGGAATACAAAACAAATCCACAAATGTCAAAAGCAGTCTACGAGGGATCATTCCATTCCTCCCTCCATTTGTTTCCCTGATTAAAATGATTTTTAACTGATTCCCCTCTTAATTTTAATACAGTAAAATATAATTCACTTGAGCATCCTCCACAGCCCCCCCTGCCAAAGTTTGTGCTTGGTCAAATTTCCTGGAAAGAGGGGAGGGAATGACTGGGAGGGGCTTGGCTGAGTCACCTCTGGAGCACCACGGAAATGTCTGAACACGACCAGGAAAATTCTTCTTGCTCCATTAAATTCACCAGTGGGTTCCCACTGGTTTTAATGGGCTGGCAAAGTGCCCCAGTGGTGATCCAGTGATTTCTTTCCAGGGGTTTGTCTTTTCTCTGTGATTTTCTGCCCATGAGGTTTTTCTGGAAGCCTTGGACTGTGGGAACACAGAATTGTAGGAGCATGGAATGGTTTGAGCTGGAAGGATTTCCAGGATTAGAAATGGATCCTTTCAGGGCATTGCAAACTTTTTCCACTCTCTCATAAATCTCTGAAATGGCTTTTCCAACATCATCCAGAGAGATTGGGCAGGACCAGCATTCCAACCCAGAATTATCCAACTCAATCCAGATTACCCAACTCAATCACCACATCCAGGCCCCAATTCCCATAAAATTCTCTGATGAGGGGGTAGCTGAGCTCACCCCAAAGCCTGGGTGGCTCTGGGTGTTCTTTGCACGATGGAAATGAGGAATGGAGCGAGCACACAATGGGGAGGGAGATGGAGAAGGGCGATCGTGCTGAGGCAGGAAAGATAATTCTGCAAAAACCTTTTCCCTCTGCTGAGGCCATTGTTGTTCTGTCAAATCCAATATCCTGGAATGAAAAGAAAGCCTTAAGAAGTTGAAATTGAGGAGTGATGAATGAAGAGCCACCAGATATTTCATTTAAGGAGCTGGGTTTAACGAAGGCACCGTTAGGAATTTTCCTGCATTAATTTTAGAGCCCGCTCTGAAATTTGGGGGGAAATTTGGGCATCTGCAGAGATCCAGGTGAGTGGAAGGCCCAAGCTTTTGTGCTGGGATTTGGAGCAGCCTCAGGAATTCCTTTCTCCCTCTGCCAAGGCCACCAGCCCAGGTGACAGCTGTGTCCCTTTGTCCCCTCTGCCCTCAGGCCCAGAGCTGGCAGAGCTCTGTAGGATGCCATGGCAATTCCATGCAATCCCAAAGCCAGCATCAGAGGGTAAATGAAGGCTTAATTAAAAGCTGACATAGGAAGGGAAATTAAATTAATGTACTAATTAATGCTTCGGGTTTAGTCCAAATGGGAAAGTTTCTGATTCGCCTTTCCCTGTCGAAGCTCCGCGCTCACCTCTGGGCACTGATGGATTTAGGCTCATTTGGCCCCAGTCCTGGAAAACATCCTCGTTAAAAGTTGTGTCCAAGCCCACATTTAATTCTCTTCCTGTCGTGCTTAATTGCAGGCCTGGATAGGGCTGGGTTTAGGGATGGGATCAAAAAAAGTGGAGCTGTTGGGGAAATCCTGTCCAATTCTCCCAAATGCTGATTTGACTTAAAAACCTTCAGTTACTGACCTGTATTATAATAAAATCTATTAAATTAATAATGGATCGAGTTAATCAGAATCCCAGTGGTTCTTTTAACTCAGTAATTTTTGTGGAATTGGGATTTTTGTAGCATGACTTCCTTAGGATTGAGAAGAACCTCAGAGCAGGGAGGTTTCCATGAAGAAAATGAGAAAAGGAGAATCATTGGAAGGATTGAACACATTCTCATTTCCAAGGTTCAGAGAAGAAGAACCAAAAGGCTTCCAGAGCAATGAGGTTTCCATAAAGAAAATCAGGAAAGGAGAATCCTTGGAAGGATTGAGCACATTCTCATTTCCAAGGTTCATTGAAGATGAAGAAGAAGAAGAAGAAGAAGAAGAAGAAGAAGAGGAAGAAGAAGAAGAAGAAGAAGAAGAAGAAGAAGAAGAAGAAGAAGAAGAAGAAGAAGAAGAAGAAGAAGAAGAAGAAGAAGAAGAACCAGAAGGCTCCCAGAACAGTGAGGTTTCCATGAAGGAAATCAGGAAGGGAGAATCATCGGAAGGATTGAGCACATTCTCATTTCCAAGGTTCATTTCCTGGCCTTGGACCTTTCCAAGGATGTGGCAACCACAGATTTTTTTGCATGACACCACTTTACCTCTGTCTTTTTAAGGTGTGAGGAGCCACATGAGTCAAATTCCTGGCGGCTGTTGGTGTCAGAGGGGAGGAATGCTGCACTCCCAGCACCACACCCACCCCTTTAATCCCTCTGGATTCACATCAAATGTGTCCTGACAAGGTGAGCTTGGGCAGGAGAGCTCATGAGGTCATGGGAGGCAGGGAAAAAATGTGCTTATCAAATCAAACCGAGCTTCACAGCTCTTCCTTGTGTGTTTTGCCTTTTGGGTGGGGCCCTCACAGCTTTATTCCGAATTCTCAGAGGTTTTTCTCCACGGGGAGACAAACAGGCATCAAAAATCGGGATGCTCATTCATCTCAGAGTTCTGCTTTAAAAAAAAAAATTAAAGATGTTTTCATGATTATCAAGAAAAATGCCACGAGAGTGAGAAATCGCCTCAGTAGGTGGCAGCAGCTCCCTTGGAATCAGGTTTGGAGGGAAATCGATGGGAGCTCCGGGAGAGGAGCAGCTCCTTGGGTGTTATTGATCCAGGACTGAGGGATGGCTCTCCCAGCCTGGGATGAGCACTTTTCTCTGCCTGCTCCGTTTTTCATCCTTTTTGCTTTAATAAAAATTGGCGCTGGACGTTGGAGAGTCTGTTTTGTAAAGCTCAGGCAGGCGCAAGGTCTGAGGGTGGGGAAGGGGCTGGGATGGAATTCCTGGAGGATCTGTGGATCCCTGGAAGTGCCCAAGGCCAGGTTGGAGCCACCTGGGACAGTGGGAGGTGTGGGACCCATGGTGGGACTGGATGGGCTTTGAGGTCTCCTCCAACCCAAACCATTCCAGGATTCCCTGGGCAGGTTTGGATGGGATTTTGGGAAGGAATATTGGGAGAGGGGTTGGGATGGAATTCCTGGAGGAGCTGTGGATCCCTGGAAGTGTCCAAGGCTGGTTGGATGGAGCTTGGAGCACCCTGGGATGGTCCCTGACCATCGGGATGGGTTTTAAGTCCCTTCCAACCCCAAACCATTCCATACTTTTGTGATTCCATGATCCCATGGTCCCTGACCATGGCAGGGGTGGCTCTGGATGGGTTTTAAGTCCCTTCCAACCCCAAACCATTCCACACTTCTGTGATTCCACGATCCCATCCCTGCGTCAGCCACCCAGGAACGATCAGAAATGTTCTTTCCCCCTCTCCAAATGTTCCACCAGCATCCTCCAAATGTTCCTCTCCCGTTCATCCAAGGACCCTCGGGAATTTCTGGGAACAAGGAGTCAACGAGCTGCCGAAAAACCACATTAATGGCGGGGAATGAGCTGCCAGATGGGCTCCCTCGGCACCCGGGAAGTTTTATTGTTCCTCCAGACAGAAAACGCCTCGGGCAGTGCTGGAATGTGCATCCCAGCCAGCTGGGGGGACGGAAAATCAGGAAAAATCATCCACAAAATAAATTTTCCCTCTCAGCAAAGGAAGATCTGGGTTTCCCAGTGCCAGATGTTGGCTCCTTGTTCTCCCCCGGACTAGGAAGGAAAACAAGAGCCATAAAACACAGCTGGGAATGTCTGAAGACAAAGGGACATTTGGAAAAAAAAAATAATAAAAATTAATTCAGCTTTCCTAATTCAGAAGTGATGGAGGTGCTGAGCAAAACCACAGCCAGAAAAAAAAATCCAATAATTAATTCTGCTTTATTCCAGAGTTTCCTTGGGGGAATGCTGTGATCCATGTCCGTGTGCATCCACCTGACAGGAAACTCAGCGCTCCAGGTCCTGCACCTCGATCTGGCTGGCATTGATTTAGATATCCTGCAGAACAGAGCCTTTCCCTGGGAAAAAAAAAAGAATAAAAATCTACGGATTAAAAAGCGCTCTAAAAAATGGCTCTGGGTTTATACTAATGGAAATGTGAATTATTCAGCTCCAAAAGAGAGCAGAAGGACCACAATTTCTCTTGGTTTTGGGCTTGAAATGGGTCAGAAATGTTCCAGGGACCTCAGGATTCTCTGGGAATTCAATCCCAGCCTTTCACAGGGAGGAATTCCCTCCTAAAATCCAGTATAAACTTGCCATTCCTTCAGTTTAAACCCCTTTTGCCCTTCCATGGGTGAAGAATTCCACCCTCCAAAGCAACCAACCCAACTTTGGGAGCAGGTGCTGGGAAAGGGTGAAATTCACCCAATTTTGGAACAGAGAGGAAGTTTGGACTTTTCCTGGGTCTTCTGAACGCCAAGACATCCTTGCTTTCAGTTCAATCTCGCTTCTAATTTCCATATTCTCCAAACCTTTTGCCAGGCAATCACATTTTTATAAGGTTTTCCCATTCCATCTTCCCCGAGAGGATGGATCTGCCGCAGCTCCAGGCGAGGAGCGGGTGTGAGAAGTCTCACCCTCAGCGGGCTGAGGAGCTGCTGACGGATCTCTCCAAGCCCCAAAGCCGCCTTTTCCCCGCTCCTGCTTTTAGCCAGCACCTGTCAGGGCAGATTAGAGCAGGGGAGATGACGTGGGATGAAGAAAAAGAGTTCTGAGATGGGGATAAAGCCCCACCATGGCTCAGTCAATTTCTGCTTTGTGGCCTCGCCTTGTTAGCAAAGAAAAGGGAAAAAAACCCCAAACCAGCAGTAAAATCAGCTCCTGGGTGACCCAGGTGTTTTCTTCACAGGGAAAATGGGGATATTTCAAGGAAATTGCTTTTGGAATTTAAAAAAAAAAAAAACAACTGTCCCTTTTCAGCACCTTGTCAGTGGGGAGAAGGTGAAGGCTCCTTGCTCCCACACCTCCAGCCCCTTCTCAGGTGAGATCCCGGGGCAATTCCAGGAGGATTCCTTGGAATTCCCAGTCCTTGGCACTGCTGTGTTTGACATCCCAGATCAGCACCAGCCAGGCTGGAGAGGGGCACTGGCAGGGAGAGGATGTGGGAGAACTCCAGATGAAAAACCTCTTTTGCTTTCCAAGCAAATCCTTCTGGGATATCTCAAGAAGGTTTCCAGAGCAAAATCTCGGAGCAATTTGGGAAATTCCAAAATTCCCAGAGCAGCTGTGGCTGCCCCAGAATCCCTGGAAGTGTCCAAGGCCAGGTTGGACCAAGCTGGTGCAGTGAGAGGTGTCCCTTCCCACCCAAACCATCCCAGGATTTTTCATCTCTGTGGGTGCAAATCCACAGATGGAGCTGGAATCACTTCCAGGCAATCCCAGACTCATCTCAGGGGTTTGGTCACAGAGTTTTGAGCCACAAAAAAGGCAGAACCTCCTGGTGATGGGACAAGGGGACATTGTCTGTGCAGCTCTAAATGGAAAGGGAAAGGATCTGGGAGTCCCAGGATTGATCTGGGCATTTCTTGGCGTTTGGAAACGGCCTCAGGTTGTGCCAGGGGAGGCTGAAGTTGGATTTTGGGATATTTTGGGATTATTTGGGATAATAAATAAGAAAGGGCAGTGGTGCAGTGCCCATTCCTGGGGGGATTTAACAGCCCTGGGCATGTGGCACTTGGGGACGTGGTCAGTGGTGGCCTTGGTGGTGCTGGACCCAATGACCTTAGAGGACTTTTCCAACCCAAAAAAATCCATGATTCCCTGATTTCTGTTGTGATTTTTCATGGTACAGCTGAAGTGAAGAAGCAAAACCAGCTCCATCCCTGTCCGAGCCACTGGGGAGATCCAGAGAGTGTGGAAATGCTCCCTTAGAATTCCAGGTCTCCCCTCAGAACCAGTTCTCTGTGCAGGGCTCATTTGTGCTTCTGGAACCAGCTTTGAGTTTGATTTTTTCACCTTCCTGGGAATTCTTTCCTTTGGAAACAGCTGGAATGGCCGAGTCCTTCTTCACTGTTTCACCAGAGTAAAAAATCACTTTCCACAAACTCTCCCTTTTATTCCTTTGAGGTTTCCTGGTTTTTATGCCAGTGAATCCATGCATTTCAAATCCCTTTCCCAAGCTCTGGAGCTGATTTCCGTGGCAGATAGGAGCAGCAGCGCCCTGATCTCAGCCACGGTTTATTTTTATTTTTATTTTTACTTTTATTCCAGGGGTTGTTTGTCACGCTGCCTGCACGGGGGGGGGGACTCACATTGCCGTGCTCTGGGGAGCTGTAACTCATCTTCTGTTTAATCCACTGTCTGTCACAAGCGTGGATTTAGGATGGAGCACTCGGCCCCTCCTGACATCCTTCACAATCCTTTTCTCCGGGTGTTTTTTATTTATTCTGCGCTCTCTGTCCTTCGTTACCAACAGAAAAAGGTTGGGTTTGCAGTTGGTGTCATCTGAGGGAAAGCTCTCCCTGTGGATTGCGTTTGTGGGGTGCCCTGATGGAGGAAGGAATGATGAATCTGATTCCATGTTCTCAGAAGGCCAATTTATTATTGTATTATATTATATTGTATTATATTGTATTTTATTATATTGTATTTTATTAGATTTAATCATATCTAATTATATTGTATTATATTTATAACATTATATTATATTATATTATATTATATTATATTATATTATATTATATTATATTATATTATATTACATTATATTATATTATATTATATTATATTACATTATATTATATTACATTATATTATATTATACTATATTAAGAATGCAGAAAGGATATAAAGAAAGGATCGTACTAAATAATACTAAAAAATACTAAACTAAACTATACTAAAGAGTACAGAAAGGATACAGACAGAAGGCTAAAAAGATAATAATGAAAACTCATTACTCCTTCCAGAGTCCCGCCATAGCTTGGCACTGATTGGCCAATAAATCAGAATAATTCACAGCAGAAATCAATGAAACAATGACCAGTTGGTAAACAATGTCCAACCACATTCCAAAGGAGCAAAACACAGGAGAAGCAAATCAGAGAATTCTTGTTTTCCTTTTTCTCTGAGGCTTCTCAGCTTCCCAGGAGGAAAATCCTGGGCGAAGGGATTTTTCAGAAAATAGGAATGTGACACCTGTGTGTCACACATGGGATTCTGCCAGGAATATTTAATATCCTGGGATATAAAGGTGTTCAAGTGAGCAGATTGGGCTGTCACTCCTGCTCTGCTTTGAGGGAAGTTGTGGAATTCCAGGATGGTTTGGGATGGAATGGAGCATGAAGATCATCCTGTCCTACCCAGCAACAGAAATCAGGGAATCATGGAATTGGAATCATGGAATTGTTTGGCTTGGAGGGAAGTTGAGGAACTCCAGGATGGAAAGGACCATGCAGATCATCTCATCCTACGCCATCCCAGACACACCCAGCCACAGAAACCAGGGAATCATGGAATTGTTTGGGTTGGAGGGAAGGTGTGGAGCTCCAGGATGGTTTGGGATGGAAAAGACTGCACAGATCATCTCGTCCTACCCAGCAACAGAAATCAGGGAATCATGGAATTGTTTGGGTTGGAAAAGCCACCTAAGGTCATCGTGCCCAGCCATTCCCCAGCACTTCTCTCATGGGAAGAAGAAAAAAACAAAAATGAGGAAAAAAAGAAGGAAAAGAAGGAAGAAGGCAGGAAAAAAGGAAGAAATCAGATGGAAGGGAGAGGGAAGGGAAACAAAGGTGTCCTTTGGGGTGACATTTGCGGTGACATTTCCTGGCGGAGCGGCGCCTCCCGCCTCTCCCATCACATTAAATTTTCAGGATGTCTCAGAGCCAGGGAGCTGAGATGGGTTCCTGGCTGTGGATATTTCCAGGCCCCTGCAAGTGCTCCTTCACCCCAGACAGGGGAGACAACGCATTTACTGTGCCAGAGCCATGCCAGGGACACGGCTGGAGGGGAGGAGAGGCAGATGGAGGGGAACAGGGGGTGAAATTCAGCTTCCCTTGGATCAGCCGTGCCTGGAAATGCTGAATTTGTGATTAAGGAATAAAATATCCACCTTTCCCTTAAAATTTGGGTTGTGAAATCTGCACCCAGGATGTGTAGCTTGAGTTTTTCTTCCCTCTGTATTTCTGTCCAATTTGTCGGTGTGGCTTTCCAGGTTTTGTGCAAAGTGAGGTGGAAAAATCTGTTTTTCTGAGCATCCTTTGGGAGTGGAGAGCTCAGCCAGGCACCCCCAGCACATGAGGGCAAACCAGGGGAGAGGATTTCAGAGCAGAACATCCAACCCAAGTAAATCCATGGGGTGAAAATCCCAATTTAACCTGGCTCTGTGAAATGTGCACAGCGCAGGGGAGAGCAGGCAAAGACCATCCTGAGTCCTGTGTGTTTTGATATTATCATGGAATTACGGAATTGGGGTGGGAAGGCCTTAAAAATCACCCAGTTCCAGCCCAGACACCTTCCACCATCCCAGGAGGGTTCAAGCCCCATTCTTGGACAATCCCAGGGATGATTTATCCACAAATTCCCAGGCCAACACTCCCTGTGCCTTCAAACTGAACTCCAAACTCGTCCCCAAACCGCCTCGACGGTGTCATAGCTAATGACTTTTATTAACAATGCTAATGAGATCGCTAAAAATGTTTATGGGACAAATTCATTTAGAGAGACAAAGCTGCTGGAGCACTCAGGGCTCTCCTGGGCCTGGCTCTCCTGGCTGTAATTATCATTATTTCATAACCAGCCCGGGAGTTTGGATCTATTTCATTCGGATATTAAGCAATAGCTTTTCTTTTAATCTCCTCATGTTTTCCCCGGGCTTTTTGGACGTGGTGGGGAAGATCCTGGGTAATAAAGCGTGAAAAATGTGAGAGCAGGCCCGGGGAGCGCCCGCGCCACGTCAACATCGCTCTGTCTCAGATGTTTAACACCAGCAAAACATCCAAAAGCTTTCTTTGGACTAGCAGGAGCTGCTGTTCAGGGAGGTGAAACCACTCATGATCCTCTCCTCACTCTCATTTCAGCCCCCAGGATGGAATTGCTCATTGAGTTTGGGGATTTTAGGGGAAGTTCCCTTCATGGAAATTGTTGTTCAGGGAAGTGGTGGAGTCCCCATCTCTGAGGGGGTTTGAAAATGGACTTGGGGCACTTGGGGACAACTTGGGGATGTGGGTTAGGATGGCCTGGATGGTCTTAGGGGGCTTTTCCAACCCCAAACAATTCCATTATTTTCCAACCCAAAAAGTTCCATGATTTTCCAACCCAAGCAATTCCATGATTCTCTGCTTCAGCAACTTCTCTAATTCCTTTTCTGAGGTTAAGGAGTGATGTAGGAGCAAGAAATTTATTGCAGTTTTGGGATTCTGACTCATTCCAGCCCCTGAGCCCCCAGGATGGAATTTCTCATTGAGTTTGGGATTTTTAGGGGAAATTCCTTCATGGAAATTGTTTTCAACCCAAACAATTCCATGATTTTCCAACCCAAACAATTCCACGATTGTCTGCCTCAGCGACTTCTCTAATTCCTTTTCTGAGGTTAAGGAGTGATGTAGGAGCAAGGAATTTATTGCAGTTTTGGGATTCTGATACCTGAGGGGTTTGAAAATGGACTTGGGGCACTTTGGGACATGGGTTAGGATGGCCTGGATGGTCTTAGGGGGCTTTTCCAACCCCAAACAATTCCACGATTCTCCGCTTCAGCGACTTTTCTAATTCCTTTTATGAGGTTAAGGAGTGATGTAGGAGCGAGGAATTTATTGCAATTTTGGAATCTACAGCTGAAAACACAATCAGGGATGTCCAGAGGGGGAGCTGGGAGGTCTCTGTGCGTGGAGCTGGAGGCCAGCAAGGAATAATGAGTGGGAAATCATCCTGCCAAGGCCTCAGCTCCCAAAAAATGGCTTTTCCATCTCCGGTCTGGGGCGAGGAAGGGAAGAGAAATGAGAGAGGAGAGAGGGGAATGCGGCAGAGAGATTGATTTTGGCTGCTCTCTCCCAGAGAAAATGGAGGTGGAACAATTCCAAAGGCAGCTGGTGCTGGAATTGTTCCACCCATTAAACCCCAGAGAGGCCTTGAGCTCAGCCCTGTCACATCAGACTTGTAACAAAATAAAGGGGAAAAAAAAAGGGATTTTTGAGGGAAACAACCTGGATGTGGCAGAGGTTAAACTGGAGGGGATCAATGCGAGCACAAGAGCTGCTCTCCAAAATAAGGTCGGGGATGGAAGGAAATGGGAAGTGATGGGGGATTTGTCAGTGGGTTTAGGGGGAAATTCAAATCCCTGCTGTCAGGGCCTCACTGAGGTGTTTTATTGGGTATTTTTAAGGGGAAAAATGGTGTTTTAAAGGAAAATAATCAAGGATGAGAAATTGGATGGAGTGTGGAGCAAGCTGGTCTAGTGGAAGGTGTCCCTTGGTTGCACTCGATGGCCTTTGGATGTCCCTTCCAACCCAAACCAGTGCAGGACTCTGTGAAATTCCAACCTAAAACCAAAAATTTCATTTCCCACTGCCTGGAATAACAGGATTGAATGGACCTATTCCTATCCCAGCTATTGCACTTTGATGTGTGAATTATATTTTTAACAATCTTTTTCTTTGCTCTACACCAGGACACAAAAAAAGAGGTAAAACTGCCTATCAAAAAGTTCTTTTTTTTAATTAAAAAAAAATATGGCTCCAGCCACTTCCTAAATGGGAATGGGAAGCTTAAAAAGCCTCTTTCCAAAATCCTTGCCTGGTTTGTTATGAATATCTTAATTAAAGGAGATTAGGGAATCATCTCCAGGGGGCCACTGGAGTCAAAGTTGGTAACTGCAACTTTCAGATGGGTCTTTTCAAGCTGTTAATTGGATGTGGTTTAATTATGGTTTGGGCTTTTCCAGGAATTAATCTTGGGGAGATTTAATATCCTGCTCCGTATTCCTGATGCCACAGTCGGTGTGTGGAGGCCTGGGAAGGCTGGGGAAGGATTTTCATTGAGGAAAAAGTTCATAATTTTATTATTTTTGTTTATTTATTTATTTTGTTTATTATTATTTTGTTTATTGTATTATTTTTGTTTATTTTGTGTTAATATTTTGTTTAATATTTATTAGTGGAAGGATTTTCTTTGAGGAAAAAGGTTCAGTATTGTGTTAATTTTTGTTTATTTAACATATTTATTAGTGGAAGGATTTTCTTTGAGTAAAAGGTTCAGCATTGTATTATTATTTTTTTATTTAGAATATTTTTTAGTGGAAGGATTTTCATTGAGGAAAAAGTTCGGCATTGTGCTATTTTTTGTTTATTTAAAATATTTTTTAATTTTTTGCTTTGGATGACCAAAAGCAACCCCGTTTTTTCCCCTTTGGAGGGGGAAATTTTCCCTAAACCTGGCCTTAGCAATGAATCCCCTTCCTAGAGCTCGGTGTTGATGAGGAGTGGCAGAGGAGTGAATTCCAGAGCCAGGGAACACCCAGAGTTTTGTTCTCAGGGCTGTTTGTTGTTCCTGCTCTGATCAAACGCGGCTCCGCTTCCCCCCGTGCTGCTCCGGCTTCTCCTCCTCTTTCTGCTGAAAACAGTGGGGAACATTCCAGTGAACAATGGCACCGAGGGATTCGCTTTCCTCCTCCCAGGAGCGAGCTTCTGTGGAGAAATATTGTTTCTTAATTAATCATTTATCCACTTCATTAGGTGTTGTCAGCAGCGGAATGAGAAATGGGGCTGCCAAGACGGGGATTTGTTTTGTTTTCCGGGGAGCTGGAGACCATTCCAAGGAGCAGCTGTGTCAGGAGCACTGGGAACGGGGAGTTTGGGATGAGCAGAACCAGGGCTGGGGGTCCTGCTTTGATTCTGGGGTTTAATTTGGGGTGTGGAGCTGCTGGAGAGGGTCCAGGAATGACCATGAGGAGCCAGGCTGGGAGAGCTGGGAATGACTTCAGGAAATTGGGATTATGAGAAATTTTGATATCATGGAAAATCCCTTTGCCCAGGATTTCTCTCCTGGGAAGCTGAGAAGCCTCGGAGAAAAAGGAAAACATTATTATCTCATTTGCTTCTCCTGTGTTTTGCTGCTTTGGAATGTGGTTGGAGATTGTTTATCCAACAGGTGATTGTTTCATTTGTTTAATGTGAATTGTTTTACTTAATGACCAATCTGGGGTTTGATTCTGGGGTTTAATTCAGGATGTGGAGCTGCTGGAGAGGGTCCGGGAATGACCATGAGGAGCCAGGCTGGGAGAGCTGGGAATGACTTCAGGAAATTGAGATTGTGAGGAGTTTTGGTGTCACCATCATATTTTCTAAAAAATCTCTTTGCCCAGGGAAGCTGAGAAGCCTCAGAGAAAAGGGAAAACAAGAATTATCTCATTTGCTTCTCCTGTGTTTTGCTGCTGTGGAATGTGGTTGGAGATTGTTTATCCAACGTGGGAATTGTTTTGAATTAATGGCCAATCACTGTCAGGCTGTGTCAGACTCTGGAAGGAGTCACAAGTTTTTCATTATTATCTTTTTAGCCTTCTCACTGTATTCTTTCTCAATTCTTTAGTATAGTTTAGTACAGCATTCTTTAATATATTATAATATCAGGAAATAATAAATCAGCCTTCTGAGAACATAAAATCAGACTCACTAATTTCTCCTCCATCTGGGGAGCCCCAAAAATCCCACATTTTGGGGGGAACAGGGATGTCCCTCCCATGTTCCTGTCCCACACATGCTGTGCCCCAGATGACAAAAAAAAACCAGAGAAAATCCAGAGGAAACCATGAAGGACTGGAGCAGCTCTGGAGCTGAGCTGGGAGAGCTGGAAAATGAACCTCAAACGCCCAGAGCCCGTTCAGTGATTTTATATTTCTTTAATGATCATCTGGCTTTGGTTTTTATTCGTGGAAATAAAAAGGCTGCGGTGCAAATGGAGCATGGGATGCCTCTGTGTGCATCCATCAGCAGCAATTCCTCCTTGCTCCGCAGATTCCAGTCCAAGGCAGGAGCTGAACACGCTGCATTGATTAGAACCAATTAGGAGCCCTTTTTTTTTTTAACTGAACAGAAAATTCTTATTCGCTGCGGGTTTTGATCACCTCAAAAGTCCTCATTTAAAAATCAAAACCAAGAAACGTTGACCTGGGAGAACCTGGGGTGGATTTTTAAATAATCAAAATGAGCAAATATGGAAAAATGATTTAAAGCAAGCGGAATAATGAAAGGATTTCTCATCAGGTGTTTTTTCCATCTCCTTTCCTTGGAATTTCCAGCCTCGGGTTGGAACTGGATGGGCTTTAAGGACCCTTCCAACCCAAACCATCCCAGAATTCCACGATATTTATTCCAGGGAATTCTCTGGGAATTCCATCCCAGCTCCACACCACCCTCACAGAAGACAAATCATATTTGTACTAATTCTAGGTTTAAAAAAAAGCTCAACTTTTGGTTCATAACATCAATTCCAACTGGTCAGTCCTCCACACCCAGGAATCAATTCCAATTTTTGGTTCATTACATAAATTCCAATGGGTTCCTCCACACCCAGGAATCAGGAGTGGTCTGCCCTCCTTTTGGAAAGGGAACAGACAACGCTGGAGGCTCTGAAATAAAATTTAATTCACTTTCTGCTTCTTCAGGGCAGCCTGGAGCTTGTTTAGCCTCTCCTGGTATCTGAAAAATCATTATTAGGCCAATAATTTCTGATTAAGGTGCTCTAGGAAAAGGTGTCAATTAGAACTGAGCAGGTCTCGGGTATTTCAGTCCATTACCTGGAAATGAGTTATTGGGAACAAGCAGTTCCATTGATAAATGGGAAAAAAATCAATAGGTGAGATTGTTGGGATTAATACAGAGTTCATCATGGATTTCGCCCCACCGAGATTTCCAAACTTTTGCAGACTCAGTCTCAGACCTAAAGTGAAGTTTCTCAGAGCCAAATTTGCAGCTGAAATCAAGTGAAACTCCAGCAAATCTTTATTTTGCCCAGAGTTCGTTCATAATCCCAAAAGTGCAGCCGCTGGGGAGAAATGAGGAGAGCCATAAAAACACGCCGGACCCTCCTGAGTGGAAATTGCCGGAAATTTTCTGGATGCAGCACATTAATGAGTGGGATGGTAATTGAGTTTAATCTTTGTTTTATGGTGCGTGGCAAGGATGAGGATGTTGCTGTGAGGCTGCTGCTCAAGGAGACTCCTTCCATCAGCGAGGCTTCATCTGAACACAGAGGGAAAAAGGGAATATTTTACTGTGGCGGATTAAAAATTGGATTATAAATCCTGGGCAGGATTACTGAGGTTGACAGGAATTGGGTAACTGGGAATGTTTGGAAGAAAAGGAGGCTCAGAGGAACCTTCAGGCTCTGCACAACTCCCTGACAGAAGGAGGAATGTTACTTTTAACCTCATGTAGTAATTTTGGTTGGCCAATTTGAGATTTTCATAATTTTGAGGTTTCCTGGTTAATGTAGTAATGAGTGTGGTTGGGTGTTGCCAATTACCAACGAGCTCACTTTGTGTTGTGAGATGGGATTAGGAGAAAAGTAAAGCAGGTTTAAAACTTTTAAAGGGTATGAAGAAACTTTTATTAATAATGAAATATATAATGAATAAAAATGTATATAATAATGATAATAATAATAATAATGTTGTACAATAAATATATACAATATAATATATAATAAATACAATACAATATACAATATACAATATACAATATACAATATACAATATACAATATACAATATACAATATACAATATATACTATATACTATATACCATATACTATATTATATACTGTATATTGTATATTATATATTATATATATATTATATATAATACTATATAATATACAATATACAATATATATATTATATAATATATAATATATAATATATAATATATAATATATAATATATAATATATAATATATAATATATAATATATAATATATAATATATAATATATAATATATAATATATAATATAAAATATATAATATATCATATACAATATACAATATACAATATACAATATATAATATTGTATATATAATATATAATATTTAATATATTATATATAATATATAATATATAATATATAATATATAATATATATTATATATTATATAGAATATAGAATATAGAATATAGAATATAGAATATAAAATATGTAGTATATAGAATATGCAGTATATAGTATATAGTATATAATTAATAATTTTTATTTATTTTATTTATATATTTTAATAAATATATTTTATTTCTTCCAGTAACTAAAAGTCCTTCAAGGTCAGGGTTTCCATGTGAGCAGAGCAGATCCCTCAGGGTGAAAGTTCTGCTGATTCCGGCCTTGTGCTGCTGTCTGATCCAGGTGACATCCAAGTTTTTCATTTCCTTTTCCCCCTCTCCTGCTGAGCCAGCGTTTCCCATCTCTCCATCCATCCCAGCTCCCAGCCATCATCTGCATCTCCCGGCCCATTAATTAATTTCTGTTCTAATCAAGGGATCGCATCTTTCTCTCCGGGCCCATCCGTCATGCGGGGCTCTTGGTGGAGCTGCAGACGTCCATCCATCATTTCTGCTGCCTCGTTCCTCGGGGAAAGGCTGCTGTGCCAGGAATCACAAAACCCTGGGGTGCTTTGGGTTCGAGGGACCTCAAATGCCACCCAGTGCCACCTCTGCCATGGCAGGGACAATTTCCACCGTCCCAGGGTGCTCCAGCCTGGCTTTGGAGCAGCCCACTCCAAATAGGATCATCCATCAGGTCTCCAGTGGTGCATCTCTAATTAATTAAGCATAGAGGAGCTAATTAAATGGCTGAGTTACTGACGTCACGTCTGTGCCTTGTTAGCACCGTGCTGGTGGGACCGCAGAGTGCTGCCATGACGCTCACAGGCATGAAAAATTATATAAATTCATATTTTGAAATTCTATCATTTTATTATATATTATTATATATAATAATATAATTATAATTATTAATATATAAACTAATATATAGTAATAATATATTATTATATTAAAATTTTATACATTATGAAATTATATTAAAATTATATAAATTGTGTAATTTCAAAATTTTATTATATATTATTATATAATTTGATATATTAATATTTATTAATATATAAATTAATATATAGTAATTATATATATAATTATAGAAAATTATAAAAGCTCTATAAGTTCATATAAAATTATATAAATAAGTCCTTGATGCTTTTCTAGGGTCAAGGAGAGATTATATAAAAAATTTATAAATCATATTAAAACTACATATATTATTGTTATTATATAATTTATATTTTAATAAATTATATTAAATTATATAAAATTCATATAAAATATTTAATTTTATTATATTATTGTGGTAATTAATATAATTATAATTAATACTATATAAATATATTGTAATAATATATATTATTATATAAAAATTATATAAATTCATATAAAATTATGGAAATAAGTCCTTGAGGCTTTTCCAGCGTCAAGTTGAGAGTTAAAACATTGCTGCTCCAAAGAACCAAATGGGAGGGAATCACTCTTTGCTCGGGATAGAAAAAACTCCCAGATGTCAGAAAGCTGCACAAAAATCCATCTTTGCACCCAGGGTGATTAATCACCAATCAGTTCTGCTGATAAGAAGGAGTTCAGGTGATAAAATCTGTGGAAGAGGGATTTTAGGACATCGAGGGCCATCCACTCAGCCATGGTTTTATTTCAGTAGAATTTATTCACATTTTCTATCAGAGAAGAGAGAATGTGGGAATGGATCCAAAATAATCACACAGATTGGTGTCACCCTTTTTGCACCGGGTCAAAGCATCTAAAAAATGCAATAATTTTAATTTGAACAGATCAAATTCGCTCTTTAGCCCCAGATCAAATATCCGTTAATCCACACAAACAGTTTTGCTGCATAAACCACTTCAGCATTCCTCTTGGAAAAGAAATGTGAGCTCTGGATTAAGCATGAAAATAAAAAACATGCTGGTTTTTATTGAATCTCTGCAGCAAAAACTGAACTTATTGGGAGCAGCTCCAAAAAACTGGATTTCTCCCTTGACTGGGCGATATTCAATGTCAAGACTCAAGTGGAGCTTGGATAATTTTAAAATATTGTATGAATAAAACGTGCAAGTGGCTTTCTCTCCGCGCTGTCACTTTGCCATTCTCGGCTGGAGGGCAAGGCAATGATTTTCCCAGATTTTCTGCCTTTAGACTGGAACAAAAGGCGTCACAAGGAGGCTGAAGAAGGAATATTTTTCTTTTTTTTTTTTTTTGTCTTCTTTTTTTTTTTTTGCCCTTGAAGGTGAAAAATAAAGAATTGGGTCTGAGAGAGCAGGGGCAGCCTGGATGTCTAAAAGCACCTGAGATGCCCTGCCTGAAATCCTTCATTAAATCCTTCATTTTCTCTGCAAAAAGTTGGGATTTTTGGTTTGTGCTGATGTGTTCAGGATGATTTCCAGCCCTTCTCCTTGGAAAAAACAACCCATTTTATTTCCCAGCCTGTTGTGTGACTCCAAATCTTCTCTCAACTCTCCTCCTGTGGCTGCAGGATGCTCAGGAAACAATTTTTGTTCTAGGAATGGTTTTTTAAACTGGAAACTGAACCCAATTTCCAAAAGGAAACAGTGCCCTGTGGTGGAAGGAAGTGCAGCAGGAAAAGTGAATTTTTTCCCTTGAGGAAACAGGGAGGGCATGTGAATTTTTTTTCTCCCTTGTGTTTATTCCAATGCTCCATCTCCCATAAGAATTTCCATAAGAAATTAATTCCCTTTTTCCTGCTGTTGTGTTGTTCAGTTTTCCCCATCTTTCCCAGCTTCCTGGCTGTCTTCTTCCCATTGAATCCAGGTTTTCTTCCCACTGAATCCAGGGCATTTACCCATTGAATTTGGTTTTCTTCCCACTGAATTTTGTCTTCTTTACACTGAATTTGGTCTTCTTCCAGTTGAATCCAGTTCTTCTTCCCACTGAATTTGGTATTTTTTTCAGTTGAATCCAGGTCTTCTTCCAATTGAATCCATGTCTTCTTCCCATTTAATTTGGTCTTCTTCCACTTGAATCTAGATCATCTTCCCATTGAATGTGGTCTTCTTCCAGTTGAATCCAGTTCTTCTTCCCACTGAATTTGGTCTTTTTTCAGTTGAATCCAGGTCTTCTCCCCACTGAATCCAGGTCTTCTTCCCACCGATTTGGGTCTTCTTCCCATTGAATTTGGTTTTCTTCCACTTGAATCCAAATCTTTTTCCATTTGAATCCAGGTCTTCTTCCCACTGAATTTCATCTTCTTTCCACTGAATCCAGGTCCTTTTCCCATTGAATTTGATCTTCTTTCAGTAGAATCCAGATCATCTTCCCACTGAACGGGGTCCTCTTCCCACTGAATTTGGTCATTTTTCAGTTGAATCCAGGGCTTCTTCCCACAGAATTTGATCTTCTTCCCATTGAATCCAGGTCATCTTCCAGTTGAATCCAGGTCTTCTTCCCATGGAATCCAGGTCTTCTTCCCATTGAGTTTGGTTTTCTTCCCATTGAATCCAGGTCTTCCTCCATTCCAATTCCCATCCCTGTTAGTGCCCCAGGCCTGGCTGGACAGGGCTCAGAACCTTGGTCCAGTGGAAGATGTCCCTACCCTTGTTGGACTGACCTCAAGGATATTCCAACCCACCCCATCCCATGGCTCCAGAACATTCCAGCTGAGATCTACAATCACCTTCCAGAGGGGAACACCGCCAGTGAATTCCCTGTTAATTTGTTAATTCTCCCCCTCTAATCAACCCTCTGTAAACACCAGCCCTCGGAAAATCACCTCGGCGGCAGCACGAGCCAGGTTGGCAGGAGCAGGGAAGGGGAATTAAGGTGATTTTCCTCCTCCTATGCAAATCTCCCTGCTAATTATATTTTATTAATATCGGGAACGCCGACGCTGCCGCTCTTGTTTTCCCTCATCGTGCCCGTGGTTAAAATCAAATTGCAAATGAAACAGCTCAATATTTGTCTGGATCACTTAAGCCTCTGACTTTCACTGTTCTCACAAGCAAATCCCCCAGATACAGCAGAATTTGGAGTGCTCCTTTTCCCCTTTTTCCCCTGTTTTTGAGGTATTTTGCCATGATTATTCCAAGAGTGACACTGAGATTTTGTTATGATGAATTGGCTGGGTCATTATCATCAGGAGGTGGTTGAGTTGTCTTGTATTTATAACAAGGTGCTTTTCACTGCAGAATGGTGGGAAATGGGAAAAAACACCCTTTTTTTTGTTTTAAACAGCCTGATCTCAGGCTTTTCTGCTGGAATTGAAAAGAACAATGTTATATTTTTCCCTTTTCATTCCAGAGAGAGGCTTTGAAAGGGCCTAATCAAACACAAATTGGAGCATTGGGCTTGGAACTCTCTGCAGACGAAGGAGTCTTTGAGGTTGAAGGGTTGATAATCTCCCAAACCAGCTCTTCCAATCATCATCAGCACCCCACAAAAATCTGGCTGTTATTTTTTTGGAAAATTGTGTCAGGACCACATCCACCAAGCCGTGAAATACCCAAAATCTTGGTTTTTAAAGTGTATAAACTGCTGGCTTTGCCTCAGTCGGGTCGAGCCTTGATCGTGCCTCTGACATTTGTTTATTTTTGGGGCCGTTTTGTTGCTCAGGTGCAGCAGCAGAGCAGAAAAAATCCTGGGGAAAGGAGACCTAAAATGTTTGTCAGGCTGAATTTGGGAGCTTCTGCTCCAGATCTGTTGTGATAGAAATGCCAAATTCCATCAGCTTCGTTTACTTCAGGTGGCTCCTGCAAATTCTCCCGCTGCCTTGTCCATCTGTTGATGCTGATGTTTCTCATTCCCTGTTTGGTTTTTTGGTTTTTTTTAAATCTAAATGGAGAAATGAGGATTCTTTTCACCACCACGGACAAGTTGGAAAATATTCCCCGTGCTGTGGAGCTTATCCAATAAATTCAAATTTACATCAAATAAATTGATGGGTTGAGCGAGTTGGGGTTTGGAGTGGGTTTTTTTTTTTCTTCCCAGAAGAAACAGAATAATTGAGATGAGAAAAATATTGTCTTAGTTGACGGAAAATGTTTAAATCCATAATTATCACTGGGAGGGAGTAATTTTTTGGTAGGCTGATGAGGGTGGGGAGTTGGTGGGGTCATGATTCAGCAGGTCATTGATTGAGGGATTGATGAAAGGATTGATGGATGGATGGATGGATGGATGGATGGATGGATGGATGGATGGATGGATTGATGGATGGATGGATTGAAGGAATGATTGATTGATTGATTGATTGATTGATTGATTGATTGAAGGAGTTGGATTCCTGATGCCTCAAGAGTAAGGCTCCAGGAGAGTGGGGACAGGAGATGGAGGGACAGGACACAGGGAGTGGCTCCCACTGGGAAAGGGGAGATTTAAATGGGATTTTGGGAAGGAATTCCTGGCTGGGAGGGTGGAGAGAGGCTGGGATCGAATTCCCAGAGCAGCTGAAATCCCTGGAAGTGCCCAAGGCCAGGTTGGAGCACCCTGGTCTGTGGAAATTGTGGGATCCATGGTGGGACTGGATGGGCTTTGAGGTCTCCTCCAACTCAAACCACTCCAGGATTCCATGGGCAGGTTTGGATGGGATTTTGGGAAGAAATATTGGGAGAGGGGCTGGGATGGAATTCCCAGAGCAGCTGTGGCTGCCCCTGGATCCCTGGGAGTGCCCAAGGCCAGGCTGGAGCCACCTGGGACACTGGGAGGTCTCTCTGCCCATGGCACTGGATGGGATTTAAGATCCATTCCCACCATTCCTTCCATTCCCAACATTCCTGCCATTCCAGCGGCTTTGGAGCTCCATCCCTGTGATGGAATTGGGCCCAGAGCTCCTCATTATCCAAGGAAAAGGGAAGAAATCCCC